>NW_009259719.1:7745841-7753855 GCF_000687185.1 Egretta garzetta
TCCCTTTCTGCTTACACCAAGCTTGCTACAGATTATCTGAAGGCGTAAAGTGTGTGGAAACTGAGAATTGTTTGGGTGAACTCCTGCTCCTGGAACTGGAAAAGCAAGGGAAGACAGGGGCAACACGGAGCAGCTGGAGAGGAATTCAAGAAAGGAG
The DNA here is from genome assembly GCF_000687185.1 of Egretta garzetta. Taxonomy (NCBI): domain Eukaryota; kingdom Metazoa; phylum Chordata; class Aves; order Pelecaniformes; family Ardeidae; genus Egretta; species Egretta garzetta. Next base: position 7,745,999 of record NW_009259719.1, read on the forward strand.
AGATGTCTACTCTAAGGGGAGGCCGCATCACTGGCTAAGAGACGTACCTGTTCCAACCATCCCTGCTGGCTCTGTCTTTCAGAAAGGCTTTTTGTGTGGTGGTGGTGACAAAGGAAACAGAAAACACTGTGAAGCTGCCTGCAAAGGATGGTGAGAAGCCCTTCTTCCCTATTTCTCCTACCTCTTGGTACACTGGGGAAGAAGATAGCCTCTTGTGAAAGATCCATCTGGACCATTAACCACAAACAACTGGCCAAGCTATCAAGCTCTCTCCTAACTCACAAAGGTAATAAGCCAGCAGTCTCTGAGGACCTTATCATTTCTCAGCATGCTGCATGCCTTTGAACACTCTGAAGTGGTCAAAGCAAAGCCTTCTTCCCCTCTCCCCAAATTCAAATAGAGAACTCCCCTCCCTTTTCTCTTTCTGAGCCATGCCTGCTCTGTGCCCACCAAGGTTGGCTTGGAGGAGCTGACAAGACCAGATGTGCCATGCCACAGCAATGTGCAGGCTTTCTGCCTGCATTCTTCAGGGCTTGCAGCACAGTTAACTGTTACGTTTACAGGCTTTCCCTCAGCAAGGCCTCATTCCCCACTTGTAGCCTTAGGCAAAGCAGGGATACCTTAAAACTGGGTAGAAATTATTTGCTTTTCAGGGCCAGGGCAAAGGAGCCTCAGTGCTTTGAGGGCATTCAAGCCCCATCTCCCGGAAGATGGCATTCATCCTACTGCTCCCTTGTGGTGCCCTGGGTGGTAAACTGTAGTAAACTCACCCTTAATTACTGAAGTTGCCCTTTTCTTTCTGCTAGTTGTGTAGAGCCAGCACTTTGCCTCCCCAGGCCCTTCATCCTAGTTGCCTGACTTGTCAGTCCACCCTAAGCACTCTAAAATGCTCAAGCCCCCTATCTCTAGGGCTGACAGAGAGGGGGGAAGTCCTCCTGAGGTCTTATGTGGTTTCCTTACCCTACAACCCTACAAAAACTTGTTGACTCTGTAACAAAAACAGTGTAGATACCAGTGGTTGTAGTAACAGACTCGCTGGCCCTTGCTGCCTACCTTACTCTGTGATGCCTGAGAAGATGCTGCATCTCGCCCATGTTCCAGCAGCTCCTGCTCCAATTCATCCTGTTCCTCGGTGGGATCAAAGTTGTACATGGGCATGAGCTGGTGCCGTAGCTTCTCCAACCTGCCAGTGGAAGGGAGGGGAAAGGGCTGGCTGAGAAGGACAGATGCTCAGGCTGCCTTCCCCACCCCACTGCTGAGGCTTTCTGCAGGCTGTTTCTCCTGCTGCACAGTGATTCTGCTCTTGTTGCTCTTGCTGGATAAGGGTCATGTCCTGTCCTGCAGGGATGAGGATAAGAACCTACTACGCACAGCTGGCAGGAGTGGAAGATACCCAGAGTGCAGTTACAGGGATTAATTGCCATCACTAATCTATATTGGCAGGCATTACGCACAGAAGAATCAGACAGGGATTTAAGTTCTTGCAGACCTTAAAAGATCAAGCTTTATGTGGTGGGACAAAAGAGACAGTGGAACATACTAGCTAGGCATTTTGTGACTTCTCCCCCTGTCCCTCTGCTCAAGACAGCCAGTCCTGCCATGTTGCTCTACGCCTGCCAGCGTAAGTCCACTTTTAGCTCCAGTGGCCTCAGAGTAGTACTTTAACTCTGGGGCTGAAATACATAAAAATAAATAGAAAATAATAACAAATAGAAGATAGGAAAGAGATTCTCATAGGAGGCTGATGCCTGTGGACAGACTGTTCTTACTCTTGTACCATTGCTCCAAGTGTCAGAGCTATAAAGTATTACCCCAAGGGGTCTCCCTAAATACTGGGCAGCTCAGCTCAGAGATGGAGGATGGATGGGTGGGCACGCTCCTGTGAAAACACTGAGCCCTGCCTTAGGCTGTAACTGAGTTTTGGGAGTGGGGGAGGGAAACACACAAGCAATTACTGGCAGTGTCACCACAAATATCTATTTTGGCAAGTGTTAGGATGACACATTCCCTCCCTGCTTCTACATGGGTTTGCCAACACAACCATTATCTCCAGCAGCGCTATGTTCACGGGCCAAGCATTAGCTTCTCCTGTGGCAGTACCCAGATCTGGGCTTCAGGATCTGGCTTGGAAAATTAACAGTGGGCAGCAGCACTTCTTGGAAGTCCATGGCCAGGCCAGGCCTGCCACAAGGAGGTGGCAGGGAAGAGGTACCACATCTCATGGATCTTTACCAATGTCTCTGCTGTCAGAGATGGAAGAATCAAGATGCCTGTCTCCCTCTGTGCTGCTCTCCTCTCTATTTTCAGCCAAGAGCTTAACAAGAAAATTAAGACACTAAGTCTTGGGCTAAAGAGCTGCATCTCTGCACTCTGCTGCTGCCAGCTGCTGTGGCTGGAGCTAAAGAGGCCTTCAGCCTTGCAAGGCCACTGTCATTGGCCCAGGCTGTTGGAAAACAGGGATCTGGGAATGGCTGAAACGCGATATCCACACCTCTCATGACAGAGTTCTCAGCTTCTTTATATACTCATAACCCTTTCCTCTGTTTTAGTGCATCTTGTAGATGAAGCATGAAGAGTTTGCCAGACCCCTAACCTCTTCCCGCTCAACCACATTTTCCTTTCCAAAGCTGTGGAGGACTCTTTGAAGCTCTGTTGTTAGAAGGTGGGCCAATATCAGGAGTGCAGCGTCCTCTGCCTCATTCACACACACCTGATTCCCCATAGGCTTGTTCTCAGACAGCCATCCCTTACACTCTCCCCATCTCCCTGTCTCCTTCCTAGCTCCCTCTGGATTTTGAAGCACTGAGTTCCCTTCAGCCAACAACAGACATTACTTACCTCTTCCTCTTCCTGATATACAGAACCTGAAGGAGAAAAAAAAAACATCATTACAATAGTCCCAGTAGGATGGGGAACAGCTGAGAAGAGAAATTTTGGGCACAGGGCACACAGAAAGGAGGTATAGCAAGTCTGGTGTCACTGCACACCAAAGCAGGGGGAAGGCAGGAGTGACAACTGAAAACGAAATTTCATATGCATGAGTGTAAGCTCGGTAGCACATTATGTCTGACACGAAGTGCTTGAGTAGCCTGTTGTTAGGTGTATTAGTAGTAGTAAGAGTGTTAGGTGCATTAGGTGTAGCTCAGCACATTTTGGTGGCTGCAGGACATATGCTGCAATTTAAGAGTGGATGAAGAACCCTCCCCTTTGTGGTTTTCATCTGTAGAATTCCTACAGTGTGGAAGTGCTGTTACCCCCTCCCCAGTATAAAGGGAAGAAGCAAAGAGGGCATGCTCAGTGACTTGCCTCGTGTCAGCCAGTAAGAGTGCCTGCGCTGGGAAGGAAGTGAGGCTTTTGGCCTCCAGAGCCTTGTTCTGAGAACTACGAACGCTGGATGTTGCTCTTGGGAGCTTATGACCGTTTCCAGGATAACGTTCCCAGGTTCTCTTAGGAGCTTTTGGAAAAATTCCTCCTTGGGCCTGCAATGAAATTTTGCAGTAGTCCCTTTCTGTAGGCTCCTCTGATGGTGGTATTAGTGAAGCTCTTCCTCATATGAGGAATGGGAGCTTGCCGCTACCTTCTGTTCTCTGTTGGCAGGTAAATGAGCTGGTTATATATCAAAAGACAAACTGCAGTGCTCGCATTGCCCGTGTCAGGCCCAGAACTATAGTTTCTGCAAGTTTCTGCCTACAGCATTAATGGCAAGGTTAGTTACGCAGCAAATCCTCAAGGACTTTGCTGATACCCAGCAAGTAGAGCCTTGGAAATGCAGCCCAGAATGAGCCTAGTTGAATGAGTCTATTCAGGTGACTTTAATTCAAAAGGGCATGTCCACAGGGGAGATTATGGTGGTTTCATAACAAGTCAGAACAGAATCCGCTTCGTGTTTTTTTAACTGAACTTCCTATTGCTATTAAAAAAAAAAACCTGACAGTACATATGGCTTCCTCTAGGCCTGCTGAGCATCCCCTTCAGACTAGACCTCAGGGAGACTGCAGAAACATTGGAGCACTGGATCAAGACCTTACTAAGAAAGGGGTCTCAGGAACTATCAGTTCCCAGCAGTTCTGGGTGAGTCTTTAGTAGAATGCAAATAAATTATTCAACCCAAATCAGTCCTAGACCCCCTTTGATACCCTCCACACTCGACAGAGAAATATTTAGCAGGGTTCTCTTACCATAGCTACAGCCAACCCAATCACAGTAATGATCCCAAAGGACAGCAGCATTGTGCTCATGCTGGGTCCAGTGCTGGTGACATCTGGGATTTTGGTGCTGTTGAAACTGGTGGTCTCAGGGCTTACGGTAGCTGTTTCTGGTACAGTCACATCCAGAGTTGTCCCGGGGTCTGGCCTGGCCGTGGTGGTGGTGCTGTGATACAAGTCATGCACAGAGGGTGAGCTGTAACTCATCCTGCCAGCTCTTGGTATTTCCTTTTACCAAGCTGTTATCCTCACCCATCAGCTACAGAAGCAGAGAGCTGCCCTTTGTATCAAGGACCCACATGTGAGACCTATCCTGTAGCTTCATTGCTGATGGTTTTTCTTCATAGGAACCACACTGGTTTCTGCCTAGGGAAGAATAAGAACAAATGAACAGTGCAGATCTCTTAGAAACAGGCACAACCTTTTCCGAAGCCTAATTCACTAGAATAATTTTTGAGAGCAGCTCATGGGTGTCCACTCAAAATAACAAAAAGATTTTTCAGGTGTACTGAGAGTCCCCAAAGTCATGCCTGATTCAGTTGAAGTCAGTGATATGCTCCCCGCTCACGGCTTCAGCTCTGCCTCCTTGCAGGCACCTGGCAGACCTATGTGGGGACAACCTCAGAACTGTTGTCTTTGGTCTGCTCCAGGCTGAGCCAGGTGGCCTCCATCCACCCTGGCAGATACAGCATTTTCCTACTTCTGTCTCTTGCTTTTAATTTTTGGAAAGTTACATGGATCCCCTTAAATTTATCAGTGGGAACACATCCAATAAAATGGCACCCAGCTGTGAGGCATCCACATCTCAGGATGCTTTTTACTGAATCCAAAGTAGGACTTCCCTGTTGTGATAGTCACTGGTGACTGGTAAGTCACTGCACTATCCATCGCCCCACAGTTCCTCATCCCATGCGCTCTGGAAAGGCAGCTTCCTTAAAGCAGTGGGTTGCACCAGTCCCACATCTGCTACTAAAAACTGAGTATTTCTCAAGTCCCCCATGAAAGCACCCACTCAAGCTTAGTCATGCACTGCTAATTACCAATATTAATTTTAAAATGAGTCCAATTTTGGATTGGAGTTGTGAAATTTGATAGAGCTATTCATGCTGAAAACATGAAAGGCTTTAATTGCTTCATGCTTCTATTGTGCAAGTGAGCAGGAGTTGCAAAATGCCATGGGATGATCCTACAGGAAGTATTTGCACAACTTTGTTTATAAACCCATTGTATATAACATTAGTTCAGCAGTTGCTTCCATGAAAATGCAGCTACCTCTGGACCCGAGCAGTGCCATCCCTGAGAACTACTGCAGCAGTCCTGTCCTCTGATAATCTCTCTGCAGTTTAGCAGACATTACATCTCTGGACTGGAATGCAGCCGGGACACAGGGGTTAATGAGCTCTGAATAGAAAAAGATGTGCCTGCAAAGAGAAATGAGCCATTGTTCAGCTCCACTCTGTTCTATTCTAGGCAAGGTTATTGCGCAGTTCCCATTACTGTGACGCCTTACTGCTGTCCATAACTGCATTGAACGGTGTGATTCACATCTGTCACTAACAACTGAAGCAGAGAAATTGTACCAGGCAAACAGCATCAGGCCACCCAGTGGCCAGTCAGCAGCCTGAGTAGCCACCTTGACTTGCACAGCACTTGTCCTGCGTCTCCCCGAGCAGGTAAATCTCTTGCCACACACACAGGATTTGTCTCACAGCTCCCTGTGAACAACTTTGTGGAGCAGGAGCTGCTGGGGGATTTTGAAGTGCCTGGGAGACTGGGAGCCATCAAACTCCCATGAATTTCTAGAAAATGTGAAGATAGCAGTTCTGGTCTGGTCCCACCTAACATCAAGCTAAGACACGAGTTCATTGCAGCTGAAAGGGACCAGGTCCTTCACTGACCACCAAACCATGCACGCCTAGTTTAAACCATGTGGCACCCGGATTTCCCCAGCCATTACTAACCACAGTGGAGCTCAGGTGTAGTGGACGCTTGGGCACAACAATCACAAATTTGAAATCTGAGTGCCAAAACAGCAGCAGCAGCTACAGCCCAGGAGGGAAAGGGAAGGAATTGTTGAGCGGATATTGGGCAGACCGAGCAGCTGCTCAGAGAGAATCATCAATTTGTGCTATTCAGGGAAAATCTCCATGACGATAATTCACTTTTTTAAAAAAGCCACCACCAAGGAAACAAAAAGTGGAAAAAGAGTCTAAGTGAAAGGAACGAAGCAGGCCCAAGGGCTTTGCAAAGTATGGCCCTAGATCTCAAACAGCTCCTGAATTTTGGAAACAAAATGGGCTAGGCCTTCATCTCAATGCAGTGTCAGTTTTGGAAAACCACTGGAACTTGGATGTTAAAGCCTTTGGATAAGACCCCTTTTGTATGGACCACACACTGTGCTGCCGTGCATTGCTCCTCTGAATAAAGTTAGGCTAGGTTAAAGTTAGCCAGCTCAAAATCTGGTCAAGTAGGAATGGGGGCTCTTGTTCATGCTTTCAGGGTCTTGACTGTGCTGAAGGATTCCCAAGCCCAGAGACCTAGCTCTGCAGACCTAACAGCCCTGTGTGAAAGGTTTCTGACATGGCTTAGACAACCAGTTCCACGTCCAGATGAGGGTATTTCTGTGCCCAAGCCCTTTCTGGTCCAGGTTGCAGAGGGCCAGATTGGGGAGGCTGAGCACAAGTGTGGCCCAGGGCCCATGGCTTACAAAGGTAGAGCTGGGGGCAGATGATCTTTCCCACCACCCTCCTTTCCCAGTTGTCATCCTGGTGATGGAAGTTTGATCTTCAGGCTGGGCACTGTCCAAGTCTGATGGCTGCTCTAGAGCCAAGGACAGCTATTAGCTATCGCTGGCAGGTTTCAGCATAGTCCATGCACAAATAGAACAGAACATAAGAGGAACCAGATCCTCAGCTGCTGCGAGTTGGCATTCTTCCATTGCCTGCACCAACAGAGCTTCTCACACAGCCAGGACCGCTCTGTGCTGGGCTCTGCTGGGTCTGGAATAAGAAGAACATGGTTGTTTCTCGCCTAAGCCAGCATTTCCAAACTGGTCTCTGATAGGTGCTGCAGTGGCCAACACCTCAGATTCAGAACATCATGTCAGAGACACTAGCATAAGGCTGCTGGCTTTCCTGAGTCTTGGTTTTAATCTCTCTGTGCTGCAGTTTCCTCTTGGTTATGACAGGAATAGAGGTTTGTGTCACAGGGATGAAGATGGGTGACGGGGTCTCTGGATGAAGAAGGCAAATAATAACTAGTATTTTTTCTACATTACTTCACCAAGATGAAGTGTCTCTAGTAATTCAGCAAAGCAAGTGGCACTGGGTTGCTGCTGGCTACGGGATGTGCCTTCCCAGTGCGTGAACTTGTGGCTTCCTCTCCCCCAGCGAGAGGGCTGACCAGGCTCCAGGACAGCCCCCAGGGTGGGGAGGAAGCCCCAGGCGCCTGGGCCCCCCGTCCCACAGCACCTCAGCCATCACCCTCGCACTGTCAGAGAGGTAGCACGGTCCCGTCCCATCCCACCCTGGCACAGGTGCGGGGGCACTCCCCAGCAATGTCACCGCGCTGATGGAGAACTGAAATGCAAGCGATCGCCCTCACCCCTAAGCCCCTCCGGGCCGTGCCACCCCGCAGCTGGCCAGGGACTCCA
>NW_009259719.1:7754689-7797244 GCF_000687185.1 Egretta garzetta
CGCTAGCGCCGCGGTGCCGGCCAGGCGGGGTGCCTGGCGTTGGTGAGGGTATTGCGTGTGCAGGGGAGGCCGGGACAGCTGGAAGGAAAGCCGGGATGCGGTCCCGGCGGTGTCTGGGGGGCTCGTTTACCGCCGGAGAGCCGCCCGGTCACCGAAATGAAGCGTGGGTGGGCAGCCGCCTGGCTGGCAAATGGGGACTCGTACCCCCTCCCGCGGTACGGCCAGCGGGGCTGTGCGCGGGGCCGGTTCGGCTGACCGCTGACCCAGAAGCAGGAAGGTATTGACTTGTATGGTGCAAGCCCCAGCTCCTGCCCGAGCCTGTGAGCAAGACGGGGAGTGTAGGGCAGGGGCCAAGGGTGGGACAGGCCGTGCCTTTCGTGCACATGTCGGACTACAGTGAGTGGGGAACTGGGGCTTGAATGGACCAAACCACAGAACTGCAGGAAAAAAAAATCTATTCCTTACCTGTGTGCAAACAGGTATTTGCACCAAGAAGTAGCATGCAGGGACCTCACAGCAGCAGCTGGTCTCCTTTATTAGTAATGACAGTAGTGGTGGCATTGTTCCAGCTGTGGCAAATTAAAGTCTTACCTGCCTTCCTTCCTCACAACACTAATGGTTAATTTTTTATTGCTATAGTGTTCCTCTTGTGGCAGTATCCCCAAAACAGGGTCCTGGAATGGGGGGCTGCTTGTGTAAAGACTGTAGCTGTCAGACTGCTTATGCATACCATAAAGGCAAGTTCTCATAGGGGCTGCTTGTTTCTGTGCTGGGGGTAATGAAGATGGTAAGGAGGGCACCCACCCCTTTGCCTGGAGGTAGGAGGTAAGCCAATCTTGAGATCTTTGCTGTGGGGTATTCCCTCTGCTGCTTCCCTGGGCTCTGTTTGACTTCATTTTGCGCAGGAGGGCAGTGGAGGCCTGATTCTTCCCACAGTTTCACTGTGCAGCAAGGGCAGGGCAGGCCCCACACTGCTGCCTGCACAGGTGCCCCACGCAGCAGGGTCCAGGGCTACTGTGAAGCTTCAGTGCCAGCATTTGCCCAGGTGGGAGCTGGGATCTCCTCACAGCAGCACTCCTACAGAGCAGGGAGCCACCCACCCTGGGTGCTGCTGGCTGCTCAGGAGAGGTATTCTGTTGTTTGTGTGGTGGTTTTCCAGAGAAATTGGAGGAGGGCTGGTTGTGGCCTCTCAGAGACAGTGATGAAAAGCAGCCATCAATAGAGAAGTGGGAATGGGTGCTTAGGGAAACCCACAGTGGCTCCAGGGACTGTGAGTCAGAAGGAAGGGGGGCCCTAATTTCTGATGGATCACAGCAGGAAAGTGGGGTAGTTGTTCTGTTTGTCTCCATTAAAACACAGTTCCAAGTGTGATATGCAGCAGCTGTTTTGTAAAGTTTCATCTCCTTTGTCTCTTGCAGCCATCCTGTTTGTTTTTCTTCCCTCCCTGTCTGACTGTGCCTGTCTTCTTTAAGAAACTGGCTTCCCTCTGGCAGGGTTTGCCTTTTCTGGCCTTTGCATCTTTCAAGTGTTTTCCTTCTAATTGTACCTTGCGAGTTTTCTCCTTCCCTGCTCTTAGCAGCTCAGCCCTGACTCTGTGGGCCCTTGTCTACTCAGTGGGGATGGTGACAGTGTGGAAGACCCATGGAGGCAAGGTCTTCTGTGAACACACCCGCTGACCTAGGACTTGTGGTTTATGAACAGAGGGAGGAATAAAAGAAGTCTCTCTCTAGGAGACACTAAAGGTTTTCCTGCAGGGAACCAGGGTGACCCACCCGTGGGGTGGAGAGCCAAGGGCTGGAGATGATGGTTGGTGTGTCTGTGGCTTTCTGGGACCAAGGACAGGCAGGAGTGCTGTGCCTGTATATAGGCATGTCTGCTTCTGCCTTGCCACGGGCACGGACTGGCCTAGTAGCTCTGGCCTGTGGAGATGTGCAGCTCTGTGAAGTGGACTGCGGTGGCAGAGCTGGTTAGCTGCCGCCTGAGTCTTTTCTTGTATCGATCCTTTGTTACTCTCAGGGTGTGAGTAATTGGGTTTGTAACTGTGGGCTGGGATTAGGGCAAGCAGTCTGCATTCTGCCAGAGGGGAACCTGTGATTTGCTAGCCCAAGGGATTCAGGCTGTACTCTTGCCTCCTTTTCTAGACTAGAAGAGCTGCAAACCAGTGCCATTTTCATGGTGCCCTGAGGAGAATCCACTGATGGTGATCAGCTGGTGCTTAGCCACAGTGGCTTGTGGTAGCACCAAATGTCCTGTGAGTCTCAGCACTGACTAGCTCAGCTGATGGCAACAAGGAACACATGTGGAAGCCAGGAACTGATTTCACAACAATGAGACGCTTCACTCACCCACTGCTCAGGAGGTTGTTGGGTCTCTCACCTCAGCGCGTGCAAGGGGGATTGAGTCCAAGTAAAGGTCCTATCCTCAGTCCAAAGCAGTTGTCTCTGAGGCAGGGCTGCAGTGCAAGACCTGAGCTCGTTAATGCCACTGATGTGGTCAACTACTGGCAGAAGGTGTTTGAGACCAATGGGATCCCTGAAGCACAAGAATCTAGTGAATATATCGTGTCATTTGTCCTAGGAGCAAAAACAGTTAAGTAATAGGAAAAGAATGAGGTCTGTGCATGCCTCTCACTTTGTCGTTTTGGTTGAATCCCTTACCTTCCTTTTTATCTCACTTACAGGAAGTAGAACAACTTTTCCCTACCTTAGATGGGAGAGAGGGTGAGGCGTAATTAATGCCAGTAGAACACTTGGGGTCTCCTAAATGCCTTCTTTTGCAGAGAGTAAAATGGAACCCATGACATATACAGCCACACTGTACCCTGACTTGCTAATTTTACCTATTCTTCTGAACCCCAAAAAGTAGCAGAAGAACAGTTGTGCAGGTTTGTTTTTAAACATGCAGACAGGTTCTCCTGATCATTTGTGGTTTCCAACAGTCCCAGGCATATGTGTTTGTCAGCATGCTGGGTCTCCCTGGAGGATGCCCTTGGGAGGGTGCAGAGGACACTGAAGTGGCACCAGTGGGCAGGTTTTAAAGTGACCTTGTCTTCAGTTTCAGAGCTTGAACTCCAAAAGCCTCCACACTCCGCTTACAGCAGTGCAGCAGGAACAAATCCAGCAGCTGAGCAGCAAGCGACTAGAAAGGTAGGAGCATCCTCTTACAGTTGTTCCTTTGGAGGGCTTTCCTTCAGTCTTAATGCAGCCAGAAGAATGGCAGCGGAGAGAAGGCAGAAGACCATTAGCAGCTGACATGTCAAGTAACAGTGCTGTGTCCCATGGTGACTCAAGCGATGGGTATTTGCTGTCAATATCAGGTAGCAAATCACCTGTCTGTCCTGGCTGGGAGCAAAGGGGGATGATCAGCTAGAGGAAGTTGCTCAGAGCCATGCCCAATTCATTTTTTAATACATCCAAAGATAGATAATATGCAACCTCTCTGGACAGCCTGTTCCAGGGTTTGACCATCCTCACAGTGTTTAAAAAAAAAAAGGAAAAAAAAAAGGGGGGGGGATAGTTCTTAGGTTAAATGGTATTTTCTGTATTTCAGTCTGTACCCTTTGCCTGCCTTTTCACTGGATACCACTGGAAAAGAGTCAGGCTCCATTGTCTTTACTCCATCTCACCAGATACATATGGTTATTGATGAGATTTCCCTCGCTTACCCCCCAGCTCAAGCCTTTCTTTCTCAAGGCTGAACTGTCCCAGCTCTCAGTCTCTCCTTGTGTGTCAGATGCTCCAATCCCTTAATCATCTTAATGGCCATTTGTTGGACTTACTTGTATGTCCATGTCTCTCCTGTACTGGGAACCCAGGGCTCCAGATGTTTCCTACCAGTGCTGAATAGAGGGGAAGGATCCCGTCCCTTGACCTTCTGGCAACACTCTGCCTAATGCAGCCCAGGAAACCACTGGCTGCCTTTGCTGCAAGGGTACATTGCTGGCTCATGGTCAACTTGTCCACTAGATCCCTTGGGCCTTTTCTGCAAGTCTGCTGTCCAGCTGGTTGGCCCCCAGCCTGTACTGGTGTATGGGGTTATTCCTCTCCAGTTTTTAGGGCTTTGCATTACCCTTTACTGAATTTCATGAGGTTCCTGTCAGCCCATTTCTCCATCCTCCTGAGGTCCCTCTGAAAAGCAGCACACCCATCTGGGCTATTAACCATTCCTCCCAATTTTCTGTCCTCTGCAGACATGCCAAGGGTACTCTCTGTCCCTTCATCCAGATCGTTAATGAAGATGTTATGCTATATTGGTCCCACTATTAACTGCAGGGGTACTCCACTAGTGATTGGCCTTCAGCTGGACTTTATGCTGCTGAACACAGCCTTCCAAGCTTGCCAGTTCAGTCAGTTTTCAGTCCACCTCATTTATATAGACCATACTTCATCAACTTGTATATAAGGATGTTATGGGAGACAGTATCAAGAGCCTTAGGAAAGTCTAGATAAAGAGTATTGATTACTCTCTCCTCATGCGCTGAGTTAGTCTTTGTGTCATGGGTGGCTGTTAGGTTGGTCAGGAAGGGTTTCCCCTTTATAAATCCACACTGACCACTCCCAGTCACCTTCCTGTATGTGGTAGGTTTGGAAACGATCTTTAGGGCTATTTGTTCCATCATGTTCCCCAGTATGGAGGTGGTCCCAGGTCCAGTGCTTCATAGCAAACTCTTCCATGGGAACAGAGCTCCCACAGCTCCCTTAGAGTACACATGCACGTTGCACATGCGGTTGAGAGCCTCAGGGGTGTCTAGGTGCTCACACTCAGTAGGGTTATGTGGTTAGTGATGAGGTAAGCATGGTATTGAGAGCTTTTCTGTGTTATGGAGTGTAGTCCTAAAGTGTTCACATTTGCTTTTGCCTGCCACAGGATGCCGGTGCAGTATGTGATTGGTGAGTGGGACTTTCAGGACCTGACTTTGAAGATGAGACCCCCAGTATTTATTCCTCGGCCTGAAACAGAGGTATGAATGTGGGGAACGTGGCAGGGGCAGGCTTGAATCTGTGAATTACATCATACAACACAATCATAGCCTTGCTATGAAGAAGGCACTCTGTATATCATGAAGGTTGTAGCAATGGGGAGGTCAGATCACTTCTTTCAGAACAGAGGGGGATTCTAAGCTTATGATCTGGAACTGATGCTGGTGAACTTTGCCTCCTGGCTCAGAGCAAGAGATGTTGCAAGCTAGCATATCACTTAATTACACAGAGATCCATCTCCACTGATGGAAAGACATGGCTTTCTTTCCTTATTTCTACTATACTTATGACTCCTAGAAGTTCAAAACCTGTATTGCTATATCCCAGTGGCTTAGTACTTTGATATAAGGACAAGAATTTCGAAGATGTACAAAGGCTGTTAGCAAAATCCTGCAGTAGTAGAAAGCTGCTACTGGAAAATGGTAATGGGCTTCAGAGAGTTTGTTTGTCCATGTGCAGACTAAAACAGTGCAGGCTGGTAGGAAATGGCACCTTCCACCTGTCCAATGGCTCCGCAGTAGTTTGTGGATAAACACTGGAAACTGAAGGGCAAGTTCTGACCTGGGCTGGAATTAAATATGAATGTCATTCATAAGAACGTAAAGGACAGCCATACATGATGAAGTTAAAACTCTGTTTTCCCCATTGTCCCTGCTACTAGGGAAAACCTAAGAACAACATGGTGACACTTGCCCTGACAGTAACCTAGCTTTCAGCTCAGGGACCATCCTAGCAAGGAAGTCTTTCTGTCTACAAGTCCTCAGGAGGTTTTAGGTTTTGTGAGGGCTTTTTTTGGTTGTGGGTTGGTTCTTTTTTGGTTTGGTTTTTTTTGGTTTGGTTTTTTGGTTTTTTGTTGGTGGGGTTTTTTTTTCCCTTCTGAGAATTTATTTTCTTTTGGCACCTGTGTTAACTTCTGGAGATGAAGTGGTCTCCATAGCCTGTCCATTTAGGAGTCCCAGAAGCTTAAACCTGTTTAATAGTTATTTCTTCAATCGTTTGCCTGCTGCTTGGTGACTGTTATAATGTGCTGGCAGCCCTCTGCTCAGGTCTCTGTAAGTAGGGATCATGCTTTAAAAAGAATGAAAAGGCTCGTTCAGACAGAACATCCCCTACTGAGAATGTCAGAAGAGATGCCAAGGACTGAGTGGGCTTTGGAGATGGGAAGACCACCTTTCTTTTTCTGGGGAAGGGATAGTATTAGGAATGTATGAAGAAAGCAGCAGCTCACTAAAGAGAGGATGCAGTCTGCAGAATCTTTCATCTGACACCTTTTATTACACAAGTTAAAAGGCAAAGGCAGCCTGTAATTCCATTGTGCCCTTTGAAGAAGAGGGTGCTGCTGAAATCGGTGAGAGTGTTCCAGACAATTTAAGTGGGAATAAGCACAACTACCGCTTAGGCAGCCTCTCATCTCAGCCTGTGGAAGAATATTCAGAACCAGAGTCTTGATCTGGTGTGGGGCCTCAGCAGCATCTCCTTGAGAGCCTGCTGGACCCAAGTCATCTTGATGACACTTTTGTCCAGAGAAGGTGTGAGCTCTCTGTTGTGTCTGGGTTTGATCACTCTGTGGCCATTAAGTTTGGAGATAGGGCTCCAGGAGATAGTTTTGCCAATTGGAGCCCAGTGATGGTTAGCTTTGTTATTGTCAACAGTATTTCTCCTCTGGTTGATTCCAGAGAGTATTTCCAGTCTCAAACTCCCCATTAATTAGTGGATGCAACGTGAGCATTAAAACCAGGGAGAACTCTCCATGCAGTGCCAGGCTTCAAAGGCCTAGTGTGTGGAATGGAAGCCAGGGTGGCTAATGCCTGAGAACATTGTTAATTGCACCCACATGCATGATTTTGGTAAAAGCATCTCTGCTGGCCCAAACTGAAATGCAGTGCTGTGTAACATGTTGTGTTTGAAACTGCTTAACACACCCTGGTGCAAAAATGTAGCATAAACAGCTTAACTCAAACCTTTTTTCCATGGGAAAACTTTTTGATGTGTCACGGTACTTACTGTGAAGGCACGTTTTTAGCACATTTATTATGGAAGGCCAGAGGTTTATGATGATAGCTGAAGAATGGAGCTCTGTTGGCAACTGAGAGTTTTCTTGTGATGTGAGTGCTGGGGAGGTTACTTGGACAGGAGGAGCATGGGGACAAGATCCAGCTATTTAGCAACACGTGGCAGGACATTGCTTTAGGCATGTGCTGCTTCCAGGAACTGTGTATAAAGTGAGTTGGTGTCCAGATCCTTTCCTTCTGCTAGGAAGGAAAAGTTGGTCATCTCTGACTCAGAGCTTCGTGGAGTGTGTTTGGGTTGGGGTTTGCCTAGGTTTTGTTTCATCAGAGTAATTTTTCCAGACTTCACTGGACTTTAAAACTGTGGTGAAAATACCTCCCTTCAAAAACATTGAAGTTCGTTGCATCTGTTGCTCTCTTTCTGTTTAGGATTTGTCTAGAGCGTTCTTAAAACCGATAGTGCTGAAACTTTTCCCCAAATAATATCTGTAAATAATCCTTGTTCTTTAGGAAGCAGTTCATTATCAACATTGATATCCCAGCTTCAAGTTGCTTATCTGTGACTGCATGCACAAGCCACATGGCATGTCTTGTCCTTGGCTGAGTAAATGTGACTCCCTAAATTGACTTGTTAGTGCAGATACACAAGCAGCTGCAAAATTTGCTTCCTAGTTATATTTATGTGGCTTCTGCAACTGCTCCTGCTTGTTGATTCAAAGCCTGAAAAGAAGAGGAGCCATCTTTATGATGCACATTTTATTCTGTGGTTACAACAGAAGGGTTATGACTCTTGCTCCCAGATGCATTGGTAATAACATGAAGGCAAACACAGTATGATATAAACCACCAGCATTGTTTCAGTCCTGGGGACAGAGACACATGCAAAGAGAGAAGCTCTTCTGTCTGCTTAATTTTGCCCTCTGTGAAATTTTCCCCTTTGTAGTATGTTTTGTTCTCTCTGGTAGCGGAGCCCTCTCCCATTCGCTCCCTCCGGGAATATTTTTTTCAGCACATGTGGCTTTTTTCTTCTGTTCTATGGGAATCCGAGTGGGGAGGGGACAGGCAGCCAAAATTAGGAAACTAGCAGGTCCTCTAAGCTCTGAGAGCAGGATAACAAAGCTGATTGCATTCAGCCATAACTTCTTGGTGTGCAGGATTGATAGATACTTCTGTGAGCACAGACATACTGAGTTGGAGGAGAGTTCTGTTAAGCAGTCCTCAGTCTCACTTTCCTTCAGTTACCTGGCCCTCTGTGAGCAAAGCTTTGGACTTGCTGCTGCAAGGACTGGCTGGGTTTGCAAGGGCTTGCGGAACCCAGTGTTCTGCCTGCTTTCCTCATGTGACCACCAGAACCAGGTTTCAGAAATGGGGAGGTGTTTGGGCCAAAGTTTAACAGTGTTCTCAGTCTCATGAATTATCTTTGTTATGCATTATTACTGTAATATCTGGGAATCCCTGTCTCAACATTGCTCAGTATTAATTAATTAATTAATCATTGTATTAATGGAGGAAAAAAGTCCTTTTCCCAAAGCAAGGCTTTCTGAAACTTGGGCTGTGTTACCATCACAGCAGCTTTGTGGATCAGGAGAAAAATAGGACAGAAGAGGAGGAGAACCCAGCCAACCGTGGATATATCATTCTTTTTTTTTTTTTTGTACAGGCAAATATAGGCTAACTGAAGCCTCACCATGATGCCACTAAAGAAGTGTTTAGTTTGGTCCAGGGCTTCTCTGAAGGAAGTAGTTTGGGGTATGCTGCTCACCAGTCTTTTACCCCTAGGGGGCACTCCAGGCTTAGGCTCACAGAGCTCCTGATGGCTGTTTCCTATTAATTATTACAGGATTTCGGGTGTTTCTGATCCCCTCCTCTCTCAGATGCTGTGTTTTAAAGCAAATGAAGGCTTATTTGTTCAGCGGAAACAAAAATGGTCTTCTTTTATCCTTTGCAGGTACTGTGTGGGTAGAGTCAGATTCTCGGACACTGAGTTTTCATTTCGCTGGAGGAAAGCTGCTGGGAGGAGAGCTCCAGTTCTGCTTGGGAGGATTGTCACAGTCCCACCATCCCCTCTGACCCTCAGGCCACTCAGGAGTCCCCTGGTGACACCTCCTTGACCTGCTGTGAGCTCAGCATGAGCTGACGCTATTCTGGTGCTCAGCGAGAGGACAAGGGGCAATGAGTACAAACTGAAACATAAGAGGTTTCAGTTGAATATGAGGAAAAACTTCTTTACTTTGAGGGTGACAGAGCACTGGAACAGGCTGCCCAGGGGGGTTGTGGTGTCTCCTTCTCTGGAGATACTCAAAGCCCGCCTGGATGAAGTCCTGTGTTACATGCTCTAGGAGTACCTGCTTTAGCAGGGGGGTTGGACTAGATGATCTCCCAAGGTCCCTTCCAACCCTTGCGATTCTGTGATTCTGTGGAATTTTTTTCTGTCTTGGCTTTGTTGTGGTGGCTGTGTCATGAGAACAGTCCATTGTCCTGTAAGGGGGGGGATGCTGTAGGGTGAGGATGTGCGTTTAGCCTGGGAGGCATCTTAGGGAAAAGAGTTACAAGTCTGTGCCATGCTGAACATTTTTAGTAGTCATGCAATAAAGGTCGTGGCTGAAATCTCCTGTGAGAGCAAGAAAAAAGATGTAGTGGGTCAGGCTACATTGGTCTGTCTAGTTCAATATACTGTGTCTGATCAGGGCTTGTAACAGATGGTGGGGGCAAAATTACAAGGGAAATGACAAGTATGAAAGGATCCCCCCTTCTTTCCATAGTCAGCAGTTAAGGGCTGTTCTCAGCCAAAGCTGGATTTGGGGCCATCCTGCTTCATAATCACTAATGGATCTGTCCTCCATTAATTTGTTTAATCCTCTTTTGAGTCTGTCTGTGTCTAGCCTCCATGACATCATCTGACAGTGAATCTTTCTAATTTTATATTGTAAGTGGGAAAAGTATTTTCTTTGCTTCTGGTGCTGCCTGCTTGTTTAACAGGAAAGCCCTTACTTCTTACTGCATAACATATAAACCATTCATGCTCTCTATAGCATTTGTAATCTTCAGTCCTGTCACTGTCTGATCAATTCTTTTTCCACCTATGATTTTTAAGCTTTTAACTTGTTTCTCAGGCTAGATTGTATCTTTCCCATGATAACGTGCTCAATACACCGAAACCATTCCTGTTTACTTGCATCTGTCAGCTGAATGGCAGCCGTTGTGCTGGGGTGTTTTGCAAAAGCACTTTAGGCAAAGGTTTGCGCAGAGAAACCTTTCATGAAGTTTAACTTTACTTCTAGCTAAACATAATCATTAACCTTTCAAGAAGGCCAAGTGCACAGAGAAGGGAGGATTTTTGCTTCCTGACACGTATAGGCAAATATACAGACTGCGAGGTGTGGCTTTTCTCCAGTGCTTTATGTCAAAGCAGGGTACACATTTTCTGTTTTAATCAGTGCTAAAAGGAAGCTTTTGATGCAGAATGGCCTTTCATTTCTGTAATTTCATTGCCACAGATGGTTACTTTTTTGAAAGTTCAGAAGGTCATGCTGTCTAGTGCAGTACAGCCATGGATCAGGAGTCAGGAGATTGGCGCTTTTTTTTATGGTTTTACCTCTGACCAGTTGTCTCTTCAAAGGAAGGCTGCTTCTCCTTTCTGCATCACTGGCTTCCCAATTTGGGAGATGAAAAGGTTGATGGTGCCGTATCTTGTACATAGCATAAGGTTCTTTCTTGAGATACATATAGACTCCTATAAGGTATATTGAACATAAATGCAATAGGGTGTTATTTAACAGATCAAAAATTAACTGCTGTCTGTCAAAGCTGTAAGCAAATGTGCTAAAACTGGAGCATTGCTATTGTGGCCTCACGTAGATCAGATTTTGCCCATATGATAGGGAGTATTTTATCAGCATGTTCGAGGAAAACAATCTTTTCTGAAAGTGGGCCAGAGACTGGGGGATGGGAGTTATGAAGGGAACCTGTTGTTGCTGCAGAGCAGCTGGAATTGCCCTTTGAGCTTGGCACGAGTGTTTAATAGGATCATATATGCAGAAATAAATTATGCAGCCTGTGTCTTGTGGCTGAGGGGCTTTCCCTGCCAGAAGAGCTTGGAGAAAGATTTGGGGCTCTTACGAATATTGGTTAACCACGAGCACCCATTTTCGGTGGGCTGCCCAGCAGGCTAATGTGATCTTTGTGTGTGTTAACAGGGGATCACCAAGTACAAGTAGCAGGATCTGTGTACTGCAGTAGTGGAATAGTTGGAAAAATATTATGTCCACTTATGTTACTGACCGGTTGAGAAAGAAATGGAAAATGAGGTTTGGAGAAGAACCAGTAAGTAGGTTAACAGCTGGAAAAATCTGCCTTGTTGTGAAAGACTGTTTAGCTCATCAAAGACAAGCTTAGGGGTTAATTATGTGGCACAGGGAGCAGAAATTTGATAACAGAAGTCTCTTTGGTTTCATAGACAAGTGTATAACAAGCGCTATAAATGCAGGCCAGAAGAAAAGGTGCGCATCTTTAACAGAGAGTGTAATTAATTACTGAAACAGCTTAGCAGCCAGTCTATTGCTGGCTACTTTAAAATCAGGATAGGATGTTTTCAAAGGACAGATTTCTTCTTGTTCAAAAGGAAACGGAGGAAGAAACAGGATTGTTCCTGGCTAACTGGCCAAGATGATCTATGGCAGTAGTTTCTCCTGGCTTCCTATGCAAGAAAAAAAGGCTGCTAATGCAGAGGATTACTTCAAAGTTGTTGATTTCCAGGACAGACTCAAAAATGTAAATTTAAAGCTAAAATCTGTGCCACAAGCCTGTTCCCCAGGTTAACTTATATAGACTTTCCTAGTATGTTCTCATGGAGCTCCATGTTGTTAATGCCTTTTTTTTTTTTTTTTTTTTGGCCCTAAAAGAACTCTATGAAGTCTTCAGCTTTTTAATCTGCCTTTTCCAATTGAAAGAGGGTCTCCATTTCCGTGAGTTTCATCTGAGTAACTTAGCTCATCAGCAGTTAGAGCAAGATTTAGGACTAGAACTGGAGAAAAACTACAGAATACCTGTAACAGGAGGGATGGGACTCAAGGGGATTCCCACATGAACAGGGGAACAA
Source organism: Egretta garzetta (assembly GCF_000687185.1). Taxonomy (NCBI): domain Eukaryota; kingdom Metazoa; phylum Chordata; class Aves; order Pelecaniformes; family Ardeidae; genus Egretta; species Egretta garzetta. The sequence goes on from NW_009259719.1 coordinate 7,766,776, forward strand.
ATCTATTCCCCTCCTACTGCTTCTCCCAGACATCCAAGTAACTGGAATTTCGGAGCTAGGGATTAGTGAGCTGGACCAGTGCATCTGTCTAGATGCTGTGTCTGGCAGTGGTCAATACCAGTATCTGCAGAGAAGGAAAAAGCCTTGATTCTGGAGAGATGTGCCTAGATAGAGGTTTGTGCTGCAGACCTGAGTACAGTGACTTTGATCCACTCTTCTTGCCCCTCTTGGGCATGGCTAAGTTTAGATGTGACAACTGGTAATTTCTCTTGGGTGCTAGGACATATGGGTTGCAAAGGTTGCTGCCTTTTGGTAAAGTCATTTCTGGGTGCTGTCACAGCCTTTCCTCCAACAGATGAAACAGCCCTTGGCATGTGCCCTGACACATTAGGAACTTCTGCTGCTGTGTGACAGAGAAGCCAAACCCCTTCCTCAGTATTAGGCGTGCCTTTACTTATTAGTATGTCATTGCTTCTGCCTGAAGCCACCTTTTCTTTCAGGATCAGTCGCTCCTTCTGGAGTTATTCTGGTGCTTTGCTTTCCATACATAGACAGGGAGAGTTGCATGGGCTTTGTGCAACGTTTTCTCTTTTCTACTGCAGTGCCAGGCAGAAGAGCTGATGACAAAAACGCTGTAGCCTGCCTGCCCGCTAAGCACTGGGCTGGCTTGGTGGCTTGGTTTTGGAATGAGGTCACGTGGCAGTAATCTTCTAGGGCCATTGCCATGGAGTTAGGTTTCCAGCTTGGCTTCCTGGTGTTTTGTCATGTGCTGATTGGCAGCCAAGTGGACAAACAGGAGGGGAGGGGTGATTTGGTTAATATCAGATCAGGCTCTATGGAAAGTCCTGGATTCTGAGAACAGAAGTTTCTGGAAAGCACACAAATAAGTAAAACATTCCCAGTTAGTGTACAAGAGCAGAGAGAAGGTTACCCAGGTTTTCTTGTGTCTTTTGCTTTCCTCATCCTATTTGCTAACCTGGGAAGTTAGAGCCTCTTGCCACCATGGCTTGTACCACTGGAACCTTGCCTTCCCTGCTTTCCCCAGAGTATGTGGGGTGCAAAAAAAAGGGTGCTTCTAGGGAACACAGTGCGAATTTGTGACTTTCACCCTTGCTTTTCCCATTCCTCCCCTGCTCTTGTTTTTCTTAGCCTTGTACTTTTAATCGCAGAAATGTCACATGGGTTATTCACTATTGTTGGACTGTAGCACATGATTGCCTCAACTCTGGACTTCTACACAGCTCTGTAGCCACCGTTGAGCAGCAAGAATCTCTGCTGTTTCCTCCTGACTGTCTTTGTGCTGAAAGCTGCCTGACCTTGCACTGTCTGCTGGTTGGAGCTATGCAGCTGTGGAGCTTGTGGTTTGGGTGCTGGCAGACACTGTCCTCACGCTTTTTGTGCAGCTGCGGTTCCAAGAAATACAGTGAACTAGAGACCCAGCTGCAGGGAGGGGGAGGTAATACCAAGAACCTGTCAGAACATGAGTGTGTGCTGGGGGTGGGGTTGGGGAACAGGAGTTGTGGGTGGAAGGGTGAGGCAGAGGCTCATGGGAAGCTGGAGGTGTTCACAAAGTTTTGCATTTGTTTCGCTCAACTGAGAAGATGGAAAAAAAAAAACCACAACCAAACCCCCAAATAAATGACAGCATGAACTTAGGGTGAATCTGGCAGTGAAGCAAGACTTCCTGGAATTGCAAGGTAAGAGCAGGCTGTGAGTGGCTTGGCTAAGAGACAAAAGCTTGAGAACCTCAGAGTGCTGGAAATTAAGTAGCATGGGAAGCAAATATTTGTGTCCCCTGTCTATGGAACCACAGGTGATAGATCTCTTCTAGTCCTTGCAGGCTCTTCCTTTGCTAGTCAGGACCAGATACCTTTCTCCCTTCCAAGGATGTCCTGCATTTTTCTCTGTAGAGTTTTAAATTCACTTCTGGCAAAGATATAGAGGGTCTAGATACCTTCTTCCCACTCCGTTTTGTGCTAAGCAACAGAATGTAGGTCCCTGAAAACCCATGACTTCATGCCTGCATCACCTCCAGCCCAGTGCAATGTAAAAACCCTTCCAAATGCTTTGCTTTGCACCTAGCTTACCACCCTCATGAACGCACAGGTTTCAGAGGTGGCTGGTGCTCTTGACATCCTCTTGAATATTTATTTGCACAAAATCCTGTAAAATGGGGAAGAATGGGAAATTAATTCGTTATTGCTGTGCAAGGGGATTTTGCAGCATGCCAGAGGGATTGGGGTTCAGTGACACTAGTCATTCTGTGGAGCTGTGAGCTGGCCCGTTCCTAAGCCTAGTGTATTGCCCTGACTGTTGTGCTGTCTACTGGTAACAGATGATGGAAAGGCTGTGGAGCACACTGGCATTGCCAGTGCACCCTGGAAAGGCACATGGCAATCCTGCAGGCTTTGGGGGAGAAGACAGCTGTGGGGCAGTTTAACCATACATAAGATTTGCTCCAAGAGACTGCAGTGGCTACTAAGCTCACCTTTCCATGTGACTTATAGCTCTTCCTCTCGGCTGCTTGAGCATCTCCGAATCTATTGAATGAAACCTGTGATCTGCCCCTGCACACAGATGTCAACAGCTCTGAGTCGTGGGGGCTGCCCTCCTTCCCTTCTACCTTGATGGCATTGCTAGCAAAAGCAAAGAGAGGGGTTTAGTTTCAATGTGGTTTTGTCTGTTTGCCATTCAGTCCCTCCACTCATAGAATCCTTTAGGTTAGAAAAGACCTTTAAGATCATCAAGTCCAACCGTTAATCTGACCCTGCCATCCCACCACTAAACCACGTCCCTAAGCACCACATCTACAAATCTTTTAAATACCTCCAGGGATGGGGACTCAACCACTCCTTCCAAAGCTGTTTTTTGCTGGGGGAAGGAGCTCCTTGCATAGACTAGGGGAAAAAAGTTCTTCAAAATGTTCCATTTCCTCGCTCTGACACAAGTATCATACCTATACCCATGTATGTGTACACCAGGCTTCAGGATAAAAGTAGTTCTGCCAGTACCTGTAGCACCGGTTAGCAGGATTTTTAGTGTAGGCTGTTTTGTTGCTGACGATGATGCATACTGTAAGCAATAATTTGAATTTTAGTAACTCCGCAGTTGAGCATTCATCCTATCCCATGTTTAGCATGCTGTGGGCAAAGATGGAATTGGGTCACATTTCTAAGGTACTTCTTTAATTTATAATTTTGCTTTCTCCTTAATACAGATTTTTTTTTTTTATATTTAGATTTTATATTCATAGTTTTTTGTCTAGAAAACCAACAGTAAAAACCAAAAGACAATTCAAGAGCAGCCAAGCACTGTTTGTTGAGATGATGTGGGAATCTGGTTCTGATCTTTGTGACTTCTGCTTTTCTGCAGGAGGTCAGCTGCCCTCACACAACTGTAGACCTGCCTGTTTGTAACTGGAGTTTGGGGGACCCGTTTCCACAATCTAAAGGGGTGTCATTGGAAAGGTGCAGATGGGACTTCTGGAGCATTGGGTTCAATGCTCTGCTCTGCCATAATCCTTCATGATGTTGGGATAGTCGTTGTTTTACAGTTGCTCACCTGGAAAATGGGAGTTGTGAGGATAAATGTGTTAAAGGTACTGAAGTGCTCAGCATGTTGCAGGGACAAGGCACCTGACCAACCTAATGCATTTCCCTGTTTTTAGAGACTATAAAGATGTGATGATTGGCAAGTCTTTGTTTTATTCACCATAGCCTTTTTTTTGTAGTGAAGGACATTTCTCTCTATTGAATCCTGTAAATGGTGTGAATGAAAGTAAACCCTTTTGAATGGCCTGCCATTTCAGTTTAGAGTGCCAGATTGTGGAGAATTTGCCCAACATATTCCAAAGGTTAATTACCTAGGCTGCCAAAGTGTTCTCTCTTATTTCCCAGTGGAATTTTTGTAATTTCATCTCTCAGCCTTTAGAGCTGATGATCAAACTGATGGTTAAGATGGCTTTTAGCAATGATGGCATTATATTAGCGGGTGATTGTGCTCTGAATCTGTTCAGTCTCAGAAGATGTGCAGTATCCTACCCTATAAAGACCACAGCCTTTGGCCATCTGCTGTTGTCCCAGTTTCTCTGTGTCTGGAGCTGGCATCTCTTTTTAGCACCTTCTGCCTCTTTGTTGCTCTTCCCCAGCTGTGGCTCTAGTCAGATTTTTGTACAGAGGTAGGGAATGTCTGTCTCACAGAGTATTTTGTTGTCTTTGTATGAACACTGTAATGCGTGGTCAGAAATACTTCATCTCCCAAGATGAGGTTTGAAAGTGGTTCTGCTATGTTCTGCAAAGTGCTGTAATTTATCAATTTCCAGTGATGACATCTCGGAGACGATGGTATGCTTGGAGAAGCACAGATTTTGGCTGGATCGCCTGCTAATCAATGAAAAATACTGAGAAGAATCTGAAGAATACTGTTTCAAAACAATTCTGGGTAACTTGATCATTCATGATTTCTGAAAAGGAAACCTAATGGCAGTGGGCTAACTGGACAGACTGTATCGTGGTTGCTGGGATTTCCAGATTCTTTGGCAGATGTTGGGGAAACATGATTTTTACTTGAAAGCTGTAAATGAAGAAAAGGACCATGGTATCACAGCCAGTTAATGTAGAATTACAAAATGTCTTATTCTAGTGCATTCTGTTTTGTCTTTACTTCTTGCTTTTAATAGATGCATAAATTGCAAATTTAATTCAACATTGAATAACCTATGCTAGTAATTTTTTTCCTAATTTGCCAGTTAGAATACAGTTCTGTTTTGCTTGCCAATCAAATTTATTTCATAAAATAATTTATTTTCATAATTATTGAACTTTTTTGATTGCAGTGAGATACTAATGTCTGGAAAAATATGTAGTTTCTTTAGGTTGTCACTTTGTTCTTAATATATTTTAATTTTTAACTATTATGATTAACTTGTGTATTATGAGAGAGCTAGCCTTTGCCTCAGTAAGAAGTATATGAAATAACCAAGACAATAAGGCCAGGGTGTTGGGAAGTAGGATACAAAGCCTGAGTAATACCAACATCCCTTTTTTAACATAAATTTGGTAAAAACTAAAATTGGCCATATTAGAATAGGAACTTTGGCAAGTACTCTAAAAATACTTTCACTGTGGAACGTGTAAAGTAGACATTCCATTAAAAACTCTAAGCTTGAAATTACTAATGATAAACTTTAAGGAAGTTAGTAAATGCTGACAATAGTTCTACTGTTAATGGAAGTTATATTTGGACATTTGAAATCAGTAACTTGTGCTACTCATGATCAGCCCTGGAGACAGATGGTTCTTCTGAGTTAATGTAGCAATTTCCTGGAAATATTTGTAAGTGACCAGAAATGGCTGATATTTAAAAGCGTGATTTAATGGCCAAGCAAAATTTCTTTGAGTGGCTCTTCTTCTGTGGTCTTGGAATCATCAGCACCTGCTTCCCAAACCAGCTGCAATTACAATCTCTGTCTGTTTCCATTGCAGAAGTGTTTTCAAACTGATTCATCTGGAGCTGTTAGCTGAAAGGCAAAAGCCATTTTCGCACACAAGTGGGTAGATAAGGTGTTTATTTTTTTCCCTGTTGTTACCTGGGTGCTGGTAGTCCACTAATGGTTTCTCACAGTCCCGCTGGGAGCCTCTAAGAATGTTTTCTTCCATAATTGTCTAGGAAAGGAATCCCAGAGCAGCAACAAGGAATATGATTTTGGAAGCTGTTAGCAAAACTCCCTTACGAGTGCAGTGCCAGTAACAATGCGGTAATCCGGGTTGGGCGTTGCAGCATGGCTCCTCTTACCTGGCTGAGGCTAGCTTAGGTGTTGGTCACCAAACTTAACTTTGCAGTGAAGACACACCTCTGAGAGAGCCCTCCAGCCTGTGGGCTGCTTCTCATTCCCTCTTGGGCTTTTGGGTATGAGCACAAGAGAGTTCATCGCTGAGGAGAGCTGAAAGCTGTGGAAGGCAGAGGGCACAGTCTGGAGAAGCACGAAGGCTGTTGTCATTGAGTATCTGGTGAGCAAAGGCACGGGCATCTCTGGCTCCTTCCAGCTCAACAACTGGAGAGGATTTGAGAGAAAACAATGAAAACGGTTAAAAGTGCGTGTTGCTAAAGAGTCTCTGAAGGCCCCAAAAGGCTGTGGCTGTGAAAAGGAGCCTAAAGAAAGCTGAGGAGCCCATGGTTCCCAAAAGGTTATTTGTTGGCAGAGCCAGGCTACTGGAAAAGCAGCAAAGCCTAACATTGCTGAGTTGAAAATGGCAGTCTCAGAAAAGCTGATCGGAAGTAGTAGTAATGTTATTAAAGGCAACATATGGAGTGTTTGCATGTTCAAATAAACCTTTTTACTTATGCTTTCAGGCTCTTTTATCAGGAGGAATCAACAGCCAAAGGGTTCTTTAAAATAGAGTGGTTCAAAGCAGCCTGGCTTTGCAATGTTGAAATATACCTGTTTCTCCATCCCGGACTATGAAGTAGTGCAAGCTTCTGGTCTCTAAGCACTGGGTGTGTGCTTGCATGCAGGGGCACAGTACTTTAATATGTTTAAAAGCAGTTCACGTCTTGTGGGAAACCTCAGAAAATGCTGTCTGACAAAACAGCCCATGTCTCAAGTGCTCTGCTGTGGATGTTTCGTTGAAGCTCATCTACCCTAATGCTTCATTTTTATACCTTTTGCATCCTTCCTTCCTACTTACTGCAGATACAAATTGGCTTAGCATGAAGGATGACCAGCAGCAACAAATACCTTCATAAAAGCTATAGCTTTACACAAGGCATCTATTACATACACTGCACCCCAGTTAGGGTGATATACCCAAGGAAGGGCTTATGCCCTTACATACAAGCACACCCAGTTTAGACTCCTGAAAAAGGCCATTGCTTTACTAAAGACAAGCTGACCTGCCTGCCAGGATGTGTTGCTTTTAAATATTTGTGCTGAGGCCAAGAACATGTAAGATTCCTTGTAAAAATGGAAGGCTGATAATTTTCCTGGTAATGTCTTTAATTTTTAACTGTTGGCAAAATCTAGCCAATTTTATTCTTTGTAATTTTTGTTAAGCTTTCTGGATTTTCAGGAGAGATCCAAGAGCAGACCTCTCAAGTGAAATAACCTAGCCATTGTGGGAGCGCCTTGGGCAGTAAGGGCTTGTTTCTGTACTGTTGTGCCATGAAAGCACAAGGACTGCGGGGAGTTGTGAGCACCCGCTGAAGTTGCTGATGCACTCAAGGTGTTTAGAATCATAGAATCGTTTAGGTTGGAAAAGACCTTTAAGATCATCAAGTCCAACCGTTAACCTAACCCTGCCATCCCACCACTAAACCATGGCCCCAAGAACCACGTCTACATGTCTTTTAAATACCTCCAGGGATGGGGACTCGACCACTTCCCTGGGCAGCCCGTTCCAATGCTTGACAACCCTTTCACTGAAAATTTTTTTCCTAACATCCAACCTAAACCTACCCTGGCACAACTTCAGACCATTTGCTGTCATCCTATCGCCTGTTACCAGGGAAAAGAGGCCGACCCCCACCTCACTACAGCCTCCTTTCAGGCAATTGTAGAGGGTGATAAGGTTTGCAAGGTTTCTGTCTTGCAGTTTTCTCCAGTCAATAGCAAGGGAAGTTTGTGCTGCAGTCTGAGGGAGGCACATGTGAGCTTTCTCTTGTAGCTAGTTGCTTGTTTTCACAAACCTTAGAACTGTATCTCTGACACCTCTTCTGCTGTGTCGGATTTTATATGACATTGCGAAGGGATTTTAAAAAAGAGGAGATTGTTGGGAGGGAGGAGGAGGCAGTGGTGATGGCAGAGACGCATATGGGTCCAGGAGAATGGATGAAAATCTTTTCCATATGACTTTATACCAGCAAAATGCAGCAGAAGTCCACAATCTGAAATCCATGCAGGGAGCTGCTCATTTGGCTCACTTACTAATGAATTGCTTTTGCTTTTCATCTGCAGGTTGGATTATTGGTTTAGATGCTGTTAGGACCTCTGCCTCCAGAATACATACCATACTGAGACAGGGTAGAAATCTTAAATTTTGAAGCTTACAAATTCTGAAAGCTGGAATTTTGGAGTAAATAAAATGGTGTTGCAGAAAATAATGTGCTTCAGATGCTTGGTTATTGTTTTTCCCAACAGTGCTACAAGATCTCAGAGGATCTGTGGGAAATTGTATCCTGAGGATATGGTAACTAATCAAAGCACCCTGTGGGGGAGATGGAGCTGAAGTGGCTTCCGGCATGTTAGTTCCATTGCTATCATCTGTCTTTTAAAAATTAGCAACAAAAATACATTTCATTGGTCTACAGAACCAAGAAATTTAAACTCCAGTCCTTAGACCACAAAGGTGTGAGTCAAAACAGCTCCCTCAGATTTTTTTTTGTTTGTTTGTTTTATTAGGATCTTGTCTCTTTAGTTGTGGAGGAAGAATCTCGGAAATGTGAGAAGAATTCGGGCCTCTGCTTCCCGGTTCCTGTCCCTCATCCTGTGATCCTGGAGATTGGCTGCGGCTCTGGAGCAATTGCTCTGAGTCTATTGTGCAAACTGCCACAGGTGAGCTTTTTTTCAGTGCTTGTGGTACAATAGATGCCCATGTTGCATGACAGTCTCACTCTACTGGTCTTCGTTGAGACTTCACAGACAAAATTCTTTGCTTTGAGGGGACTTCAGAAGCTAAGGTCTCTGACAGTCAGACTCTGTAAGTTCATGCTAGGTAGAAGAGGGGTATTTGTGAATTGCTCTCCCCAGCTGTCTGCAGGAGTAGCGGAGACATAGTCAGAACAGAAGAAGCAAATGTGCTCGTTCTTCAGCTGTCACAGCTCACTATTAACCACCTTGGCTTGAAGCACTGGTGGGTGTTGGTTTAAGCTAATATCCTGAGCTGTGGACAAGAGGGACTGAGGCATGGGCACACACTCTTAGTTGAATTTATGGGGCAGTCATCTCTATAAATCACCTTGCTATAAACCAAAAGATCTTGTCTCTAGGAGACTGAAGACTAAGTTAATAGAGGGAAGGGATTACCACAGAAGTGTCAGTACTTGGGATCAATATGATGAGCCTATGTCACACTGCCAAACCACTTTTTTTGAAGTCTTTTGTTCCCTAATAACAACCGACACCTTTTGAACAGAGTGAAAAGGGCAGGAAGGGGACTGAGATCTGGGTGACCAAAGCCCTTCTTGCCCCTGATGATTGTGACATGTAACACACTTACTGAGATATTGTTGCTGAACAGAAAGAGAAATTAATCCAAAATCTCATTGTGTGTGGTTAAGGGAAAAAATATTCCCCTTTCCTCAGAATTGCAAACCAGCCAGTTCTTGTGAACAAGAATTGCTGTGGCCAGCCCCTCCTCTTGTAGAAGTATATGACTTGGTGCGTAAGAATTAGAGGTTGATGCCTGTGTTCTTCTTCCCAGTGACCTGATAAGGTTAATACCTGAGCTTCGTGACTTCAAACTATAACTACTCTGATTTGCTGAGCTGTACTTCATGCTCTTTTCCTTGCCTGTTAAGTTAAAGAGTTGTGTCAGTCTGTCCCTGTAACTGATTTCCCAGCTGACTAACAAAAACTGCTGTGCCCAGAGAAATAAGGACCCTTGACTGATTAGTTAGTTGTAGCCACACAGACAGCTAAGTGGAGTTTATGCTCTGTGTGATCTCTTTAGCACTTGAGGCAGAATTTGGCACTGGGATATTGAGAAAACAGCAGCAACTTTTCACTTACAGATTCAGCTGTGTCCTTCACCTTAAGAGTCAGCTTCATGTGGGTAGGTGCTTGTCTCAGGCTGTGAAATTAATCCCCCTAGGAATGATGTCTGATCACACCGTCATCTCCAAATGCAAAGTAGTTTCTTTGAGCATGCTTTCTCTATGTAAATACTTACAAACATCTGTGTTTAAAAAACATGAAGCAAAGCAAAAACAAGTCAGGCCTTTGCCTGCACTTTTCCTAAGGTGGACTGGAAGGTCAAGCAAATCTCTAGCTGTGTAGTCCTATCTTAATATTATGCTGGAGGATTCTCTCTCAAATACTTGACGCACAGTCAAGTATGCACAGTCAATACATGCAGTGAATGTGGTGTAAGGACCATACTGGAATAACTAGGCAAAAGGTGTCTGCACAGCAGATGGAAAATACCAGAACCTCTGTCCAAGTGGTTGTGTTAATGCTGGAAGGGATTCTGTTCACATTAGAGAGGAGAAGCCTAGGACATGATCTTCTTTTAACCTGTGTCTACCCCAGAGCAGCCAGAGTGTTGAGTCTCACACTACTAGGAGCTGTGAACGTATCGGGTGATGTGAGTCAGTGTGACTGACTCCATTGTTGTCAGCTAAGTTGGTCTGGTCAGGAGCCTGTCTATTTTGGTAGGCTGCTGGCAGTGTTGCAGGGTGCCTTCTGTCACGTTAGCGGCCTTACTAGAAGTGACTCATGATCCCATCAGTGCCCTGAGATGCGTTCATCATGAACTATTCCTTTTAGGAGCCAAGAGTGAACAGTGAATTGTCAGTTCTTATCTTGCATGTCCCTTTTGGCAGAGCATGCCTGTTCAGGAACCCTGATGTTGTAATACTTGTTTGTTGTTGCTTTTTCTGTCCCAGAGCCGGGTGATAGCCGTGGATAAGGAGAAGGCTGCTGTGGATCTCACCAAGGAGAATGCACATAGGTACAAGCCCACATATTATCCATTTTTTGTAAATTGATATTTGAGAAAGACCAAGAGTCCTCAATATTTGAGCATGTCAGTCATGTTTATCGCTACTGGAAACCAGGGAATATTTCTCTGATTTCCCTAGGTTGAGCTCCTAAAGCGTGTAAGAATTCAGAAAAAAACCCCACTTAGATTTACCAGAGTATTTTTTTCCCTTTGCACTTTGCCAAGGCAGGAGCCTAAATAAAACAATAGTACTTAAATGCTTCTATCTCTCAAGGATTTTCGAAATATTTCATGGTAACTACTCTTAACCCTTTCTGTGAACTTGGGAAACTCAAGACAGCAGGTAGTAAGAATGTAAGACAAGTATTTCTCTCTCTGGCTCCCTATATCATTATTGCTGTGCTTGTTTCTGTCATTGCTCCTCTGAATATCAGCTTGCACATTTAAATAGCACCTTCACTCTGATGTGCTAGCGTGGTATCCCTCAGCATCCTCCTTGCAGTCTTGGGTTTGGCGAGAATGATGCTGCTGGGTCCTGTGCCATTTGCACAACACCTGCACTGTGGCTGGATGTTCAGAGCTGCTGAATCATAGAATAGTTTGGGTTGGAAGGGACCTTTCAAGGTCATCTAGTCCAACCTTCCCGTAATGAGTCAAGTGTCTCATGCCTGAAGTCAGAAGAGCTCTGTATCAGGTTGACCTTGTCCTTCCCAGTGGCACTGCTTCCTCAGCTGGTTCTCCTTAATCCAGGTTATTCTGGACTGTCACTAACATAGCAAGCACCAGAGATAGAATCTTAGTATGCTTTTGAGTCAAGGATCCCAGTCTCTGTAGATGTTGTACAAGATACAGAGCTCTAGTATGTATTCAAATCCTCAGAAACCGCTGGGCCCTAGGCATTAATTAGAGCGGTTTAGGAAAGGATTTCTATTGCTACCTCTTATGGAGCCTAGCACAGCTGTGAGTGCTCATTAAACTGATATCTCTGTCCCCAGGGCCTATGTACCTTTTTTTTTTTCCAGCACTGGGGCTACGGAGACAGGCTGCTTCTGTTTCTGGTTTCACTGAGCTGCACCTCTTCACTTCTTGCAACCCAGTCCCAGCTCTTATGTGAGTCTGAAGTGATGTGTAGGAACAAGTCCTTCCCAAATTTGTCACCTCACTGTTACCCTTTGCCTCCTAGTCCAGTTATAGGGAGTGGGGAGCAGAGATTTCCTTCTGATGTGTCAGTGTCAAACCAAGTTCTGTTGCAATTTTTCATAGATACAATAAAAGCAGACCGGATCTTTGCCTCCTTTGTAGGTTATTGCTCTGGCAGCTGAAAGAAATAGTCTTGTTATTAACATTGCTTTTTGGCTCAAGAGTGGCTGAGTGAGTGTAAATGCAGTGCCAGAGAACCTCATATTTCTCCATGGATATTTTCCTTGTGTCCCTGTGATCTTGTCCATGGCATGGTGCCCTGTAGCTTTTGGGCGAGAAGGCAGTAGGATAAGCTGTGGTACTGCTTGACTGAAGCCAGCTTGGTTCCTGCTTTCTTTTCAAAGCTCCTTTATTACAGCTCTGTTCTCTAGATGCTTAGGGGAGTCTTGCACTGGGATTGATTTAGTGAAAGCAAGACCATCTGGGCACATTGCAGACAGATGTAGGAGTCCCTCCCTTTCTTGATGCCTGTGTACACTGACGGGGCAGTACCACAGGCCCTCAGCAAAGGCAAGTGGAACTTGGGTATAAGGCCTTTGTCGCAGTATGCTCTATGAACCCCATGTGATAGCCCTGAGATGTTATACTGAAGAGCTGGGAAGAAAACTCTGCCACTGTGGTGGGTCTCTCATGGGAGGAGAGAACATGCTGGGAAGAACTGGGCAGTTTTGGTTTTGGTAGACATTGACTGCATTGAGGACAGGAGTTAGGGGACAGTGCAGACTCTGCCACAATGTGCTGTTGCTGCTCAGGGAATGGCATCTCCTGTGGGAGGCTTGGAGTCCTTTTCCACCAGCAGATCTTGACCAGCCTTATCTTTCTGACTTTGCAAATTGCTTCCTCGTGACACTGCTCAAATGTCTTCACAAAAGCCAGAGGCAAGCCTACTGAGAAGAGAGATATTTTAGTGGGTGGACCATGTAGCTGAGGAATTGGAGGTTCTGTTCCTTCCTTGCTGTCTCACACTCTCTGTCTCTGTGACCTCTCCTGTAGTATCAGGCTGTCACCAAGCACCAAGGCTACTTTCAGACTGGCCTTTCTTTCCTGTCCCAGGACCATCAAGGGAACTTTCCTCAGGACTCCTAAGGTTTAAGGGGATTGCTGTCTCAACTATTTTCCCCCGGCAGGGAGCATATTCTGTAGCAAGCTGGGAGCAAGGGACAGATCATGCCAGGTTGTGACAGACTGCAGCACCATGCAGTGGCAGTCTAGCAGTCTCAAGGCTGTTCTACCTTGGATTAGTGCAGTGAGTCAGATCAGAATCTCGGCCAAGATTTCTCCCTAAGAAATACCAACATGTTTATAGACCTGTTTCTTAAAAATAGCAAGCCAGCATGCTTACTTGCTCACTTGTCATAGTGGAGAGGTATTTGTGTCTTCTGGTGCCTTCAGAGGTTCTGGTGGGAGCACCCTGGGGACGTCTGGCTGCAGATGAAAGGCACTGACCGTACCATGTGTTTCCCAATTAATGTGCACAGAGATGACAGGGGCAAGAAAGATCGTGAGTTAGAAACTAGCATCTGAGAGCTCCTAATGTGTATTTTAAATACATTGTGCTGTACAGTCTGCACATGAGCTGTCCCTAAAGGAGTCCCTTTTCCTAGCCCTGTGTTTGGCACAGGGGTTCTGCTCTATGTACTGGCCTCCCAGTAGTGTGCAGTAACATCTCGTCACCTTAGCATTGGTATGTGAGATGAGATCCAACGATGCCTAGAATACACTGAGAGGACAGAACACTGTTAAGATCTAGATTATCAGGAAGGCTGGAGAAAGAATGTGGCAAATATGAGCATGTTGTCTCCACTTACAATAGCAGGTTTATGTATTTGAAGCAGGTGATTTTGTTGGGGTTTTTTGTTTGGTTTTGGGGTTTGGTTTGGTTTTTTTTTTTCCTTTTTCAGGAATGGTGAGTTAACCTGGGGGGAGGCCTTGGAGATGTAGTTAATATGCAGCAGGGTGGGGGAATACTGCTCTATGTCTGGCAAGGGGTGATACATGTAGGTTTTGGCTGCACAGGAGCTGCACCCTGGAATCACCATGGGTGCACAGTGTGCTCTTTGCTTTGAATTTTGGTCCTCTGGCAAAAAGCAGATCCTAAACTTCCCTTGCAGCTTGAGAGGAATCCTACTGCAGTCAGTGGGGTATGATATATGCATATCAGTTAAGAGATGTGATATTTAATGATCTGTATACAGAATGTGCTGTTGATGAAGCCACACAAACATGCCTCTTAATCTGTCTTCTTTCTGTTCTTGCATCTGGAATTTTACAGGCTGCAGCTCCAGGAGAGGATGCACATCTTCCACCATGATGTTTCATACAGTAAGTCTTTTCATTGTTATAACCCCCATTGTCTTTCTCCCTTTTGTTCTTTGATGGGGGGAGGCAGGCATGAGAGACAGCCAAGGGACCCCTTGGGATGCAGGCATCAGGAGGGTGTGGAAGTTAATAGAGAAAAAAAGTAATTGAGAAGGGAGCCAGTGAAGCTTTTCCCTTCAGAGATTTCCAGGCTGGATGATCAGCTGAGGGAAGTCCCTGACTACATCAGAAAGTGAATTGTTCCTGGTTTTAAGTGTCTAAAGGTTGTGTCTGAGCTGGTAGTCCAGGTGTTCTCTAGTGTTACTGGGGAGAGGCAAATATATACAGAGGGTAATTCATTTCATGCTGACATGGATGCTTTAGATAAACATGTATGTGCCTGTCTCTCCACTGATGCTAGAGGGAGCCCAGATATTTAGCTTAGATTAAATGCCCAGCCTTATTCACCTGAAATTAGGTGAGCTGAACCACAGAAGGATACCTGTTGTCTGAACTGGCTGAAGCCAGTTAAAACTCCCATTTGGTGAGGTTTATCCAGTTAGGTAGATATGTGCTCAGCCAGGAAGTGCAGCATTGTAGATTCATTAGTGCACCTTCCTGACATGATTGTTTTTGACACTGTACTACCTCTTAGAGGTAGGTCTGCACAGACTTCTATCTGCAAGTCTGAGTTTGTGCTGCCGATACTCCAAACAGCAGTAAACCAGCCAGCTCCAGTCCAAAAGCCGCGTAGCTGTGTTGGCGTTGCACCCGCATGGGTAAGCTGTCTGCCAAGAGGCTGGCTTGAGGACAGTGCCACACTCACATGGTTACATGATGTCTGTTTCAGGGCTGGTATGTGCCAGTCCAGACAGCAGCATGACTGTAGTGAGCTGAACCTTGTCTGCAGAAGAGCAAATCATTAGATGGTAGATACTGCTGAGAGAACCTGGCTCTCTTGTTCATTAGAGGCCCTTCTGCAGCTCTGATAAGAGAAAGGTTATGTGTCCTGACAGCTAGTCCAGGCTCCCACTTAGGTCTTTGTGGGCTCTCTCAAGTTCTGGTTGTTGCTTTAGATCCAGATGGGCACAGAGCTCCAGACCATCAAGGTCCTGCGTTTTGTAATGCGTTCCACTAAGCGGGGCTGTTGATATGAAAAAATGATACTTTGCCTGTGCCTAGCTTTATATCACCCTGGCATTCAAGGTGGGAGAGTGAGCAGGCCAGACTATACCAAAAAGAAATGGGATAAAATTTTATCAAAGAAAAGCAGAACCAAACACACATGGGTACGTGTCTGGAGAGACAGTTTCCTGGGTAGGATTTTGACACTGAGTTTATAAGGAGGATTGCTATGGTTGAGAGCTGGTTGTGATTCTTCTTCTTTTCTAGGTTCTGCCAAGCAGCTGCTCCTCTGGGGCCCCATAGACATCATAGTCAGTAACCCCCCATACGTCTTCCACGAAGACATGGCTTCCTTGGATGCAGAAATCCTCCGGTAATCAGATAAATAGATTTTTCTTCTCCTGTTTGTTGAAGCAAGGTTTTCTGTCTGCTTCCTTATGCTACATCACAATTGCACACAAAACATACAAATATAGTATACATCTATATATTGCAGATGTGTTTGTATGGTATAAAATAATACAGTGTTACTTTGATGCTGCTTACAGGTCTGAAGCAGTATCAAAGTATTTTAAATATTTATAAAATGGAAAAAGCACACACTTTGAAATTAACAAGTTTCCAATCCAAAACTCTTTCAGAATGTTTTTCCTGTTTGGCCTTTTTTATTTTTTTTTTCTTAATAATTGGTTTATGGAAGAAAGTACGACTAATCTGAGCAACTTTTTGTGATGGAAAAAAACTTGCGTGGAAATGCTGTGACCCATTTTCATCCTAATACTTGTCTTAAGCAAACAAACATTAATAAACTGTTTTGGGATGTGGAACTACTTTGTGTGTGCTGGTTCTTCCCCAGAACTGATTGCCATGCATGTCAGGAAAAAGTCCTGCAGCCACTTCTGTACAAGATGTACACCAGAGCAGATGCTGAAAGCTGAGCTTTCTAAATCATAATTTGCTCTGCGAGGTTGGAAGGCAGTCCAACCTGATGGTTGTCATGGTTGAAATAAAGCCAGTGATCCCTTGCTGTACAACCCCTCTCTCCCTGTCCAGCTAGCACAGAGAACAGATCCATGTGTTGGAACTGGGTGATCCTGGCTGCAGTTGGCTTGTAATTTTCAGGAAGAGTTCAGGGGCTGTTTTCTCCTTATGCTCAACATGGAGCTTCTCAGCCTAGTGGCAGCTGCCTTCTTACTCTGTATTTTACATAAAAGCTATGAGTGCTGTCACCTGCTATAGGAGTACTGGAGTTCAGGTGTGTTAGGTGCACTGTTATTCATGGAGTGTGGGGCATGGCTCGTGCCACATGAATTGCTGTTAATGTCATCGTATTCCCACACTCCAGCTATGAGGACCTTGATGCACTGGATGGGGGAGATGATGGGATGAGAGTCATCAAAACAATTCTGGCTCTGGCTCCTTCTCTTCTGAAGGATTCTGGGTAAGCACTGTTCTCCACTTGAATTTCATGTCTTTTGTCCATTCACTTCTATAACTTCTGTTCTCTTTTCATACAGGGAAGGTACAGAGGGAAAATAGTTGCAAAAATATTCTGTCCCTCCCTGCCCTATCTAATAATAGCAGTTTAAAAAGCATTATGTGTATGAGCAAAATTAGCTTGACATTGGTTAATAAAGGGATATGAGACTTCCGTGACCAGTGGTGGTGTTTTGTAGTCATTAGTGAAGTGAAAATATTTAAAGGTCAAAGCAGCAACAAAAAGAATATGAAAGAGAGCAGCAGAGAGAGTGCAAGAAAAAAAGAAAGCTTTCTAAGCAGAATAACTGATTGAAAGAGAAGCAACATAGAACTCTGTGAGAATGGATGTAGATCTCTTCTTCCCTCCCACCCTTTAATTAGGGGAAACTTGTTGATTGTGCCAGGATACAATGCTGAATATCCCAGGAGAAAGATGATCAGCCAGGGATAGTTTCTTAAATGTTACATTTCTGCATGGTTAATGTTCAAGACTGATTGTTCCTATTCTCCGTCGTGTGGGATCCATTTTGTGCTTAAAGATCAACATGCTGATACCCAAAAGTCTGTTGTGCCAGGGCATTCACATATCGTGTTGAAAATTTCTGACATTTTACTATCATAAGAGAGGTCATTGAAAATCTGCTGGTTTGAGGAGAGGAACAGGAATATTGAGAGGCATACGGCATGCAGAAGAATTCATTTGTCATGCTTTGCGTGACCACAAGAGCAGAAGATGCTCCTCAGAACTTCCCAGCAAGAGATTGGTCCCGTGGGGTTGTTTGTTAGGACTGTATTTTTTTCCTTCCCCTTTTGCTTGTTTTATAAGGTGGAGCCCCCATTGAGGAGTGGAAGTTTTTTAAGGTCAGGAATGAGATCCACACCCAGCTTGTAGTTAGTTTGGTGTATTTATAGGGAGTATTCAGTGTGGGATGTTTTAGGAACTCTCAGGAGAGTGTACAATTGGGGCTTGGCCTCTGTTCTTTGCCTGTTAAATTTGTATCTTGCTGCACTGTCATAGGCTATAACCAATTCCATTGTCTCCACGTGCCTGTAAGCTAGAGTGGTTCTGCCTCGTCACAGGAGTGGAAACTCAAAAACGGGCCAGTGTCATAAAGCCCGGCTGCAGCAGGGATGGATGTAGCCCTGCAGTGACCAGGCCTAGTCCTGGTGCGCTGACTGAGGTTGTCTGAATAGTTCCCTTATCGCTGCTGCACTCTCCGTTGTACGGTCCTCTACGTAGGTTTGAATGCTAGTAGTGTTTTCATAACTGATTTATGGAGACATTTACTGTGGGAAAATGTGTGTGCTAACTTGTACTTTATGACTGTCGCTACTGGGACTTAATGTCACCCTGGTTATACAAAGAGGAACTTCATGCTGCCAGTCCAGTGCTCAGTCTTCATGCATTTGCATTATAAATCTTTATTCTAGCCTTAAATCTTTGGGGGCTTCAGAAAGACAGAGCTGGCAGTATCTCTGCATGGGGTTCAAAAGGGATCCTTAAATCTTGATACAAGGGTTTAGCTGCTCACACAGAGGAGTACCGTGAGAATTCCCCCCAAGATCAACACTTTCTCCCTCTGAAGGACGCAGTTGGTATCTGCATCTTAAATGTACAGCTATGATCTGTTTGGGGAATATTGGATTGCAGTGTGTTTGCTGACCTTCTCATTTCCTGCACTGATAGGAGTCATCCAGAAAGAAAGACCTCAATTGTTATCAATTTAGCAACTTAAGTGTGTGTATCTCCCCACTTTCTACTCCCAAATGTGTCCTTTTAGGAGTGTGTTTCTGGAAGTTGATCCCAGACACCCAAATATGGTGAAGAACTGGCTACAGACACACCCCAACTTACTACTTGTCCTTCGTGCCATTCACAAGGACTTCTGTGGCAAGTAAGTCTTTTTTACCTTCATATTTTTGCTTCAGGTATAGGTCTGTGTTGTTTGTAGATTATGTCCCTGCACCCTGATGTATTGAATGAACTAAGCCAGAGAAAGTCCACAGCTGAAGCCAATCTTTAACATAACAGGGGCTTCCTTCAAGTATCTCAACCTTTTCATATCCTGAAATAGCCTGGCAAGTGTTTCTGAGTCAGAAATTCTGATGCAGCTAAGCATTTCTTCTGGGGTGACTAGCTCTGGTGAGATTATCGCCACTGGAAAATTGCTGCCTTTATAGGATGGAGGTAGAGGCATATTCTCCCTAGCAAGACTTAAAGCTCTGATTGTTCTTTTTCCCACAGGCCTAGGTTTCTGCACATCCAAAAACAAAGCAGATGACAACTGTACCAGAAATAACTCTTCTTGCAGTATGCTTTTTGCTGGTGAGCCTTGCTGAACAGCTTGTTGAAAACTGCATGGCAAAAGGAATCTCCACTTCATTCCTCAGTGCATTGAATTCTCTGTGCAGTGGCAGACGCCCTCGTTTCCTGATACAGACTTCATACAGAGGTGCAGAAGTCCATCAGAGCATGCAGAAGTGTTTCGCCTTCCTTGGGGAACTGCATGCAGCTTTTTAGTTCGCTCTGTTGAGGTGACATCTACAGCACCTGACAATTGGTGGATGCTGCCAGAAACAATCAAAACATTGTAATAAAGATAGTGCTTCAGATCAGTGTCCTTACAAGAATTGCTTTGCAATTACGTTTTCAAACATGCTAGCAGACCTGAATAAACATCTGGCACCCGTGCATTGCTTCTCATAGCAATAGAAACACCTAACTTCCATGTAAGGCATTTAAATGCAGGACTTTACAAAGAAGGCCAGAATTGCTACTTTGGTTTTGCAGATGGAGAAGTTGAAAAATGGGAGGTGAAATGACTTGTACAAAATTTGACAACAGGCTAAGTTTGGAGTAGGACCCAGTCTCTTGACAGCCGTGGGAATAGCTGAGGTCTGTTTCTTTGGAAAGGATGACTCAGAGTAGGTCTGCCTGAAACAACACTGAGAGAAGTCCCTGAAATGGACAGTCAACATCATGACACTATAAATAATGGAAGGATTAAATTCAACCTGCTTCTTGTTGGTGGTGGTGTCTCCAGTGTTGCAAGTTCCCTTCCTGACCATAGCTAGCCAGGGAAGGAAACAAAGCAATTAGATCAAAGGATCTGGACTACCAGTCTGAATGGAAGCAGTTGCTGGCCGAGTGGAGGTCCGTGCTCGGTGGAGGGCCTAAGTGTCCAGACAGTGACAGATGCTGTCAGGCTCTCTGTCCAGGCTGAACTGGGAGCGCAGAGCCAGAATCATTAGGTAGGAGCTGCATCAACAAACTACATCTGTTTGGAAGGCAGCAGCAGGTTGAGAGGGCTTTATGTGAGCACTAATACATCTAGTCCCTTCCCCCTCTACCTCTTCCACACTCATGCCCCCCGCCCTATCATTTGCTTTTTAACTCTTGAACATTGGCCCTGCTTTTCCACAGATCCTGAGTGCGCTCTGATGTACCAGTGCTTGGGTCTCCAGTTGGATCCGCTCCCCACCCTCTGGGCTTTCACAGCTCCGTTCACACCCATTGTACCACTCAGCCCTGCATTTATTCTCCCCACCACAATACGCACCCCAGTAGTTTGCCATGTCCTGTACACTCTTTATTTGAAGTTATTAGCCTTCTCTGGACTGCAGTACCTGCCGTGGTTAAACACAGTATAGGAAATCTAGGGAAGGAGAAAAGTAAAGTTAAAGTTCACTTGATTGTAGGTTTGGAAATAAAGTTCCAACACAGCTGACTTCTGGCTGTTTTGCCTGCTGGAGCTGTGAGTATAAATTGTAGTCAGAGGTGGTGTGGTGTTTTTTGGTTTTTGTTTTTTTTAATAGTTTAGGGTCTCTTTTAAAGTTCAGTTTGTCAGACTTTAATTTTTAAACAGTTCACAGATTTCATCTGGGTGTTGGCAGTGTTTATGCATGAAACAGCAACGTGCACAGCTTACTTCTGCAGAATCCTTTAAAAGCTGGATAGTTTACTAGCTTATGAGAGCGTAAAATGGCATCATATTGCATTCTTCAAGGGGTAGGCTGATTGCTAGCAGCAGGCTAGAGTTAGATGTCCCTCTGAGAGCACTGGTGGCTGGGCTGCAGAAAGCAGCGTGCCTTTTCTCAGAATCACTTGTCAGAGCTCTGAGCAGGATGCTTTCTCTGTGAGACAGACTCTTGGTCTAATCCAGTCGGACAAGTGTTAAATTCCTCTATTTATAGCTAAAGCGTAGTAAAAATGCTTGCATTTCTGTGGGTTTGCACTGAGTAGTGGTTATATGTCTCGGAAAATCACATGGTGCTGCTGACCTTCTCATAAAGACAAGAATGGAGAAAAATTGTTCTTCCTCCAAAGAGGCTGGATTTATTTGTCAGACTTGCATCTGAGAGAATGTGCTGGTGTAGTACAATGTGTTCTTCACTGCTTTATGCTATTGGCCCAGGCTCATTTTGGTATAGAAGCACTGCAAAGCTTTTTAGAGATGATGGTTTTAAGGAACCACAGGCACTCCCAGTACCTTTGCTAAAGCACTGGAGCGTCTCTGTGTTGTCTTTGTTGCCTGTGAGCGGGAGGCTCAGCTGATGCTGGCAATAAACTGTGCACCTGAGCTCTCTGCAGAGGCATAGCTCCTCCCTGAAGCCACAGAAGACTGATGCTTCAGTTGGCATTTTATGTAATCCAGTATCTGACATACATTTAATTCTCTGGGAATTCTCTGGGTCTTTGGAACTGTCAGAACATCGGTTTGTTTCCTGAAGTGATGCTTTCAGAGAGGGGCTTTGTTTTCCTCCAGGACTCCGAATCAGAGTGTGGTTGTGTGCGTGTGTATGCTCATATCTGTGTTTTGAAGAGTTACCGAGTGTGAACTATCTACTCGGATCACACTGGCCTTTCCTGAGGAGGAGTTGGTAAAAGCCTGGCCTTTGGCAGGGCCCTGCAGATGGTGCTGTGGTCCCAGCTTAGCTGTATCTGTGCTGGAGAACAGTCTTCCCACAGGTTTCCTGCTGTGTTGGAGCATAGCAGGGTGCAGTCCCCCAGCAAGAAAATTCAGGCCAACAGACGGCTTCATTATAGATGCAGCTGCAAAGTGGGGCTTTAATTGTCAGGCCACTAAAACAGAGCTTCAGTGGAGGGCTCATGGGGAACCTGGGAGGGGACCTCGTGGCTGTGATACAGAACTGGGGTTGTACCTTATGCTGTTAATGGGAGGCCTGAAGCCTGCATTAATCTATGGTTTTGGATAATGTAGCATGCTGGAGGACAGAGTACCATCTTTGTTCTGGCATAATTTCAATGTAAGCAACCTGAAGTGCAAGTACCGCCTGTGTTTTCAGTCTTCCACCCAAGATGTGGGATGAAAAGGACTTTCTCAGGGACCTTAGAGAGCCTAAGAAATGTGCTTATCCTCACAGTGCTCTCAACTGAGCCTATGCTCTTGTAGGCATGAGAGTCCCTTCCAGGTGAGGAATTGAAAGACACAGAGTGACTCTACTTGGGTGACGCAGAAAATGTCTGGGGACCCAAGGTGACTGAATGTGTGTGGATTACTGGCCAGCGCTCAGTTCCTCGATTCCATAGATCAAAATGGGTTAGAAGAGAGTTTGACAAGTCATTGAGCCTAATTTCCCTGTCTAAATAAGAATCAACTTGGCTTACATCATTCCTGACAAATGTTTGCCTAACCTGATCTAAAAAGCCTCCGAGGTTGATAAGGACTTTTGTATGCAGTCTGTTCTGGTGCTTTGTTGTTCTTCCTGCTAAAAAGTTATCCCTTGTACCTAGTCTTCCTTGCTGCCATTAAAGCTGAGTGCTGAGGTGGAGAGCAGCTGACTCCCTCCTTAGAGCAGCTTCCATGTGGTAATCTGTTGCTGTGTTTCTTCAGAGTCTTCATTTCTGAGGCAAGAACACCAACATATTGTGCTGTTTCTTTGGGCCGCTTGCACATCCTTCCCTCCCTGCTTGAGATGGAAAGGGGGGCCAGGTGTGCTGAAGGGCAGTGGGCTTCAGACATGTTGCAGGTGATACTTGTGCCTATGGTGATGGAATAACAGAGCTGCTACAGCTCATCTTATTACAGAGGAGCAGTCATTTTCCAAGTAGTGAAAACCAAGCCAAAATTGCATTAACACTTTGTTTGTCTGGGCAAGTTTTCAAAAGCTGTATTTAAGTTTTAATAGACTACTATTTCTACTCTGGGTTGCATCCAGAGGGGCAAATACCCAGTGAGAGAAGGCTTCTCTCACAGTCAAGAAGATGATGAGATACCAAGAGAGACTTTATCCATTTTCCAGCCTGTTTCCTCTTCCATGGATATTTTGATATGCTTTGAGTTAAGTAAGTTTCAGATGTCCTCCCTGTGGACTGTCATGTCACAGTCATCCTGTTTCTTTTGCCTGGCAGCTGCTTGCAAATCTCAGCATGGTCCATCCAATGCAGGAGGATATGTACATGCTACCACCCTGCAGTCCTGGGATCATGGCCCAAGCATGCTCTGCACTTGGCTGTTGCAACTGGGACACGTAGCAGAAATTACTGTAACCTCAAAGATGTTCTAAAATGTGCCCTAGTTGCAGAATCAGACCTATATGTACGCAGCTTTCTCCTGTCTTGCAGTCACCTCTTTGGTCGTGCTGGATGGACTTAGGCTTACGTACCTGGGCTGCAGAGTCTGCATCTGAACCATTCCTAAGATTTGCCCCCTGGCCAGGGTAGACTTTTGTAAGAGTGCCTGCAAGCGGGAGGTGGTGTCTTGCGGGATACGGACCTGTAATGATCTCTCTGCCCTGGACTCTTGGTCTCGCTTGTTGCTGCCACAAGGGGTCTGGCAGAATAGCCTTCTGAGGGTAGAATAAAAATACAATCGGTTTGCTAAATTGCCTGCTCATGTTTCTTGGGGTTTTTGATCCCCTTCAGAGAGGGTACATAAGGGTTATGTTACCCCCTAGGTAGAAGGAAAGGAGCAGACCAAGGAACATGCTAGGAGTAAGAGGCATGATCGCGCTAGCCTGTGAGTGCGCTGTGCTGAACTGAATACCATGATGGTTTTACTTCTGGGCTGGATCCTGGGATCAGGCCTTTGGGGAATATGGTGTGTGCAGATGCACTGGAGTTTTTGCAAAATCAGCTGTTTTTCAAGGGATACTCTTCAGCAAGCTGCTTCCCTCATGCCTGAGGACAGAAATCCACATGCCTGTGGATTTCACTGTGGGGACAGTGGGTAGGGATGACAAAGAAGTGGGGACCTCTTTGCAGCAATTCCTGCCCACAAGCAAGGCCTGAGAGATTCTAGCTGTGCCAAAAAGCAGGTGTAACTTGCACTCTTCTCCATCTGGTATTGGTAGGTCAGAGGCAAATAAGCTGTCATTCCAGTTTGCTCCATGTGGGAAGTTTAATGCTGCATTTGCTGGAAACTTGCCAGTAGTTCTGTCCTGTACTGGGATTCACCAAATCTCGATTCAGACCCCTGCTGTGTGACAAACTGCAGGCCTGACCTTGGGTGTATTATTGCTTACTTTGTTCCCTGCTGTTACAGTTGGAATATCCCTTTGCTGTCTTATAGACCGCTAGAGGACGTGGGGTACTCGGCTACCTCAGAAGGGACTGTGACTGTCCTATGGCAACCTCTTCGTCAGTTACATCCAGAAAGAGCAAAGAGTGAACCAACTCTTATGAAATCCATCTCATCTGCTTCTTGGTGAGACAGCACACCACCTTGCTGCAGGATGATAAATCAGATTTGCTTTGCTGATTTCCAGTGCTGCCAATGCAAAATCATGGATATGGGAGTAAGCCGAAGCACCAGCACTAGTTTTTCTGCAGCAAGTGCATCTCTGAGCATGATGAGAGCATGATGCATGGACAAACCAGCCTGCTGCAGAGTGCTGAGAAAGTGCATCCTGTTCACAAAAGCAACTGGTGCTTTTACAGTGCATGAGCATCAAATATGTTGCTGTTGTAGACAGGTGGAGAGAAGTGCTGCCCCATGTTGTGGTCTCCATTGTTCGTCTCCTTTATGTGGTTGATGTCAGAACTGTAGCTTTGTGTAAGTGGTAGCTTCTAGCTCTAGAGATCTCCTTCACCTCCTCCCTTCATCAGCTAACCTGAATGGTCACTCTTCTGTGTCTCATGTGCTCATCCCAGCATTTTGGGCAGAGTGGGCATCAACATGGCATTTCAGTTGCAGCTCCCCCGTCAGTGTTATGATGATAACCATGGCTACATGAGCAAGGCTGCCACAGGATAGAAGGCCTTAACCACAGGATAGAAGTCCTTAGAACAACTGCATGTGAACAACCTGCTGCCTGGGGAGGAAGGGGCCTTGTTCCCATTAAATACATGCTCTGGGTTCAGCTTGCTTCAAAGGGCTGCATAAGTAGCCTCAGGCTTCATCCTTTCTCTTGTGACAGCCAGGATGTTCTGAGATCATCCTGTCCATGGCAGAGCACATCAGGAGACATTGCAGGGATTCTCAGCTCCCAGGCTGGAATTTGCAGTATGGCGAAGACGAGTTTGCCATCTAAATATCCGGGGCCAATGGGTGTGGCAAGAAACTGAGGCACAGCAAAGGAGGAACCACGGCAGGGTCACAAGAAGAGCTCGAATGCTCTTAATGGCAGTTCTGGCAACCTAGCTCTAGCTGTAGTTGTTTCTCCCTTTACTAGTCTTTAAATAGTATAGCCATCCCAGCTGTCACTTGGGAGGACAATAGTGCCTCGAGAGTAGGAAGTAGTTATTGTTGTTCCTTCCTATTTGCATGAAGAAAGGATGGGAGAGTGTGACCAGAGAAATGTTCACTTTCGAGATCCTCAGTCTTCAGATATGGCACGAGGGTAATTTTCACGTTTGCATTACTGGCACAGCTGTTACTAAACACTGCAGGACCTGGACGTATGGAAATGGCTGATGTGATGGAGGAGGAAGGGAGTGGTGAAGAAACCATTACAAAAAGTTCATCTAGAGAAGGCAAGATTCTTGAGAAAGGGTGTGTTCAAATGAAGCTGAGGTTTTAGGAAGGATTGCTTGTGCTGCCACATTCTTGCTTTGCCATTCTGAAATGATAAGCAGAAGTACAGGGCTGAGTCTCCATAAGGTGCAAGTTATGTACAGGAGGCAAACTCTGAGCATCTCTGCTTAATGTCTGCACTTCAGAGAGTGAGCGCAGCCCCCTCTCCAGGGTGGATGGCTTTCTGCTGGACCACAGGCAATAGGCAAGCAACAGTGGACAGAGAGCAGGACTCTGAGGAGCGTTGTTGATCGAGAGCAGAGCACTGCTCAGTGTGTCACAAAGATGCCGCTCGCCCAAGTTTCTATAAACACCAGTTGTGCAGTGAGGTAGGAGTATATGGGAGGCAGAGCTCTGCTTCTAGTGGGATGCCTTCAGCATTTCTTACAGGGGAGATTTTGATTTCTGTTTATGCTAGCTGCCGCCTATAGTTTTAGCTCCCCGCCTGCTGCTTTTTCCTTTCTGGATGGTTAGCTTGTTTCCTCTGTTTTGTATATACGCTGTAGCTCATCAGCTTGGCAGCACAGTGCCTGCTGCACTGGAGCCCTTACCTGGCAGACTGAGCTGCTGCAAGAGCTGCAGTACCCAGTGATGCTGGTAGAAGAGTGGCTTCAGCCATCAAAATCCTTGCTGTTTGTCTGAAACATTGATCCAAGAATGTTTAGAATGTGAATACAGTTGCTTCAGTTGTTGGAAAAGGCTTGAATTATTATAAAATTCCTGGCCTGGCATTTGGCTTATGATTATGACTTAGGTTTGCATAGTGCTTTGAAGTTCCAGCTGTAAATCCAGATTAAGCTGTTACAACTCTGTTGACCTCAGCGTAGACATTCCACTCGCTCCAGCTGGGTTGAAGTTGGCTCACCTGGTGATATGTGGTATTTGTATTCTGTGAAACCAGCGTCCAGGCATTGATTTAAGCCTTCCCAGGGACTGGAGGCTGTTAAGCTGATAAATCTTTTCTCCTTTTCCATATTGCTCTGCTGCTTATCTGGGAGCACCCTTCTCACAATCCCATTGGACTTTGAGCTTGCTGCTCCTCTGGAATCCTCAGAGCCTTTGCAGTTCATGATGTGCTTGTATTGCCATGGTGCTTAGAAGCTTTTCTCACAGGTTGCTCCATCTCTCTCTAAGCTTTCCGTACTCCATTCCCCTGCCAATTGTGTAATTCTCTCCCTGCCAATATTGTTGGCTTGCATGGATAAATTTCTTTATGCTAGATAATTTGGAATAAGCTTGTGATGGAAAAATTCTAATTTGAAAGGCAGTTTCGTGTTGTGTTGTCCTTCATGTGATTTTGCTGCTGCTGGTGTTTGCTGGGGTGGGAGTCCTGGTCCTGGCATGTGCTCTCTTTTGCTTGAGAAGAGCAGTTTAAGATCATGCTTCACTCAAACAAGGCTTCTTCATTTAATGTGTATGGGCAGCGAGCACTCAGGCTGAAAGTAGATTTTGTACTTTAACTTCCAGGTCAGTGAGTTTTTTATCTCATTTGTGTCAGCCCTTTGTTCAGCATCACAACTTTTTCCACCTCAGCAAAGCGCACACATACACGCACACGTGGTTGCAGATCCTGAATTGTGCAATAAACTCCACGGTAAGTTCCATAAGCCCAGCGAATACATCATTTGTTCTGCTTCAGGGCTAGATTGTGTACCCTATTGAGCAGCAATAAAGTCAGGAGCATGGTGGTAGTTAGTTATTAATTTATTTTGGCTTTTCCATCCATCATTGCCTGTGTGGGAAAGAAAAGGGGCATAAATATTTTGGGAATGAAAATTGTGTCTTTGAGAGGTGGCCTTTGTAACTTGTGAAAGCTGGACAATTTAATTTATTTAATACTTGACTAATTTCATTAAGTATTTAATTTAGTAATTAAATAACTTTATTACTAAGTAGGGCCAGGATTATGGCCAGGCTAGGTCATGAGCATGAAAGGTGATGAGTCATTAGCACAAAAATAAAAAGATGAATGCACCCGGATGAATGCCCTATAGCCTGTTGTTGGTGTCCTGATGAGAAAATAACCGCCTGAAATCCTGCCTTTGCAACAGCTGGTGCTTGCTAGCACCCTCCTCTGCACCATCCTGCTGCTGCTGGCTTGCCTTTTCCTGAGCACCCCTCTAGAAAGCGCAGGCGCTTGCCAGTAGAGCCTCGAGCATCCATTTATGGATAGCGGTATATGTCCCACACAGGAGCAGGGCACTTGTCCCTCTCCAGGTCTGACCTGCTGCTTTCCTGCAGGCAGTGGGCAGAAGTGAAGGCAACCCCCTTTTTCTTCGCTCTTCTAACCTGGCAGTGCCTTACTCCTCTACCAAAGCTCTGCTCAGCCCTGGAGTGCTCTCACACCCAGCTGCATTTGACCTCCCATAACCTTGCTGTTTGTGCTGTGGATCCCTGCAGAATTCCCTCTATCCTGATCCTCTTGGACTTTGTCCTTAGCAAAAAATTCTGCTCGGGCTTCTCAGAGTTAACGCACATTAGCCGAACTCAGAATTGCTGTTTCCTGGGAAGTTCTTACACTGTAAAGTTTGTTTGGATTTTCCCCCCTCTTCAATCAGAACTAAATAATTTATTTTTTAAATTTTCTATGAGGACACTGTGTCCTGGATTTTGAGTTTTAGAAATGTTTTGCTCTGGGATTTCTGAATTTTTGTTTTGAGTTATATCCATTTTAAGTTGTGTTACTGCTTATGCTTACTGCTGATTTGCCAAGTAAAGACTAGTAGTAGGTCACAGTATGTATGTCATTAAAAAACCACAGTAATTAGTTGCCTTTTTTTTTTTTTTTAAATCGATAAGAACAGCTGCTGCTTAATATGACTGAAACATCTTATCTTATTCTCTAGAACAAGAAGTCCCTTGTTTGCAATGCAATGAAAGTCTGGCACTGCCATTACAACACCCAGGAATGTCTTCATCTAGAAAAGCAGGTAACGTTTTGTTCTGTAGTAAGTAGCAATTCATCCTAATGATCTAAAAAGTAATAAAATATTTCACTACTTCTGTCATGTTAGGGCAAGGTAATAACAATGCATGTGGGATAAAAACTGAGAAGATAAAATATGTACAATTTGAAAGTTCTGAAACCGAGCTTCTGAACTGCCAGAAACAAAGCTGTTTCAAGTAGCTTTTATCAAAATCAATGCTCATTCAAAAATAAATTAAAAAAATCTGTTCTTAAAAAAAGTTTTTTCCCCAAGAGGGTGTTTTGATGGTGCTTTTCTACTAGCTGTCTTTCTGCCCCAGCAAAGGCACTCATTGTTGTGCCCATTAGCATTGTGAGTAGAGAAGACTTGGACATTTCTCACTAGGACTGAAACCCAAGTCTCCATAGTGAAAGTCCTAAAAATTCCTTTGTTGCACAAGCTGCCCTTCTCTGGCTCCCACACTGCTTTTGTACCGCTAGTAAAACATCACATCAGGTGTGAAATAATTCTCCTTACCCTGAGGCAGGAGTGTGCTGTTCAGACAGCTACTGTCTTTCCTGCCCCTCACATGGGGAAAGGACAACATGCTCTCACTGTTGGACCTCTTCCATGGAGGCCTCCCTCCACGCAGAGGAAATGGCAAATGTTGTCATGCCTGTTTCTCTTTTCCAAGGTGCTGCCCAAACAAGCAACACAAATGAGTTCCAAAAAAACCCAGGATGGGCTGAGCAGGGAAGACAGCATGCATGACTCGGAGGCCACAGAATTAATAGAGCCAAAGTTTCCTTTCCTGTCATGCTTTGCATTGAGATTTGATGACTAGTGGGTGGGCCTTTGCTGCTCTTGTGGAGGAAGGTGTTTCTCTGGTTACCTTTCAGCAGTCATCACTGCAGACACTTTGTGGGAAGCCACAGTTTGGGGAACCACATTCCAGTGTGGCTCACAGCACGGATGAAGATTTTATCAGTCTTAAATTAAATCCATGCGGCTATTACACCATATAGTTAAAAGAAAACACACTGATACTGTAGAAGCAGCTTGCTTGTTTGCTTTAAGCAAACATGTTCAATTTGGGAATAGCATCCACAGTGGAGGAGGAGATCTGAGCTGCAGAAAGGACTGCAGTGGCAATGGGAATTGTAAGTAGGATATTTTCATGGAAGTTGGTACACAATCCAGGCGTCAGTAGTTTTAAGATGTAATGTATCCCAGCAGAGCAGCATGAATCAGCAGTCTGCTGCTGAAACTGGTCTGCCCTTAGCAAGACATAGGTGCCATGTTCACCCCACTCCACTGATTTAAAGACTTTATTTTTCTTTTTCTTAATAGTATGAGTGAAGGAAATGCTTAACTAAGAGGAAACGCTAAGCTTCCCAGAAGTCAGAAATAAAGATTGCTGACAGCTTTGTTGCAAATGTGGAGTATAAGAGGATGAATGACAGTTTTTGAGGTAGTGTAGAACAAGCAGATTTCATGAACTGGTTTATGCTGTGCAACCTTAAGGCCATTATTTACTGCAAGGATCTGGGAGTAGTGCATGAGTGAAGACGGGGCATAAGGGCAGTTTCTGGAACCACGCCACTGAAATAGCACTGGACAGGATCCCATGGGTTTAGCTACGTCCAAATTGATTCTTCATGCAAGTATGAAAGTACCTTTGCTTGTTCTTAAATGGCATTTAATACACCATTTTTGCCCTGTCTGGGTTTATACTGAAAGTGGATCTTTGAAAGACTAAGCGAAAGGCTGTAATCTGGGAGACATCACAGCTACACATACGACCCTAGAAGCTACAGGGAACCCCCAATGT
>NW_009259719.1:7797369-7830338 GCF_000687185.1 Egretta garzetta
AATTTTGCCCATGAGTACAGAACTGGTGTTTCATTAGCAGGGAAGCCTGA
The DNA here is from genome assembly GCF_000687185.1 of Egretta garzetta. Lineage (NCBI taxonomy): Eukaryota > Metazoa > Chordata > Aves > Pelecaniformes > Ardeidae > Egretta > Egretta garzetta. The sequence goes on from NW_009259719.1 coordinate 7,797,420, forward strand.
GGAGAACTCACCCATGTTAAGAAAAGGATGTTCCTGTTGTTCATGGCAGCAGGGAAAATTCAGTGGATGTATCTGACCATTCTGAAGAGGTTGTTTGGCTGTATTTTGGAGCTTGTAGAGTCTAGGGAATTTCTGAATAGGACAGAGGTCTTACATATGGGGGCCTAAGGGAGGCTCCGTCCTGTCACCACTGACTGAGCCACAGAAGATCCAGGGTTGAAAGCCAGAGAGTCAGTGGTGTTCAGAAGAGTCTACCACCAAGGGAAGGAGGCCCAGGAGGCATAGGATCAGGGGAATCTTCTGTGGGAGTTTGCTTGTTTTAAAGTTGGGGAGCAGGGCAGCGCGACTAGTACCTGCAGCGTGTGTGGGAGAGCCCTACGGAAGTGTGGAGAGCGCGTGACCGAGTGCTGGCACAGCTTCGGGCTGTGTGCGTCCTCAGCCAGTGTGGGAATGGTGTGCACGAGGTACTGGCAGGTGGGAGTAGAGGAGGGAATGAGCTGAGCACTGAGGAGGCTGCTGGAGGCAGCGGAGGAACTTTGATAGCGATAGGAACATATGGCGGAGAAGTGTCAGGGCTGATATGGTTGTAGGATAGTTTCAAGGAGACAGCTCTGCTACAAATAGGGAGGTTTAAAACCAAGGTGCAAGAGTGTGCCAAGAACACTGTGTACGGTTCTGTCAGAAAAATGTGCTCACGCAGGAGCAGGTGCAGAATGGGGCTAGGGAGATGAGTAAGGGACAGAAAGCTTAGCAGATGAGAGAAAACTAAAGAGATGAGTTTGTTTTGCCTAGCAAAACAAAGACAGGGAGAGGAATGTGATGTCTCTCTGTAAACACTTCATTGCAAAGTAAATACTAGAGGGGAAGAAAAGGTCTTTATAATAAAGATCAATGCTAGCACAAGGACAAATTGGTACAAATTTGCTATTAATAAACTTAGACTGGAAATTAGATTTTCAACCACTAGAGGAGTGAGATTCTAGAGCAGTCTTTCAAAGGGAGAAATGGAAACCAAAGGAGCTTTGTAAGGAGGAGCCTGCAGTAGCAAAGGGAGAGTAAATTAAATCTCTGACACAGTCTCATTTTATTTTATGCATGTTGGTGTTACAGACAGCCTGACCTGGTAGTCTAGGCAGGAGGGCAAGTTGCAGTAGAAGGTGGAAGCAGCAGTCAGCAGCCGTATTTAAGAATCGGTAGCCAAGTTACAAGTCAGCTTCAGGAGATGGGAGTTTCAGGATAGCTGAGCTGCGCAGATATCCAGCTTTGGCTGTATCTAGTGTTTAAGAGCAGAGACTTCACCAAAATGACTAAGTTTAGAGCCTTTTCACAGCATCTTTTAGAACCAAAACTTGCACAGTAGGACTCTGTGCTACATCTTCTGTCTCCACTTCCCAGTTGCTCCCATTTTCTGCTCCATTCTGTCACAGATGTACATTGTGGCTGTAGTATGGTAGCTTTGTCTCTGTGCCCCTAATTCCTCATTCATAAAAAGATAGGGATGTGTTTTAGGATGTATTTTGAGAATGTCTCCAATTTTGCTGGAGACTTCCCAAGAGAGCCTTTTGGCATGAAATTGTAGAAGGAAGGTTAGCAAAGTTTTGTTGGTTTGCAACAAGCTTGAAATTGTGTTGGTAAATTTTTGGATTAAGAGAAAATGAAGTAATTTCTTGAAAGTGTTTTGAAAATTAGTGTTATCCAGGTCAGAACTGAGGAATGCTCACCTATAGGACAAGCTGAATTTTTTGGGGTAGGAAATGAGAGGAAAATGCAAATAGATTAACAAAAAAACTAACCAGCTAACATAAGAACTTCAGCCCTTAACAGGGGTACACAGAAAGATATTCCCGGAAATGGCAATTCTTTGGAATTGGGAGAAAGAATGCAAGAAGCAAGCACTAAATAGAAGATGCATCTGGACAAAAACTTGAGGAATGAACAAAGGGATAGTAAGGCAGGCAGAGCAAGTATATTTTTTTCAGCTGCTCCTAATCAGACATAAGCATTCAGGGCAAAGAGAGAGTTTACTTCCCATTCCTTCTGGTTGCATACCTGGAGAGCATCAGAAATATATGGGAGAAAGCTGGAGGAGCATTATTGCCCATCTGAAGAAAAAAATCTGCTGCTGCTTTGAATTTTGCCACAATATCCATCGTGTAGCTCTCCTGAGTTTGGTTTTCTGTGCAGTATTTTTCTCTTACTAATAGACTTTACTTATTTGTCCCCCAGCATGATCATGACTTGGCAGTAAAACTAAGCAGTGCATTGGAAAGTTGCCATGAATCGATGGAGTCAATGCATTGGAGGGATAAAGTGAATAAAAAAATTGCATTTCCCAGAGGAGGCTCTTATCTGATGATGTGAGAAGTCATAGGTCTTTCAGAAGTGGCCAGCTTCTCTTGCCTCCAGCTCATTGAAACATTCTGTCTTTGCATTTTCAGGTGATTGTGGGACTAGCAGGGAATTTTGGTAGGGAGAGGGGAAGTCATGAGGAACTGACACCAATGTGATCTGATAGTTGGCAAAGACAACAAGCCTAGTCCTCTGCAGCCCAGCTTGATGCCTGTAGTCCTCATGCAGAGACTCAAGCTCTTGCCTTAATCCTTTTCAGTGACTTTGAACCATTTGGCCTACTTATGGAGAAGTTAACTGTCCTGTGCACATGCTGGTTTTGTACCTTGCTTTTATGTTCTTCTGGTGCACAGAAATGGTGAGATTAAAGCCAGGCCTCAGGGGTGCATGACCTGCAGCTGCTATTGACTTTGAGGGATGTTTCTCTCCATTTGAGCTGACAGGTCAAGGGAGACAGGATTGAATCCTGGACTTACCTACTATAAATGAAGACAAAAAGTTGCTCGAAACTGTATTCTAGTATATCCTGTCTGGAAATAAGTGCAATCTTACTCTAACTCTTCCCAGCACTGTCTTTCAACATTACAAAAAAAAAAAAAAATCAGAAAAAGTTACTAGTAGACTGGCACAATAAGCTAAGACTGTTTCATCAGCTGAAGATTATAACATTTCAATGATCTGAATTTCTTAATGGAATAATTCCTACAACATTACCTCACTCTTCTGAATGTTTGGGGTGTTAAATATTCCACATACCATTGTGATAAGTCTGAATTTCTGTCTGGTTTCCAGCACTTAAAAGCTGTGGTTGGATTCGGTGAGACCTAGATCTGTAGTTTGCAGAAAAAAGGGATTTTTTTTCACTTTTCTTTTTCTGCATTATCTGAAAAATTGAGTTAGAGACTTATTATTCTGTAGAGACAGAGGTTTTGTCCTCCATTGTCCAAACAATGCCTGTTCAGATATGACAAGAATATCTCTCTTCCACGCTGTCCTAGGATGTTTGCCTGAGCAGCACAGAGGCATTTGTAGGAAGAAGCCTACCTACGTGCTTGCAGTAGCTCACAGTCTTCTCTCTTAGCAAATAGGAGAGGTGAATACAGCAAATGCTGCTCACTAAGACGTTGGAAGCCTCAAGAAACTGTAACTAAGATGAATCTATCTCCTTCTGAGATCTTCCACAAATTCTTTTGTACTTTCTGTCAATTTAACAGACGATAGTCTATGTAGGGGATAGTAAAACCTTTTTTCTTTCCATTTGTTTTCCTTTCTTCCTCTGCCACTCCATTCTTTCACTTCTTTCCCTCACAGCTTAAATGAAACCAAATAAGGTGCTTGGTAAGTGTTGTACTGTTTTAATTTCTTTTCTTTGTAACTCTTATTAGTTAATACAAGAAACTTTTGCACATTGAGGAGCTATTTTTCATTATATTAGTTCCAGCAAAACAGCAATAGCAGAAACAAAGGGCTCGAGTTTCATTTGCCCTCCCTTTTTGTTGTTGCTTACTCCAAACCAGAGCAGTGGATGTAAAAGAGGACTGAAAGAATTCTGAAAAATGAATAGTTGTAAACTTGCAAGTTTTGTCCTGAGGGCATGCTCAGGTTTGAAACTTTCATTTTTGCAAGGTGTTTGGGCTTAGAACAGTGGGTCCTCAAGAGTTTGTGTATTCCTGTAAATTGTATTGAGAATCTGTCTCAGCTATGGATGTTCCAGAATGGCAGTGCCCTCAGAATAATGGAAATGTTTGGAAAATGTTTGCTGTGTCTTTTTACCCCCTGGTACTGCCATGTCTCCTGTCTGCTGCCTGTATGAGTTAGGCACAAAATCATGTTTGGCCTGGTTTACACAACCACAAGGGCTGCCCTACAGTCTTTGTAAAAGTGAACAGAGGGTGTCAAACCCCACCCTCAGTTGGGTGGAAAAGCAGATGCCCATGGAGCAACCCAAGCAGACTTCTCCAGAAGTCTCAACAGAAAGTTGAGTGGTACTTGCTAGTTAGCAGAGATAGCTGGGTTGAAAGAAATTTCAAGATGTTTTTTCTAATCAGGGTGTCCTTTTTAGAGTCATAGAATCATTTAGGTTGAAAAAGACCTTTAAGATCATCGAGTCCAATCATTAACCTAGAACTGCCAAGTCTATCACTAACCCATGTCCCTAAGCAGTCCACGTGCAAATGCAGTCCTGTTTATCCTGTCAGTGACATGCTCAGTACCTCCCTCAAGCTGAGTTTCAGTCTTTCTACTTACTTGTGTCAGTGGTGAGGGTCATTGCGAAGAGGTTCTCCTGTTCAGCTATTCTTGCAGTAGCTTCAGTCTGACAAGTAATGAAGGGTGGAGTAGGTGAATCCCAAAGACTGTGTTTATAAATTGAGATTGAAAAAAATGGTTGAGTTTGGAGTGTGTTGCCCAAGATGTATTGAAAAAAACAGCCACAGTTTCCCTGTAATCTGAATGCTCCTATTCACGACTGTCAAAATTTTTCCATTAAAAGGGTAAAATCCCTGCACTGAATAATGAAGGGTCTTTATCCTAGAAGTTAGATTCCCCACTTGTGGCTCACTTAGGATGTTAGTGCAAGTCCAATATAAAGGACGCCCCATCTCCTGTCCTATCCTCCTACCAGCCGTTCCTGTCTCCATCTTGGCAGCCGGGGTCGTTCTTTGTGCCAGTGCAGCATGTTCGCTCATGCTGAGATGGTTTCTTGCTGCCATGAAGGAAAAGGTTAAGAACTAAAACTAGCTCTGCCGTCATCTGTAAGGCATTAGGAGTGCGGTGCTGCTTCTGCTTTGCAGAATTCCAACACCTGATGGGTTGGACCTTGCTGCCTTCTCTGAAAGACAAGCCAGCTATGGGGGATTTATAAATACCCTTCCATACGGTGGACAGGGAGAGTGGCAGGGTGGAACTCAGCACATCCGTGTGGCTTGGTTGAGATTCAAGTGATGTGAGCCTGTTTTTGAAATATGTCAATTATAACCAGTGCCACGGCATCATATTTTGTACCACTTTGTCTAGAAATATCTGAGGGGGCAAATCTTGGTCATTTTGGATGTGGAGGGCCTTCTGTGCTCAATTCAATCACTGCTTGCAGGCTGATTGTGAGGATGCAGCAGATCAAAAGAAGGAGCAGGTGGCATTAGAAGGTGGATTAATAAAGTGAGGAAGAAGGCTGCAGGCAGTGGGGATTACCCCCATCTTTCCCTTTTCCTGGCTAGCTGTGGGCTTCCACAGTCTTTGTAATACAGAGTTCAGTGCCTAGCTGAGAAGTATGGTCCAACTAGTGAGGTGGATGTACTTTTTAATGTCCACTGCTCTATCTAGGCCTATGGGTAATAATGCTTCTCTTTAACATCTGAACACAAGGGAGTCTGCATTCTGTGCTGTCTGCTGCCCAAAGGTTAATTTAAGCGTAGCTGAACAGTCAGGGAAGAGGAAGAAGGGATGTTTGTCTGAAGTCTGTGTTCAAGGCAGTAGTTGTGCCAGACTCTGGAGAGGAAATCCATTTGAGGAAGCGAACTAGCATGATGTAATGCTCTGAGAAAAACCTATATAAATGAGGAACTATACTAGCCTCAGTGCTGTGCCTTTTGGTCTGACTTCTGTGATGCTGTTGACCAGGAGGAGCAATGCTAAACAGTCCCTGTAGGTGATGAGGCATTTGCTTTTCATCTCACTGGGTCAGGGTAAGGGATATCATATACAGACAGGACATCATCTAGCAAAAGTTAAGTTTAGCTGCAAATATCATGGCGTATCACAGTGATATTTGTGTGATGTGCTTCTAACCTGTTACTATGAAGGTATAGTGCTTCTCATTTTAATCAGTTTTTTGAAGTATTTACACCTTCACCATGCTTGAGCCATTCACATTGACACCTGTTGGAAGTATCTGAAATGCAACCATGGAGGCTGACCTGTTACACAGCCTTGGTCTACAACACACCTGTAATTTCCCACTGTAAAACCTAATACTGCTGGGAGGGGTTAATGATAGGGTGACTCATGACCTGCCTGTTGCTTGCCCAGCTCTGATAAAATCTCTGCAAAGAGGGTTCAGATGATCACTTGCTCTGATCATACCGGCTTATGTGGGTGCTTTGTCTCCAAACTCCTGTCTCTGCTGGTAGACATCATATTTGAAGATTTGAAGTTGACAGCTCACATCAAGCTCATGGGCTTTTCAGTGACTTTAGCAGAAGGATATCCAAGAGCTATATTTATGATGTAACATATTGTATCATAGGTTGAGGAGCATCAAATAGTTTGGGATTTTTTCTTCATTCTCTTTGAAGTGACAACAAAAGCAATGACCACATTATTTGAAAACATTCTGGTTCTTGAGACTGTGTCTGCTGGGTTCTGCGACCGCTCTGTGCAGAGCTTGGTTCACGCTGGGGATGGATAACCTCTGTGAAGGATTGAATTGATTGGATAGGTAACTGGGGGGCACCTGTGACAACTGCCCTTTTCACCTGGCCCATGAGGCCCTTCATGTGGATGCTGCTCAGAACCAGGCAGGTGCTAGGTGCAAGTCAAAAGTACATCTCCTTCAGAGAGCACACAGAGCAGCTTGGGCACAGGTCTGCTTTGCAGTAGTGCATCTTTACATCTCTGTGGTGGAGTAAAGGTGTCTCGGAGCAGGCATGAATTAATTTTTCTTCTGACCTCCTTTCCTCACTGACAGAGTAGTAGAGAGGCACTGTGACATGAGGACGAAGCAAATTGATCAGTTCTGGCAAGCATGATGGTGGTGATGAGGCTGCAACAGTGTGCTGACAAAATGGTGCTGTATTAACTTTGTGTTGATTTATTCTACATGAGAGCACTGTTTGTTCCCATGCAAGCAAGGAAGGAAGGAAGAAGTGGAGAATCGTGCTTAGTATTTGGTTTTAGTGTTGCAGTTAATTGCAGAGTTCTGTGAAAAGTGAATATATTCCTTTTATTAGTGTTCCCCCCCTCTGTTAAACTAAGCATAGGTGAAAGCATTGGCTTCCCAAGATAACCATATTAGCATAAGGTCATTTTTGTTTTGTCTCACTGTTCCATATGTATTAAAAGGAGACAAATCCAGCCTTACTTGTGTGCCTGAAAATGAGGCTTAAATATATTTCTTACTTCTTTCTTCAGAAAGAAGAGTCAGACAAACCCCGATAGCCTTTGAAAACTGAAATGTGTGGGTTTTAATATATGTTAAAAAAAGGGGGTTATGTAGATCTGCACAAGAAATGGAAAAATAACCATAGTCCTTAAAAATGCTGGGAGAGAAAATTATTTTTTACATAATAGAAAATATTTGATTCGATTAAAAAGGCCATTCTTTAAGGCAAAGTTCTGGGTTTGTTTTTTTTTTTGTACTTGAATTGATTCTGTAGTATTGCTAATTTGTGGTTTGAACAGCACATTATGCATTACACTTCACTGTAAGATGGTTATTGCAGCTTAGATCACTCAGAGCTCTGCTTATCTGTATGTGATATCTGTACCTTAGCCTGGTTCAGGCTTCCAGCAGGTATTTATGTTTATTTGATAGCTGAGATCAACTCTTTGTTCTTTGTGATCTAATAAGAGATACAGAAGAGAAAGGGTAGTGTGTAGAGTAATAATATGTTCAGTCCAGCTTTTATATAACAAAAATTGTACAAGGTACACAGTGATCCAGTTTACAGTGAAGCATGAAAATGAGCTATGCTGAAAGCTTTGGGAGAGGAAAAGTATCTGTAGGAGAAAGTAAACGCTTGCCAGGATTGTATGACGAAGTTACCAATTTCACTTCTGTAGCAGTGGAACGACAATATAAGCAGCCATTTCTTTTCTTTGAACAGTGTTGCTAGGTTTTTACAGATGAGTGTGTTTGGTTTAGAAGGGTAGTCCCAGTTTTACAAGTATCTCAGACATCTGTGATAAAATGAGGACCTCTGAGCTGCTTATTTCCTGTCTTAGTTCAGATTAAATACTGTGGCCCCATCAACGTGGGCGGCCTCAATCTTGTGCTCAGTAAGAGAGCAGTCCTGTGACTTAGTATCACTCACAAAAATGTATATAGTCCTCATATGGTTTGGTGGTAGTTGAATTTTGTTACTCAAAAGATACACTGAGATGTAAAATCAGGAGGAATTTACATCGCTTTTGTTTCCCAAGCAAGTGCCTCTTTGTGCCACTGGCTGCTATGTATTCAGCACTGTTCATGCCTGAAGCACACTAGTGAAATTCTTTCCCAGCGAGTGATCCACCTGTGGCCTGGGCCCCTCCTGCCTTTCCACTTCCGTATGTACCAGCACCTGCTCTCCATGTTATTTTCTCACCAGAGGCATCTGTAGATAAACTGTGACTCAGTTTGAGCATTAGAGTCGTGTTTGCAGGGTGAGGATTGAACAGGGGAAAAAGGAAAGGCAAAGCACCTGAGCAGTCCTGCACAGCGAGGCTTATAGGACTCATAAAAATGGGGAAAACTTCTTCCAGCTTTTTTGAGGTTGATCAGCCTCCACAACAGTAGACAGCAGAGAGCCTCTGCTGGCTCAGGAAGCTGTCACGCACAAAGGCCTTTGTGGTGGCCATAAATGCATGGAAGGCACTAACTGTACCTGCCAGTGAACCGCGCAGCTTGTCTCTGTGCCACTGAGTGGGGACCAGAGCTCTGAGCGGGAGGAGTCTGTTCTTCATACTGCTTGGAAAGTTGCCAAGTACAGTTTATCCTCTTAGGATTTCATCAGGCACAGCAGGGACAGAATGAAGGGGAAGGGAAAGTTGGGGGTATGGGTCCAGAAGCATTGTAACTCCTTCTTCACAGTACATCAGCAGGTTCTCACCTTTGGGGTGGCAACAGTTGCTGGTACCCACTGAGCTCCTGCAAGGTCAGGAGCTGCTCTCTCACCCAGGAGCAAGTGTTTAATTCTTTCCACTTTGAGGGAGAAGCAAGAAAAGAGTGTGCTGGATTTCAAAATGGGGCAGTAGCCATTGTCCATATCATACAGCAAATCTCAGTGTAAGTCCCCCCGCCTCCCAGTGCAGGGGGATTTATGAGCTATAGAAAATGCAGAAGTAGGCAGTGAACAAGAAGCTGCTGAAAATGCACTCAGCTGCCATGGAGAAAGGAGCAGAAAGAGGGTTAAAAAGATTTTTTGACTAACAGGCCAGGTAGATCAAATCCTTTGCCTCTGATCCTTGAAGGGACAGAAGAATAAACTTGGCAGAGTCATAGAATATGAGCCTACAAACCTAAGAAAGGCCTGATCTTCCAGCAGAGCAATCGGGGCACTGACAAATGAGTGTAAGTCAGATTCAGGTGGGAATGTATCTTTCTGTCACCATTGACCCTTGAAGAAGCTCCTGTCCTAAGAATTTCAGTTAGGTGTCGGCATTTAGCTGGGTCAATCTGGGCAGCAAGGGCCTATACTAGTCTTGTGCTGAATTAGTTTTTTTAAAAAAACAAAACAAAAAAACCCCCCCAAAACTCTGATGTGTTGTTTAGTGAATCAGTTTTTCCTGGAAGAAGATACTCCCAAAGAGTGAGATTACCTATTTTTTTGCTTTCTTTACAGCAGTGTCAATGGTGTGAATGGAGCCAAAGTGGTGCACAAGTCTGGGCAGAATCCTCTATCAGCTGTGACTTTCACTCAAGGTAAGTCACTCCTCTGCTTTAAGATCATTACGCGATCAGTGTCGTGCTCTGTGCCCTGTGGTAACTGTAAAACTTGCAGTGCTGGGGAGAGAGAATGACGGTCTTCTATGCCTTTTCTATTCTGGTGGGCCCAGCAGGCCTAGGATACCTTGGGGTACCAACCAAATGAAACACAGCACTTGGGGCAAACACTGGCAAGTGGAAATTGCTGAGACTGTTTGGTATGTATGGTGGGTACACAGCTCCTGCCCTACACACTGCCCTCTGAGTTGGGACTTGCTGGAAGGGGACTCCTAGGAGTGCCTTAAAAATAAAGGAATGTCATGGAAGGCAAGAGTGGGGGGATGCTCAAGGCTCCCCATCCCCTTATGCTGTGTGCCAGAGGAGTTGTCTTTGGCTGTTGTCTCTTGCTTTGTTCTGTGCCTGTGTTTTTTATAATGGGTTTAGTGAAGACACTTCCCTCAGTTTTTTCCTGTTGATATGACAATGAAGTAGAGAGATGTGGGTAAAACGTAGGCATTCCTTCCAAAGTGCTATTTCTGTGCACAGAAGAATTCAAGGCAGCAGCATCACAAAACCCACAAGATACTGGTGCTATATTATAATATCAGCTGAACAGCAGTTGTTGGTTGTGTTGTGTTCGGTTGGCTGAGGAGCCAGGAGTTAGCAACAAGTGGTAAAAGCCAGTCTGACCAAAGGCTATTGGTATGGGGGTGGAAAAAAAAAAAAAAATTAAGAGCACTTATGTGATTGGCTGGGATTTTTTTTGGCTGGAAAAAAAAATCAATTTACATTTAATAAATCTGTTTCCCTTCACAGTTTCTCAAAAAGCTCTTAATTTTTAACAAATTCTGTGTGTACGTGTATAGGTAAAAAATGAAAGCCCGATGTTCATTTGAGGGTGGAGTTTATATATTTAAGCTGTAATACCCTTGGGTGTCTGGTAAACAGTGATGTAAATATCTCGTGAACAAAAGTTCATGAGAAGAACTTTTAGAAGTAGCTGCAGCTCTCAAGACTGCAGAGCTCTGTGTGAACAGGATGGATGGATGTGTGACAAGCTGAAGAAATAGGCCTTTTGGCTTTAGCCTGACTTCTCGGGATTGGTTAGTGAATGCTGCTTAAAGAATCTTCTCTCTCTTGGAAGTCAGTTAGCATTTCAAGTTAAAATTTATTTCAGTTAACATTGAGTAATTTTAAGTTAAAGAAAGGGCTGTAGCTGTCATTGCCGAAAGCTAAAAGTACAGCTAGAACAGAAGAAAATAGTCACATACCCTAAAGGCTACATGCTGCGGCTCAGTAAGCAAAGCCCCCCTTTTCTCATAAATGGCTTTTCCTTCCTTGACAACTCCTTCCTGAAAGCTAGGGTAAGCAGGAGACTATGCAGCACATCTCAAAGTTCATCAGACCCAGTTACTCAGAATAAGACAGGCTCCAGAAAGACAGACGAAAGCTCTTTGGTTTCCTCAGAGGTTTCTCGTTACGGCAAGCATTCTCACACCACCTCCTCCCCCGAGTTCCCTCTGCACAGAAGGGAACCTAACAAAGCGTTGAGACTAATTGCCTTTCTCCTAGCTGCTGATCTAGAAAAACGTATCCACAAAGGCTGCGTTTTACTCTGTACAACAGCACAGAATCCCCTGATTGCTGTTAGTAGTGTTTCATTCCTGGAGCCTTCTGTGGTCTATAACTAAGTTGTGGCAGGTGAGGGGAAAGGGAAGATGCCTTGTGATTTTATGGTGAATCTGTCCAGTGGTGAAAACAGCCCTTCACGTCTTACGGAGTGATGGCACTGCAAGTAGGGACATCCCACAGGTAGCGTATCAGCCAGCTAACCTGACCTAAGTGGTCAGGCTTGCTGAACCCAGGATGTCTGATGAGTCTCAGAGATGAGGAGTGTTGGGTTTTTTAAGGCTTTGGGACAGACTTGTCTTGTCTCAGATAAGAGAGGTTAAGTGAGACCCAAATGACATAAGCATTCCTCACAGTGGTTTTCTCATGTAGGTGAATGTTTCCAATAGATAGGAACAGCCCTGAGTACTATTGTTTCTGCTCACATGTAGCTAGAAGAGCACATAGCTCTCTTCATAGGCACCGGAGTTGCCACAGTTACCCACCTCCAAGTCGTGCCACAGCAAAGCATTGGATATGGGACCATACGCTGAAATCACCCTGAAACTGAAGCCAGCACAAAATAAGAGCTGCTTGTTAAGCACTGCTTCGTGGCATGTGGCAACAGTTTCTCAGGACTCATGTTGGCTTGAGTGGTATGAAAGAGGAATTCAGCCTGTGGTTGTAACCTGTGCCAGGGGTTCCCAGATTTGTGTTGCTGTAACGCACAGGCAGCAGCAATAGCAGCCATAGGTATTGGCAACAGCAGTCACCATCAGTACTGGAGTCAAGGGCAGATCATGAGATGGTGGCCGCTGGAAATGTGCTGTTTCATGCATGTAGGAAGGTGTGCCTCGAGTTTCTGGTTTGTACCCTCACGTCAAATTTTTAATCCTTAAGCTACCATATTCCTTCCCAGGGGGACCCATCCTCCCTGTCCTGAGTCAAGACCCGCACCGTACCCTTTCATTTATCAAACCCCATCCCCATCAGCTTTAACTGTGCTCATGGAGACGTTTGCCCTGTGACCTGGGCAGTTCCTCCTTCAGTGATCCTGGTACCACAGTTTGGGAAACACTGGCATTTGTGTTCAACATATTGAGATGATTTCTTTACCTTTTCGCTTTGGGAGAGCACTTCTTTCCCCACAACAGGTGGAATCCAGCTGAGAGGTATTTCTCTGTGGGTTTTACATTGAGCACTTGAAATAAGATTAACTTATTAACCATTGCTGAGAGACTAACCACCAGAAATGTATCCCTTGTAAAATGCATTGTGTTAGTAATGAATTAAATGAATTGCTGAAGTATCAAAACAGTGCAGGTTTCAGTGAACTTAACTTGTAAGCAGTGGGTGAAAGACAGTGGTGGGTGAAAAAAAATCTTCAAAATAAATCAAGACACGTTGCCCTTTCCTGATTTTCTAGGGGTGTTTAGTTCTTTAACAACTTTATTAGGTCTATACAGATGAGCTGACTCCATCACAGAATTGAAATAAAAACAGTGGATAGGTGCTAATGCTCTAATGCAAAGGTCATAAGAGCTTGCCTGTGTTCAACCAATTTAAAGAAGATTGCAGTGAAGGTAAGTTAAATACCTTCATGAAATACAGACAAGCAGTTACATTTAGTAAAGCATGAAAGAATTACAGAAAATATGACAGGAAAGTCCACCTCACTTTTCCCAGGGCAAGACCAGACCTTTCCAGATAATCCCCATCTGATCTCTGGCTTCTTAACAGGTGAAAAGTCTCAAGGACAGTGTTTGAGTGAAGAACTGTGCATTGCAAAGCAGGCTCCTCAGAAGAACACCTGCAGTTTCAAAATATCACAGGGTGAATATCTCGGGTGTTTTGTGGTAAAGTAAACCTTATTTAATCTTCATAAAGCTACTTGTGGGGTGCTATGCTTGGTAGATCCCTGCTTCCAAAGGTAGAGTAGTGCAATATTCTTAGCCATTATCTTTTTTTTGTCCTTTTAAGGTTACCTTTGAGAACATAGGCAACCAAGCCAGAAAAGAATGATATTCTAATAACCTGTGAGGCTAAATGATGTCCCAAAAGAACCTGAAGATTTGAACTGAAGACTGGTAGAAAGCTAACGGATAATGACTGCAGGGCATACCTGCTGTAGGATATACTTTGCATGTGAGTGCATGTGTGCAGCATCTACAGAACATACCTGGGTGAACTACGTGTGGAGAGGACTGGATGCTTTATCTTCTGCTGTACTAGTGCAGGGCATTAAAATCCCAGTGGAAAGTTTTGCGTCTTGGCATCCATGGTTTTGGTAGTAACAGTGTCACCAAATGTGAGTTTATTTATCCACTTAGTTCTTTAGTAAAAAACTATTGAAAACCAGGCATATCAGGATGGTAGCAGATATACTCAGAGTTTAGAACAGTTCTCCATTTTTATAGTATAGGATGGAGCTGAAGAGGTTTTAAAAGAAATGTGATTGTGTAGTATGTTAATCTAAGATAACTCTTTAGTGACTTTGTGATGTTTCTCTAACTCAAATGTGTCTAGCATTGAAAAGATAAACTTTCAATTTTATTTGATACCATATTATTTCATGGATTGCCTCTGAGTGTAGTGTACCATTTGGAAACCTCTTAAGGAAGCTAGCAGGTCATCAGCGAGCCCTTGGCTCATCTCACTGCTGGTAGGCTGCTCTCCACATCCAAGAGTAAACACCAGTTTGGCTTTCAAGAATGGTGATTAAACAGTTGTCCTGGTTTGTAGCAATACTTTCACTTTTCAAATGGGAAAAACCTATTTGCAAACGCAGCAGATTATTCCAGTATTTGGTCTATTTGTACATGTCTCCTCCTTTGCAGCCTAACTAATTGCAGACCCAGTGTGTCAAAACTCATGGACAAAGACCTGAGCAACCTGGTCTAACTTGGAGGTTACCCCTGCTTTGAGCTAACTTGATGCACTAACTGGAACCCAGAGATCCCTTCCAACCTCAGTTTTATTATGACAGACATACTGAGTTTCTCTGGTGCTGGTTGTAGCACTTGCTTCTTAGTGGTTGGTCTTATAGTGAGAAGGCCAAGAGCCTTTGTTTAGCAGCTGACAACTGTCTTTACCTTTAAGTCTGAATCTTCTCCATGGTAGTTTTCAGCAAATGGGTGTATTCTGTGATCTTTGCTGCATTCTTCAGGATCTGTCTTTGGGAATTCTTGTGCAAAAAGTGACAAGATAGGAGAGAGGGGGCTGGGGAAAGCAGAAGAGTCAAAGTCCCAGCACAGGACAAGCCTTCAAAAGAACCTTTTCCTTAATTCTGATGGATTTTTGTTTATTTGGTTTTTTGCTTCCATTTGAAGTCCTTGGGCACTGTCAGATGTGGGTAAGGATTTGGCTAGATCATAGCATTGATCCTGTTTGGCAGTTTAGAGGGGCAATTTTTAAGCTACCCTGATTTTTGTGGTTAGTTCTGAATATACCAAGTACCAGGACTTCTGTAAGATCAGTCTGCTAATTTGTCCAGTGAGATTTCAAACCCAGGGGTTTTTTTCCTACCTCTTTGTACCCTTCTCCAAGACCAGGAAATGCAGTTATTCAAAGAAGAACTTTGAAGAATCATTTCATGCTCTGACCTAGGAATATTAGCAAGAGGTGTAGGCAAGTTTGGTTTGGGTTGGGGCCAGAAGTGTTCCCATGTGAGATTTAGTAAAAAACCCAGTTTCCTGGGCAGAAGGGTTGATGGGCCCTTCAGCTGCTGGAGGTCTCTTGCGCAGTTGGGGCTGGCCACTCAGAGGGGGTTTGTCTTTGGCTTTGCGCAGGGTGGGAGCCAGGAGGGAGCAGTTTGACCAAACACTTAGTCAAATGCTGAAAGCAACAATTTCTTGTTGGGTGGAATGAAATATCTGTGGTCCTAGAGGTTAAAAACTTTTCAGTAAATGCAGTTACTCATCTGACCCTTTCCCATTCTTATTTTTCTCCTCTGGGTTCCAGCTGGGAGCATTCTGCCCCAAAAGAGAGACCCAATACGATATTTCTGCTCCTTTCACTGATGTTCTCTTCCCTTGCCTTTCCTTCTGTCCTTGCTGGAGTCCCCCAGGGGAAGTGGGGTCTCAATCCCCAGCTGCCAGCCCTCATCGTGATCAGCACTGTGCAGAATTCAGGCTCTTACTTTGTCCCTCTCTATTTTCCAGCCATGATATTTTTCATCCCTTTCTTTCACACCCATTTTGGGAGCACTTTTTTAAGATCTAACTTTCAGCCCAGCAGCAGGAGGGTGCTCTGCATGCCAAGGAGAGCAGAAATGTTCTCACTTGGTGGGGGGCTAGAGGTGCATGTTAGCCCCTGCTGCCACATTGACTCAGTGGCTGTTGTGCAACTGGAGTCCAGGAATCTGCATCTAGAGAAGCTAAGTGCACGATGGTTGTGCAAATCTGCAGGTGCAGCCTCTCAGAGCGGAAGGATTAATTAAACAGAGCCAGCATGTCTGGGAGCAAAGGATTTCAGAGCCGGATTGGAAGTTGGTAGTATCTGCATGACTGCAACCTCGTTAAAGATAAATCTAAATAAAAAGACTTCCCCAACTAATAACGTAACGTATAGTTTACCCAAAGTTAAAAGAATTTTTGAGTTAAACCTGGGGAGTTGTTTTACAGGAAAAATTATTAGAATTAGGTATTCTTTAAGAACAGTGCATTATATGGCAAAGAACTGTGATTCTGCCCTCAGGAAAGAGGCATCTTCATAAAAGCTGATCGTTGTTCAGTGGCGAAGAGAGCATTAGGAACAAAAAAGTAAAAACAATGTGGAAGGGGAGGGAGAGTGTGGCACAGTTAATATAACTGAAAAATGAAGTGCAGAAAGCTGGAAATGAAAAGGCAAATGTAAAATTATCCTTGGCTGCTATCTTCAAGGACGATAAAGAAACATTCTGCTTGAAACAGAGAAAGAATTGTGTGAGGCCTCTTTGAAATGGAAATGGTGCAATTGTTAATGATGATGAAAATAAGTAGAAGCATTTAGTAAGAGTTTCTGATCTGTGTTTGGATGACAGCAGAATAATATGCTAGAATCACAGGAGGATAATGAATTAATTTCTAAATTATTAGGCCTCAAGAAAGAAGTATTATAAAACACTGACTAATAATAAGTATTTTAGAGAGTACATGTTCAGATAACTTGCAGGCGAGAGTCCCAGCAGAGGTGCTAAGAAGATAGGTGGTTTGCATATGGCAATTTTTAATACTGGAGAAATCCAGAACACTGGATTTTTGGCTGGGGTTTCAGTAAGCCAAAAGGGAAACTGGATTAGTCAAGCAAAACAATCATGTGGGAAGTTCAGAGTGAAGGACTTCTTCCTAGGCTCCGTCTTTCTCTGCGGATTTAGGGATAATCCCTGGGGGAGACGATGCCTTTGAGTACCTGCTGGATTTAAGGCCTCTTGTGGCTCTTACAGGACAGAATGACGCTTCAGCTTCTTCAGGAATAGGGCGTTCAGAGCAAACAAACAAAAAAAAAGGCTCTGGGTCAAAAAAGGCCACGAAGTGCTGCTGGTTTGAGAGGGGAGAGAGCTGGCTGAGGTTCAAAGCCATCGTCCCCCAGAGCAATATCAATTTTGGATTAAATGTCAGTGGGAGGTGATAGCGTGCTGGTTATTCTTGGATATTCTGTCCACCGGTGAGTTAAGCTCCTGCTTCCTTATGAATTATTTTCCTCTGGAAATGTTCTGCGTGGTGATGCAGCTGCTGAAACGGTAATTCCTCTTTTGATGGGCTAGGAGACGAGCGTGGAGTCTGTGCAGCTTTGAGCCTCCCTGCTAAAGAAAAGGCACACTTGCTGTTGAACTTTTGTGCTTGCCATGACCCTGTCCAGCTGCAGGGCTCGGATGATCTGTAGGGAGCATGCCTGTGATCTGAGGGAATTCTCCCACCTTTGCACCCACTCCAAAAAAGGATTTATAAGATTCACTAGAGGAAAGTCTTCCTACGTGCTGCTGTGTCCCCACTGGGGCACTAACAGGGGCTTGCCTGCTTATGGGCTCAAGGCCTGGATCAGATCTGAAAGCCTGGACTGCTTCTGTGTAACAAATTAGAGCATAAAAGTGTGTGATGTTGCCCAAAGATACAGGAAAGACATGCCTGAGTGCCACTTACCAGCCAGTGCCTTTGAGCTCCTCTCTGCAAAAGCATGCAGCAGTAAGGGAAAACCTGCTCAAAGGAACAGCATGCCTTTGGGAAGAAGTAGAAGGCAAGGCTAAGGGTGAAGCATTAAACTGGTTCACATGCTGATTCTGCTTTGCATTGTTTGATAAAAGATATTATTTATTGTCTATACGTCTGCACAGTCCCCACCTCCCCATCAGTGTTGCCTCACAGCTTCTCATTTACCCTCCGTTACAGCTCTGCTGTCCTCAGCTTGAATGGGTTCACCGCAATGGCAGTGGCGATACTTCCACTTCTATTTCCTTAACATTGCCTTGATAGGAAGGTAACTTGGCTTTTCTTAAAATGCTGGAGTGTGTTTCCCTGAATTGTATTTGACATGTATTTTTCAAATGTACTTACGTCTCCAGTGTGTGTTTTGTAATTTAAGAGTAAATTATTTTTTCTCTGTTTTCTTCTAGGAAATGCTTGTATCTGTGAATATCAGAGAGGCTTTTGTGTTGTTAGGACAACTCTGAGGTTAGGGCAGTCAACTTCTGCACTCTCACACTTTGCACCTGATATTCGTCACCATTCATTACAAGTAAGATTCTCGGCCTAATCTTCTGTTCCTACTATCAAGCTGATATTTTTAATGATGATGTGAAAGCAATATTAATTATTAGATGAATGGAAGGAATGGAACTAGAAATGGAATTACAAATGGAATTATTAATATTTATGAAAGCTTAATTATGCTATCATGTTTTGTAGACCTGCATTGAAAAAGATCTGCACCATACAAGAAACACTTTCCCTGATGCAGCTTTACATATGCAATTCTTAGCATCTGGAGCTTCAAGTGAGTGATTTTTAGATTCAGCTTAAGAGCCCAGGGCTGCTTTTCCACTGTAGGGTGATGGTGGGGTGGGGAGCTAGCGGAGCCCTTCCTTCTCAGCTGTCTGGCCTCAGGGTGAATCAAAGGCACAATGGCTGATTTACATTTATGCTACTGTTGTCTGGTTACCATAGCCTATTTCTCTCCTTACTTTCTCACTTGTCCTGCTCTGTCCTCGCCTTCTGCCTCCTGCAATAGCAGGGAGTGGGAATGCACTATATGAAACCAGCACGGGGGAACTCTTAATCTAACTCATCTGGTTTGATCCAGTAGAGATTCCACGTTACGCAGGAAAAATTTACCAAGAGAAGTCAGTGGCTTCTGCATGTGGGAAGTAAATTGAATCCTGAAACTTTTTTGCCAAAGCTGTTTGGAGGACATTTCTAGGGCCATACCCTGCATGTGACAGGCTGTTCCATCTGTTTGCAAACCAGTTACAGACAGTGAGAGCCGAAGAGATGGGGAGGTACAACTGACCTCTTCAAGGGTATTGCCAAAGCTAGAAAATACAGCTCAGAGATGTATTTTAAAAGACCTTCCTCTGACTTAGCTCTGCATCCATCTCCTTGCATGTCCTAACTCGTACTGTGAGGCTTGTGATGCTCAAATTGTAGAAATACATAAAAATGAAGCTCCCTTTCATTCACTGTAAGCTGCAAGCTTTGACATTTTCTGAAGCATTTCAGCACTCGTTAAATGTCTGACCGTGTTTCTGCTTACAGAGTATTTTCTTTGTCTTATTCTTCTACAAGTTATTAGGTTAGAATATGAAGATGAGATTTTCCTAATAGCAATATGAAAATTGGTGACAGAAAAGAGATTTTTTTAAAATTTAATTCTCCTGTTCATCCCCTCAGTAAAAATTAGAAGATTAGGAAGAAAAGGACAGAAAATGGAGTCTTTAGTTTATCTTGTAAGACCTATTAATAGTGAATATGAATGAGCACAGTGCCGTGGGCTCCTGCCTTTCCTCGCTTTGTTGTTAAGTGCTGCTGCAGTATAACTGCTGCCTGTTTTATGCATTTTGCAGTTTGTATACTGAATTTGTCTTTTGGTCACTTCTTTCTATACTTGTCACTGACAGAAACGGATTAGCATTATTGTGGAAGTACCTCAGACCTGTTGTTTCCTTAATCCATTAAGGATAGGGTTCTGAGGACATTCTTACTACACAGTGAACTGCAGACCATAGGAGTTGTCTCTCTCAGTAATTCCTTGTGCGTGGGCTGCACGGTCTGAAGGGTTTCATGCAGTCCCTGGCCTGGGTCACTGTGAAGCCACATTTAATTTAAACAAGGGTACATTCAGCTGGCTAGAATGTGTGTTTGGAGTTTAAACTCATGGTGGTTTCCTCTTCCCTCCATGGGGCTGATTACCACACATTCCTTTCTTTTAATTTCAGCCCTCTGCAGTTCTAGGAAAAGGTCATTGATTAAGTACTGAGAAACCAGTCTATTTGTGGGTCTAATTTTGTTGCTTCAATTACATTACTGTATGCTAAATATAGGAAGGCACTAAGCAAATCCCAGTTCCTGGACTGAACAGAGTGTTCAAGAGGACTGTTCAAATTTAAATGGTGTGGCTTGGGCCTCTGTTTAATTCTAGCTAATGAACCAATTTCTCACAGAGTGTAAATCAGCACATTTACATTGATTTATAGGCAAGTAGCTGGGTCATCACAGTTTCACACAGCTAAAAATGAGCCTAGTGCTCAACTCTTCACTTCCTGTTTCTAATTGGAGGTAGCAGAGATAAATGGTGCGTCATGCTGGTAGAGTTCCGAAGCCCTGGAGGGACAGCAGACTGCTTCCATCTCTTAGCTGGTGTCTGAGAACCGAGAAGTCTGCAAGGAGAGAATGTGCAACAACCTGTAAACTGGTCTTGTAGTTTGCTGCTGACTCTACATTGCTTTCTGTGCTATTCCCTGGGTGTGGTTTCTTTTTTCTTTTTTTTTTTTTTTATAGCCCTAAAATCCATGAAAGATAACGATGAAGCCTGCTTATCTTCTAAACATGTGCATATGGCCTTGGCATTGCAGGGAGCTTCAGAGTCCTGTGTGACCATGCAGATTTGCATTTTCCTTCTGTCCAGCAGGTGAAAAAAACACCCAACAAACGGAAACCCACAGCATTTTAAGTGCATGGAACACTTGTAATAGGTAAGAGACTGATTGCACTGGAGACAGGCATTTTATCTGCTGAACAGCTATGGTATATCTCAGGGAACAGCTTCTCCTGCAACGCCTCTGTGGCAGCATGCCACGGCCCTGTCCTGGGGTGACCAGTTGTTAGTCTGAGCTGCTTTGTGGCCCATTCATTCCCAGGCTCGTTGGCCAAGATGCCTGACAAAGGAGTCAGCTTGTTGGGCTTGTTGAGGCCTACCAACACGAGTGTCACAGGCTTTCTTTTATTTTTCTGCAGGGCCACACTGGAGTCTGTATAAAAGATGGTGTGAATTCTCATCCAGATGCACTGCTTGCTGCAAACTTTGCAGCAGGATTTCTCCCTCTATTCACAGCTCAGTGCTGCTGCCTTGTACTTCAAGGGCAGCTTGTGGAGAACAGTGAAACAAACTCAGTCTGATTCCTGTTTTCCTTTTTTGTGTGCCTCGAGGATATCCTCACATTCCTCGCAGCTGGTGACTGCTCTATTTCCCTGAATCTCATTCAGAGTACTGTACCTACGAGCCAGATACTTGTCATCTCTAAAAGATGTTTGTTTCCACAGAAGAATAGCAATGAGGTTACTGTCTGCTCCCTTCACAGTCAGCTAGGCTGGGAGAAGTCCAAATATCCAATCATGCCTTGGAATTCGTATTACATGAAGATAAAGCAGCCAAAAATAGTTTCCATGAGCTGGATGGTTCTATAGCTTTCTGTGTTTATCTAATAGGAGAATGTTAAGAAGTACAGTAGGTCATGCACTAAACTGAGCAAAATCATGGGGCATGTGGGAGCTCATGGAGATGAGCTTATCATTTATTTATTTGATTAACTTAACCTCTCTCTGCTTGAGAATTGCCTGCAGTTTTCTTGCATTGCTCTTATGTTTATTTGATAAAAGGAAAAACCAACCCAGCTGTACTGTGAGGAATTCGAGATGCTGAAAGAGGCTTTTGGGGAAGGGAGGAGAGAGAGAGGAGAGATTGCACAGCTCTGCCAGAGCCTTATTTTTTCCTGCCTTCCAAGAACAGGGCTGTGTTCCATCCCTTGCCGCCCCCTCAGCTGGTGCTGGGAAGAGCAGCTGAGTTTAGCTCACTGTTCCTGGAAGTCACTGAGACACCGAGCATCGAGAAACCAGCATTTTCTGTAGCAGGCTCTGCTTGAATGGAAAAGATGAGCTGATCTTCATCCCTCTTGTTCACTAGCCTGGATTAACCCTCACTGCAGCAAAAGAGGCTACAGAGGCTACAAAATGAGCTCTTATAGAAAGGGTGAAAGGCTTTCTTCATTCACTGGGGCCAGGTGTTTGATAGCCACTCTGAAATACAGTGTCACACCATAGGCCAAATGCATCCCTGATGTAACTCAAGTTCACTAGATTTATGCTAGGACCACCTCTTATTTTCTTATCTTGCCTATCAGAATTGAAGCACGAGCAGTTCTTCAGCCAACCGGACTGCTCTGGTGGCCATGTCCTCCCTGGGCTCTGCACTTCAGTAAGGGAAGTGCCTTTTGGAGTACAAACAATTTCTCCACCACAGACTCCCCCAAAATTGTCCTGGTTCAAGTATACGTTGAGGGAGTGGTTACAGCATGTGCCATGTACTGATGCACAACATATTTGATAATGTGCTTTAGGAGGCATATAAAGACTGTGTGTGCCAGAGGGTAAATTCCAGTCAGTTAAATGAAACTACTCGTATGGGGGTCTGCATTTGTGTTATGGATAAGGAGGAGGAGTTTATAGCTTATAATCTTGTAATTTGGATTCTGTTTCTTGCTGCATGGCTGGAGCCATGCACTGTACTCGGATGCCTCAGTTTCCCCTATGTGTGGTATAGGATGTACTGATACTGTGGTTTGGTTGGGGATCATGAGGGTTTATTAATGCCTGTGGGGTCCCCAGGCAGAGAGCTCTCTGGAAATGCAAACTATTACTGGGTCACTGGAAATGCACTGGCTCATTTGCTGCTTTTTCGGGCTGACTCAAAGCTTGTTATTCCACAGCTGTGACCGTCACAGCCATAGCCCCAGTGCCAAATTTATCTGAGTCTGATGGCTGTGATGAATCTAATGAGATCCAGGACGCAGCTTAAGGTGACCAGGACATAGCACATGCAGGCATTCCTATTGCTATTTCCATGAATGCAATTAGCCGAAGACGAATAGTCCAAAGGTTTTTCTCTTTCAATGGTTTTGACTTGCTTTATTCAGGGGAGAAAGAAAATCCCTTCCTTTCCCTCTGTGCCTAAAATTGGCTTAGGCTTCTCACTTGACACAGGTTGTCGAGTTGATTTTGGTCAGCCTGGGGGCTTTACTTTCTCAGTCAGGTTCTAATGAGGGCTGGCCCCTGATTTCAGCTCCTCAGTGCATTAATCTGGAAAAGAAAACACCACATACACACCCCCTCTGAACACCAGCACAGGCATCTGTCAAAGTACACACAAAGGAGGAGAGAATGAGAAGGGGTTGGGGTTAACCTGGGGTGTCACACTGTTTCTAAGCGGGCACTGGTATTTGCATGTAATGAGATGACTTTTTGAGATGATTTTTGTGGCTGTGCAGAGTTCATGGAGGTGACTGGTTTTTATTTTTTTTCCTGGCATGGGGGCTGAAGAAAGAAGGGCTAAAGCACTGAGGTTTTATGAGTCTCTGCTTTGCCCCATCCTGTCCCCTAGAAAAATTTATTGCTGTTGAAGTTTCAGGCTTCACAGTCAACAACCTGTAGTATTGCAAGGCAAGGCTGTGGTGTGTGAATCCTGTCCTGAGAGTATGGCCTCTTGGGAGGGAACTGAGCGAGCAACCCTATCTCCTGCCTCCCCCCTGCCACCGCCGTGGAAGCACTGTGGTTTGGTTAGTTGCCTGGATAAACAGCGGTGGGGAGGTTTTTCTACTCGAGCGTGTGTTCTGGGCAAGTGTAACGGCGCGGTGCCGGAGGCTGCCTGCTGCCTCTGGTGTTTGCAGAGGTGCTGAAGGTGCTGTCTCTGGCAGTTCCCTGCATGCACTGCTCAGCCCTTCTGTTGCGTGTGGTCTCGTTATGGTTTGTGCAAATTCTTGCTACAGCGTGGGAAGTTGCCAGAGCAGTGATGTTTATGCTGCTGATGAGCCTGTAAAAGTGTCTTTGTTCAACTGCCTCAGTTCTTGGAATTGATCTAGGCTAGGCAGCATCTTGAAAAACAGTAACTAGAAAAAGAAACTCTTCCACCTGATGCTTTCTTATTAACACAGATTCAAAGGGAAAAACAGAGCCACTGCAAAAGAGTGCAGGCATCCTGTGTGGTGAGGAGGTGTCGGGAGCTGAGTCAGGCTCACAAAACACCATTCAAACAAAAATCCATGAGTACCGGCTCAGCTGGATGCAGCTTCATCCCTGTGCTGTGCCCACAAGGTGGGTGAGTGTTTGCAGGGGGCAGAATAGCTAACACATGCTTATATAGCACAATACCAATAGTTTTGGTCCTTGTACTGTGGCCTTACAGATACTGCCTACAGGAGCAAATTATAGTTGTCCTATTTCTGAGTAACAAACTGGTCACAGTGAAATAAGGAATTACAGTGCAGGATCTCACTGAACCATGACAACAATCACAAATTTTCAGCAAACTGGTTTTCCAGCAGCCTTGAATTTTTATGGGTGAGGAATAGAAATTTCCTTTGATTTGGGCCTTATGATGAAAATGTTACCTTTTTTTTTGTTACCAGAAGTTGTAGGGTTGCTTGCCTGCTCCCCTGTGCGCAGTTCTGATACACAGCTCCTCTTCCGAGGCTCGGTAGCCCTGGGACATGAGGTCATACGAGCTGTGAGGTTTGTGCTAGAAACACCAGGCTTGAAACTTAAAGCACTCATTATTATTTCCATTATAGAACCATTTAGCCTTTTGCAGTCTGGGATGCCTTTAATGTTACAGGCATATACTGCCCAGCAGCCAGCGCCTGGGAAGCTTGCATTTGATACCAGCAAGGCAACCAAAGGGAGAAAAGGGACCCGGAGCCCAAGGACGCACAGTGGTTTGTCCCAGCATAGCTGATAGGTTGGGGCAGAAATGGAAATAGGCTTTAGGTCTCCTGAGTCTCAGCCAGCATCTTTGCTGCCCCTCAGTTGAGCGTAAAATCCTCCGAAATTGATGGTTGGATCACTTTTGGCTCCTGACTCAAACATAACTAGCAGAACAAAGTTACAGTTGAAAGACTGTACAGTATTTTTTAGTGCCGTGTTGTGCGCAGTTAGGACTCTGAAACAATGCTTGAAATACAGTTGAGATCTACTTCAGATGGACAGAGCCTTTGTGCAGCTGCAGCCCTGGAGTGTGCCTGCGTGCTGGAGCGTGAGGCTCTCCTGGGAAGCACAGAACAGTCCCTTCTGAAAATGTTGGAAGTGAATTTTCTGTATAACTAGGCCTGAATTTCCCTAATTCATGCTGTGTTCATGATTGTTTAGTGGATTTTGACGCTGGTGCGGTGGAACAGGATGTGTCTTTTCTGGCTCTCTGTCAAGTTTTTGTGAAAGCCCATGCGTAGCAGCAGTGTGTGCTCTGGTGTGCGCGCGTGCCAGCCATGCCTGTGCTGGGACAGTGAGCGCTTCCTTCTCTCTTCATTTCATATTCAGTAGTTTGTTTGCAAAAGCAATTTTGTAGGCATGGTTTTGTCTCCAGAGAGCAGAGGGGTGGGAGTTTGGAAGTTCAGCTGGTGTCAAGCTCCCCGAGGTGCCTGGGAGCTTTACTTGTACAGCAGAAATTGCCAGAAGCCTACTTGTGTCCTGAGACCCTTTTACACCAAGTGCTGTACTGACACAGGCAAAGGGCCGAGCTTGTGTGTGCTAACATTGCTCGTGCCTGCATTCATGGTAAGGAAACAAGGACAGTCCTGTATGGCTGAAAAAGGGTGAATCTTTTTTTTGTATTTCATTCTGCCCCCCTGCTTTAGGGCTCTGGTTGTTTTTCAGGAATGGCCCTTACACAGATGAACAGAGACCCAGAAATGCGAACTCTGGCTCTGGTGTGTACTGAGAACTCAAAATAGATGGCAGCCTTTTTCCCTCAGCGTGATGTTTCTTTGCTCTCTCCATCCCAGGGGCATTTTGTTTTTCCTGTACCTTCCTCATTGCTCTGAAGTGATTCTCCCTATGATGTTTTTTCTATTCTCTCTCTGTCCTCCTTGCTTCCCTGGCTTGGCCTACACTTTTGGCTTCTTTCCTCCCAGAATCTCATGTACCTCTCTCACTGACTGTCCCCTCAGCAGTCCTGACCACAGAGACTGTCTCTTCTCCTCCTAATGCCACCACATTTGTCCTCTTCTTCTTTCTTAAATTCTTTCTTAAATCTTCCCCTCTGTTTGATAGCTGGTTCCTCTTTTGCTCTCAAGTACTTACATCCCTACACTCTGTCTCTGTGAAAGAAGAACAAATAGACTAAACAAGAGGTTTGCCAGGTCTTTGCTGTGCTCTTGATAAATTCAGTGCTTCTGTAGCTCCTCGTTCTTCTGACAGCGCAGGCAGGGAGCCCAGCATCCCCCCTCCCACGTGATGAGCTCACAGGGAGCTGTCGCAGTTTATTCTAAGAAATCAGCTAATGTACAGTACTCAGCAAAGGCACCCCTCCCCTGGGAGGATCAGCAGAATTAGGATGTGCAGCAAGTTATCTTGGGGATTACACAATCTTATCACCTCCTCCAGGGCACTGGGGAGCAGTGAGCACCATGCACTCCGAGTCATACTTCCCCCCGCGACACGGTACAGGTTTCCTGACTCACTTCCTCCCAGGAGTTCTGTTTCCTTAGGTCTCTGCACCAACATCACAAGCAAAAAAGATGTGACAAGAGATGGGGAAGTCAAGGCAGCCATGGCCCCCAAGCCATGGTAGTGTCTGCCCTGTGCCCCTTGTCTGTTCTGACTTCGGGTGGGCAGCTCACAGAGCCACTTGCTCAGCGCTGGGGAGTCAGTAGGAGTTTTATTTGGCTTGCTGAGACTTAGGACCTAGCTGAATGTTTTCAGCTGTGTGGCTGGTTTGTATTTTTCAATGCTGAAACATCCGATCATACATTTACAGATGAAATGCATACCAATCATAGAATCGTTTAGGTTGGAAAAGACCTTCAAGATCATCAAGTCCAACTGTAAACCCAGCAGTGCCAAGTCCACCACTAAACCATGGCCCTAAGCACCATGTCTGCCCGTCTTTGAAATCCCTCCAGGGATGGGGACTCAACCACTTCCCTGGCAGCCTGTTACAGTGCTTGACAACCCCTTCAGTGAAGAAATTTTTCCTAATATGCAGTCTAAACCTCCCCTTATGCAACTTGAGGCCATTTTTTTCTCCTCCTATTGCTTGTTACTTGGGAGAAGAGACTGACCCCCACCTGGCTACAACCTCTTTTCAGGTAGTTGTGGAGAGCGATAAGGTCTCAGCCTCCTTTTCTGCAGGCTGAACACCCCCAGTTCCCTCAGCTGCTCCTTGTCAGACTTGTACTCCAGACCCCTTGCCAGCTCCATTGCCCTTCTCTGGACACGCATGATCACCCTCTTTAGGTAGGCAGCTTGTTCCTGTGTCATCTGAGTCTGAAAGGGAGCGTATGGGTGGGAGTTGGGAGTGGGCAGAACTCCTGTGGCACAAATCCTGCCCGGAGAGCCAGAAGGTTGCTAAAAGCAGGTCCTCTAGGCAATGGTGGTGGGCTTGCCTTGCTGCTGGCTCTTTGAGAGCTGGCATCAGCCTAAACTATCTCCAGCCTAAACTATCACCTAGGGGGATGCTCCAGTAGTTAGCTCTCTGCATACTTACTGTTTTTTCTTCAAGCCTCTGGCTCTGGTTTTGTAATTCTCTCTCATTGTGAGATAGTCTATAATTATTTTTTTTTTCTTTTTTAAATAAAAGAAGATTCTCAGCCCTTATAGTGACAGGGAGAGGTTGGAAAATATGACCTTCCAAAGGGTCAACAGTCTAAAGGCCAATAGCCAGCCACATGCAACCGCCATGTTCCACCCTGACACCCCTACTACTGGCATTTCAGTCTGTTGATTTCTTGGGACCCGACTCCTGGGTTCAGAGCACCTGGAAAAAGTCTCGTGTCACTCGCTTGCCTACTTCAGTGGAGTGGGAGGGGAATCTGAGTTACTGGAATCGCTGTCTCTTCAGTACCTGGAAATATTTTTTCTCTCTGCATCACAGCCTTGTTTTAGAGCATGCCGTGTGACATAAATTAAGTTCAAGTTGCTAGTCATCCCCAGAGCTCAATTTTGTCAAGCCTTTATATTAGACAGAGGATCTGTATGAGGTGTAAAAAGTCCTGCTTATCTCCACAGTGACCGGACTGACAGTGCGCGTTTCCAGGACACGTTGATAGAAGGTCAGAGCCCGGTCTGGTGTAGCACTCCTGTGGGGAGCTCTAGATCAGACTGTAGCAGCTGGCAGACTTCCTGATGTCTGCCTCCGATACCACCCCTGCACGCTGTCAAGTCGGTAATACAAAGTCATCGTACTGACCCGCTAGCTTGTGTCTCCCTGCTATTAGTGGACAAGTGAAAAAGAACAGGCCTTTCCATTTTATTTAATACGACTTCCCTGAAAGCACTAGAAGGAGCTTAAAAGAGAGTAAATGTGACACCTGGTTCCCCTGTTTATTTGTGTGCTTGTAGTTCGGCTGAAAGACAGGAGAGGGAAGTGTGACTGTATGAGACTCCACTTGGCACTTCTTCCTACGCAAGATGTGTGTTGCTGAATGAAGATTTACTTGCACTAGTTAGCGAATAAGTTGTCTCAGGGAACTGGGCATCAGTTACTTCTTTGGGAAGTTTGGTTTTCTGTACAGGTCAGTAGGACAGCATGGGATGACCAGGCTCCATTGAGATGCAAGGCAACTTGCATTCTGCCTTGCAAAATAACACTTTACAAGGGATTAAACACTTTGGCCTGGGTTGAGGATATAGTTTTCTTTTACTCTGACAGCAGAGATGATGGAAAGGTCTTTTTTCCTTCTTTCCCTCTTTCTTTTCATTTAGCAGGAACGTACACTGCTCACCTTGTTAGCTACTAATAGCTTAGGAATGCTGTGCCCCAGCAGTGATGGCCCTGTGCCTTAGCCAGGAGATAACAGTCTTGTTTTTGCACTGGGTCACAGGTATACGAAGCCAGGAACAGTACTTGTGCAAGAATCACAAAGTCAAGTACTAGTTTGAGAGTCCTACAAGAAGGAAAGATACCAAAGGTTCCCCAGCTTTGAGCTTTCAGAAGGGGAAAAAAGGAGAGCCTGCAGCACACCTGGGTTTGGAGAACAGGATTAAGAGCATTGGCCTCTGCTTTGGGTGGAGGGAGATGGGTTTAGGAGTCTCAGCGGCAGCGGAGGGCTCTGTTGTAGAATATCTGAGCAAGTGTCAGGTTTATTGCTGTCGAAAGGAGGGTTTACAAATGTGGTCAGATCTTAACTCTGAGCATGCGAGAACACTGGCATTTCCTCTGGGAAATAGGTAGCAGCTGATTACTGTGCCCATTTTTGTAGTATTAAGTGACTACATTTTTCCATTTCTTTTTGCCCCCTCTTTAGTGATCTACAATCTTTGGCCTTTAAATAAAAAAGCTATAGGACATTATAGAGTGTTGAATTTATATTAGCAGTGTCATAATCTTACTGTGGTTGCTATAACTATATCTTGAAGGGCCTCTTTAGCAGGAGAAGCCTGACCTAACACAGGTAGTTCTACCACAGGACCCGCTTCCCCTGTACTCCCACAGGGTAGCTTATATTTTTGGGATGTGCAGTCAGCTGGATATGAAGGGCAAGGAATGGCTTGTATGTGCCTAAGGCATTGTAACTAGTGGAGGAGCCTCTCCTCTACTTCAGAAAAACTTTGGAAAGCAACCAATTTGTCTCTAGCTGTCTTGAATTCAGAGAGGTGGAAGGATTTCATAATAGCACCTGGTCACATTCTTCCTTTCCCCTCTGATATCCCCAAATACTATCCTGGAACACTGGGAATTTATCCCCCTGTCTCTGCAAGGATTTTCTTGGAATATACCTGGTAGTTAAAGAAGTAGTTTTACAGTCTTGTCTAATGCTTATGGAAAGAGTCCTTGCTTGACAGATCTTGCAATCTAAATAATGCAAGATAAAACCGCAACAGATAAAACACAGGGCATGAATCGAAGGAAAGGTTAGCGAGAGGACAATTTAGACATAAACCAATTTAGACATACTGAACTAATTTTTTGTTTTCATTGCAAAGGTTGAAATCAGTAATGTGGGGAAAGGACTTTCCTTGGAGGCTTGCATCGAGTTTGCAGCTCTGGCCAGAATAGAGCCCTTTGCCCAGCTGCTTCCATGCCTCGGTCTGCTAAACCTGCGAAAGGGGAAGGGCTGTGCAGCAAACAAAAGGCAGCTTTGACGTCAAGACCTGGGACTGTTGCCCTGACACTGGGAGGTGGAGCGCCGAAAAGAATCCATAGTTAATAGGCTCTGGACTGGAGTGCACTTTGGCAGAGGGACAGCTACTACCCCTTCTTTCCAGGAATAATATTGTTTATTTCTATCTCACTCTCTCTGGCTAAAGTTACCCTAGTCAGGTTTCACTTCACCTGTCTCTACCATAAAGTCATCAGAGCCCAAGAAAAATCCAGTCAGCAGACTCCCTGTTCTCCATACCCTCTTCCCCGAAGAGCTACACTGTGTGTTTCGTTTCTTTGCTTTGACAAGTTCACTGCCGCAACTTTCTCTTATTGAAGCTTTTGCTGGTACAATTTAATAAACACATACACATGCCATTTGCTTTGTTTCCGTGTGGCTGCACGCATATGTGTAGATGTTCAGGTGAGTCTCATTCCTACCTGCCAAGGAGGAACAGTCTCTGCAGCTGTGTGTACGTGCATTGAATTCACTGCGTTAACAGCAGCAGATACTTCTGGTTTGCGCAAATGGCTCTGTCCTGTGGACTAAAGCTTTGTTCTGGGAAGTTTCAAAATGTTGCAACGCAATGCAGTAACAACCTGAAGTTCCGTGGATTTGTTACATGGTTTTGATTGGCTCTGGATTTGTCAAAAAAGGGACTATTTTTACATCAGTTTCAGGTTGCCAGCCTTTCCTGGGCAGACTTTACAAACTGTTGAGTCATGGACCAAACCTTTAGTAAACTGTCCCATATTTTCTGTTTTATTCATCTTTCCTAGCTCTGCTGTTCAGGTCAGTGAGTATTTGCCCCCTGTGTACTTATGAACACTGTGCAGCCTTTGAGGGTTTAGGAGCTGAACCCCAGCCTCTGGACAGGATGGCAAAGGCGCTCTCAGGTGCAACTGTATTTGGCTGTGTATGAGCCAGGAAGAGATGAAGGAGGACTTCATGACCAGCTTTGGAAAGCTTCACTCAGTAAATCAAATGCAAGTTTGTCTCAGAGTCCTATGAGTGGTATGCCCTGATCACTTGTTCTTTAGGTTGGCTGTAGGGAGCAACCTGTAAATAGACATTCCTAACACCGCGGGAGGCAGTACTGCTACTCAGACTGGTACAGTTATAGACTTTTTCACCAGCTCTTAGTTAACCCTTCTGAGATTTAAGATCGTGAAAGTGTGTTGTCACTCTTTTTACATATGCATATGGTATGAATTAGAAGTTTTGAAAACAGGTCTGCAAGATATTAATGATGTAAGAGTTTATAGCTCTCCGGTTTTGATATTTTTGAGTTAAATTCACCCCTTTATAATATGTGAGTTCGTTTTTTCTGTTCGCTGTCAGTTACTTTAGATTGTCCCTGGTGAGATCTGAGTTGCTTTGCTATGTTGGCCCACCTCAAATTTGAGTGTTAAAAATCATGGAAATTGTTTATGTCCAAAAAAAAAGTTTAACCTGAGTGTTTGGCAGCTCCTCAAACAGGAAGATTTAAAAGGGGTTGTTTTTTCCTCTTAGTTCCTAGTACAAGCTCGTTGCTCTCATCTTACAACATGCGCTTGGGGATCTGCAAGTTTTCAAGCTCGATTCAGAGCTGTCTGCTTCACTCTGTACTTCCCTAATCTGAATTCCTCACTGTGTATGTGTTGTAAGAGTTTCTTTGTGTGTCATTCTACACAGAAGCCAGATCCCAAGAAGCAGTAAAAAGGTTCTTTTTAAAAAAATTAGTTTCCTCTTCCAATCTCTTGCCCCTGCTGTATGATCGGGTGGTTGGCAGATGAGTGATTCTGCTCTTGTCTTGTCTGATTTCCTGGAAGAGCTTGGCTGCTGGCTGAAGTGACCGCAGGAGAGAGGATGGGAGGGACTGTCTTGCAAAAAAGCTGGTGGCAGATGAGTGCTAACGGAGAAGAAAGAGTTCTTGGATCTAGTTTAATTTCCCCAGCCTTCCTAAGAAAGGGAGGAGAATGAATGCAGCTCTCCAACACTGCGCTGTTCCAGCTGCCTTCTGCCCTTCCATATAGGCTCTGGCTCAATGTTTCCATGTTGAGCAACACAGAAGATGCTCCAGTCTGGATTTACAGCATGTTAACACTTTAGATTATACCACGGTTTATTGCTGTTTTCCACTGCATCTTAATTAGAGCTTATATTATGTTGTTACTCAGAGCCTTTGTCATCTCTTTAGACTGCACTGTGAGAAGGGGGCCACCCAGATGTTTCGGCAGTGGAGGGCAAGGTGGGGTGCTTGGAGACACAAGAGAGGACTTGAAACATAAGCACGCTGGCTGAGTGCTTCTGATAAACTGGTTGGCAGTCAAGTAATTGGCACTGGCACACTGCTATCACTGAGTATTGATGCAATTTGCTTGGATCAGGTTTTCAAGGTTTTTTGCCCAAGTCCTGGTCCTAGGAACCCCACCGATGAACTGCAGTTTGTCACAGCAGAGGGAAAACTGGTGTGATAAATTGTATGGCTGCCCAGCTATGATAGTTGTAGCTGGGGGATGAAAACAGGCAAGTGGGGAATTTCTGAGTATCAATAAGGGCAAATCCTGGCAATCAAACCCCTGTTTGGAATGGTTTCCAAACTATGTCTCTGTGGGAAAAGGCTTTGCATTTTATGCTAGCTGAGCAGAAATACTTGCTGGTAATGTGTATAGAATTAAGCCCTGAGAGGTGAGCCTGTGACACAAGTGGTTTGCTGGAAAAATGCAGCAGTTACCTTAGTGGTGGCTGAAAAACTTGACTGAGATATGGGCTATGTCTGTTTGGACAGACTTGCAGTTAGTTTTGTGCTCAAACTCTGAGAACC
>NW_009259719.1:7830374-7834707 GCF_000687185.1 Egretta garzetta
TACCATGCAGTGGTATGAGGTCAGGCAAATGACTGACTGCATCTGCAGTGGCTGTTCCTTTTAGTTTAGAACATGTTTGTGTGTTTATTTTGAGAATAGAACAGGGGCAAATAATTGGGGGAAATAAAGGATATTGGAGGTCCCCTGTGGAAAATGGGTAAGGTGGTGGGGGAATGTGTGATAAATTAATTAAGAAGCTGAGGGAATCTGTGAAGTGTAAAAATCAACTTTTTAAAGGGAAGTGGAAATAATGCAGGGAGTGAAAAGGGCAAAAACAGCAACTGTGAAAGAAGAGAGTGAGTGGAGTATAGCCTGAAGAAAACGGGACGGGGGAAGAAAGCAGCAGGAGTGTGTGAATTGCTATGGTTTTTACCTTTGGTTCTGTATTTTATTGAATTTCTGTGGCACCAGCTAATGTCAGACTGCTTACTCCTTTCTGTGCTTTGCATTGTGTGCAAACGTGCGGGAGCTTTTTTGAAAACTGCCAGGTGTGCAGCACAACTGCAGTTGCTTTGACCTCACTGAATGTTAACAGCATCTTCCTGTCCTTTGCAGGGCTACAGAGGGTTGGTTGGGATGCAAGCAGCTCCATCCTCTGTGCTGGGGGCAAATTCTTCACTGGCTCATCAGGCATTCAGGGAGTAGTTCTTAAAACCTATTGCAGACCTGCTTTTCTCTCCTAGATGCTTCCTTTCTTACACCTCCTTCACGTGGGACGTAGTGTAAGAGGCAGGTGACTGATGCTGTAGCAGTAATGAGCAAGTTTAATCACTATTTTGAGGATTAGGTATTATTTATTGTTTGTGCAGGTAGGCCTTGATGGCTGCAGAAACAGTACATCTAGAACGAAGAAGTAAGGAAGGAACATCTTGTTCCGCTGATCAGCCGTTCTCTGAGAAAAGGTGGAAGCTCTGCGGTCCTGTCATAGGCAAGGCAAAGCAGCGGCACAATTAAAGTTGTGGAGAAGGAATTAAGGACAACCATTTCCCAGACTTGAGTATGGCTGTGTGTGCAAATTGGCAGCAGTGATGGTACACTCTGTATTAAGAGGTCAATACACAAAGGAAGGGTTATGGACTCGTTTTGTACAGTTTTGCATCGCCTGGAGGGTGGAATCACATCTGGTTTGTTTTTCTTTTATTTTGCTGCTGGGATTCAAAACTTCACTGGTTTGGCTAGCAGAATTGGAGTGAAGGATAAAAAATATCTGGTTTTCTAAATAGAAAGAAAAAATGGTTTTCTTGGAGTGCTTCCTGTGTCTGTCTTCTCTGAGATCAGTAAAATCACCTAGTTTGCTTGGTCTGAGTGAGAGTTAATTTAGCTGTATTGTCTGTAACTTAATAGCCATGCGAGTTACAGCAGCTGTAACTTAAAAAGCAGATTTAAGACATTTTCTATGTAGCTGTACGCTTATTATAAATATTATATGTTTATACCTCATAATACCATATATTAATAATTAATAGGTAGGTTTCTACTAGGCTCGTCATAGTAGAGCTGAGGATGCCTAGCTGCCACCTTCTGTGAAGAATTGTCCTTAAAGCTGTTGCCCAGCTCATCTGATGTTGTTCTCCTGTTACCTCAAAAGGGATTCCTGCTTCTGTCACGTTGGTGCAGGCAGAGGGGGTTAAGAACATGGTTAACCTTTTCATGTGTCTGCCATCTAGGGAGAGCTTAGGATCTGTTGTATTGTAGTCTCTGTTTCAGAGGTGATTACTCAAGGAAGCTGCTTGGAATTCAACAGGAGGAGCTAAATTAGGAAGGAGTGAATATAACTTAGTACGTAGGTGGGAGGAGGAAGACCATCACCTGTCAACCCCCACCCAAGGCATTCAAAGGCTCAGAGAAACTGTTTGCAACTCATCACCTAGGGTACTGGTTGTCAACACTTTCAACATGAATAACTCAAAACTTTCCATCAGGAAGTTCTCCTGACAGTAGGCTTCCTCTAATTACTCATCTCTCATGGATGTCAGCAGTAATTCATGGAAACTGCCTGAGTTCTGAGGACTGCATCTTGAAAATCACTGGTGTAAGACAGCTTGATGATGTCTCTAGTGACATCAGTGTGAATTTTATCATGTCTCTTCTTCTTCCCTTTCTGTGTCAGACAGGGACTTGGATCTGAGGGAAGTTACATTCCCATGTGGTCACTGTAGTCCTTGTGCTGCAGGGTCAAAGCCAGTGCAGGCTTGTCCAGAGTTGTTGGTGGGACTTCAGCATCAGCTCACGTCCTTCCCTGTCTGGCATGTTCTGACCTCTGGAGGTGTCTGACGAGTATAGAATTTTGCCAGTTGTTCTTTGCTTGAGTAAGGAGGGATGATTTCATTTGCACTTGTTCCTTCTGGAAAAGTGAGACCAAGTTGAGGACCGATGTCAGGCTCCCAATCTTCTTGATTTCTGGCTGTTTCCGTGGCCACTACAAACAGAAAAAGGACCGTCGCCAAATAGACCACAGAGTTTGGGGACGTACAGAGTAGGACAGACCGCCTTTTGGGTACTGTGCATGCTTGATGGCCTGTTTTTACAAACTACGGCGCAGGGTGTGTAAGTACATGAAGTTCCAGCCTGTTGACGTTTCCAGATAAAGTAAGTTGATAAGCTATGCCAGCGTTTTTTTGGCTCCCATGGAAAAAGCAGTGTTGCACATGACTTGCTTAGTGCAGCTTCTGCCCACCTATTTAAAGTAGTATGTGAGCACAGTAGCCCCAGGTATGTGATCCGTAATAACAGTATCATAGAATCATAGAATAGTTTGGGTTGGAAGAGACCTTTAAAGGTCATCTAGTCCAAGCCCCCCGCAATGAGCAGGGTCATCTTCAACCAGATCAGGTTGCTTAACTGACATCTTCAGCTACATCAGTTCTTATTGCTGGAATTCTTCTGTACAGATCGGTGTGAATAACTCCCTGGATGTGCCTGACTTCTCTTGTGATAGGTGGCTTGAGAGGATCAGCAATGGGAACATTGTAAAGCTTCAATCTTGCCATTTTCTTCTTTTTCCCCTTGTGTGTAATAAATAATTTTTAGAAAAGCATTTGAGAAGGATGTGGAATGACACTGAAAGCCTCCTCTCTTCCAAAAGCACACCCCCCCCCCCCTATGTAAACAGAAGTAAATATTTTTCATTGCAACTGTCACACTTGGTTTAAGATCGCGAAGGTGAAAGTCCATAGTAAAGTTTCTGTGTTACCCAAGTATGCTTCTTTGACCTTATGAAAACCAAATAAACACACTGTATTGTGGCCTTGGGGACAGGCCAGGAAAAACTCTGTAAATGGAGCAATATCATCACCTTTCATTGCAGTGCAGATGATTGAAGGAAAAACGTGTGCTGTTAGAGAGGGAAACCCATTTAGTTTATTTACTTTCTTTCAGCTCCTAATTTTCATCCACATGTTCTGGGTTTTTCTGGCTGTTATTTTTCAGCCAGGTGCTCTGAGAGCTTCCTTCTGAAAACCCTAAGTCTGTCTGTGTGGTGGGGAAAAGGCAGACTGTGGGCCAAATTCTTTCTCCATCACCTTGGCACAGTTTTCTCAAAGCAAGAGAAATTGCATGCGATTAGCTAAGAAAAGAATTTGGTCCCAGACGTGTCTGGCTCACACTACCGACATCTATTCCCTAGAAATAAATTTTATAGCTAGGTGTGTGATGGGCCATACACACAGCTGCTTAGAGCAGAGTTAGGAGCCGAGGTGGCCCGGTGTGAATGCTTAAGAAAGCCATGATGTAGAAAAGCTGTTGTATAAAATGAGCACGCTGTCAGAAGTGTGATGACACGACTGCACTAGCACACAGCCTTTGTACGCAGCCACTGTACACAGCCGCTGTACAAGGGGCTCGTCACGGAGATCATTCCCAGCGTAGATTGCCTGTGTTAGGCTCAACCTACTTTAAACTTCACTGTTGTGTGGCAAATTTCCTTCTCAGTGATATTTGTTACCCCCGATGTTTCCTGGTATAATGTGTGTTGATGCTTGGAAAGGAGTTTCCGTGTGATACCTAGGCATGGCTGCCCCCTCTTGCAGAGTCGTTTTCAAATCCAGGAGCTGGAATTGCTGAAGGCAAACTTGGTGTGGCAGGAGCCAGGGAGGCAGCGCCGGAGCGGGGGGAGGGGCGGGAGCTGCTGCTGCCAGCTGACGGTCCAGACAGGCTGCACCGGGCTCATCCCGCGCTTTCCGGCACTTAAAAGTAATGTAAAAATAATCTTCATGAGATTCACGTGAAAAAGAAGAGGAGGGTGTCTGGAATGCTGAAGGGTCTGTGCAACGTGGCCTCTTTCCTATCACCCTTCCTCCCCCTCCTCTGCTCCTCTTCTCCCTGTCCCCCCCCC
>NW_009259719.1:7835454-7840942 GCF_000687185.1 Egretta garzetta
AGCGGTTCTAGGAAGAGCTTGAGCCGAGTCAGCAGCCGCCAGTTCTGGGAACTGTGGCCCTGGGCCCCATGGGATGCTTCAGGGAATTCTCGCTGCCATTCCAAGGATGGCAAAAGAGCTCGTCCAGTGACCTGGGGCTCCCCAGCGGCAGGGGGCAAAAGTTTGGAGTCACGCCATGGGACTGGGAAGATTACCAGAGATGCAAGGGCCTGGAGATTTATGCCCCGCTCAGAACTGTACTACAGTATGTTGTTTGGCTTCTTGGGGGAGAGAGAGAAGGAATTTGCTACACAGGAGATACCAGTAGTGACCACAGGAATTTAGAAAAGGGATATGGAGTTAAAAGGTCAAAATTCCCTGCCATCAGTCATCATCTCCTTGGTAGGAGTCAGAGATGATGCCAGAAGCTCAGACCCTGAAACCTCCCACAACCACATGACCTTGAATAAACGAAACAAGAAGCAGCAAATTGAGGTTGAGCCTGGCTTGTGCAGCTGTCCTGCACTTTCTGCTTCCCAGTGCTGTGGCTCCCACCAGTTGTTTGCCTGTTCCAGGTTCAGACCTGCTGCATGTCCCCTCCTTCCAAAGCAGGAGACGATGGGAACTTTCCTCCCAAGCCCTGCAGAGCTTCTAAGGAAAATTCTCAGCACAACACTGACAAATTAATGTTATTCTTACTGCCCATTTACAAGATAATATTATTTCACATGCTGCTGGCAGCCTGGGAGGAGTGAATTTCTCACAGCCCCGGATGTTAAATACATCGTCTAGCATGTGGTTACCGAGTTGCTCTGAGTTGGCTTCAAATTAGCAGAGATTTAAGGAGCAGAAATGTTGAAGCTGGATATTGTCTTCCAAGGTACTTTTATAAGTCACTGTAGCAATGCTGGAGGCTGCAGATAGTGCCTGCTTTTTATGGTTCTATGTGGTGCATGCATGGAAGTGTTGCTTTCCTGGAAGAGGTGGTTTAACCCACTGTGAGTTGTTCAAAGAGAGGAGGCAAGGAGCCACATTTTCTGGCCTTCTCCTAGGCCAGACCAGATAGGTCCCTTAGGCCTTGACATCTTCGGTGCCATGAATTTTGTTGGGATATTATCATTCTGCACACTATTTCAAGTCTAGTCCTAACCTTTGAAAAGTCCTGTGAACTCTGTTCCATCTCTGACCCTGAGTTTTGCTGCTCTTTTTTGACTCGAGCTGATAACTGCAGCTCTGGCACACTGGGCTCCAGCCAGCAAGTGCATTGTCTTCTAGGGTTGTTCATTTAATACCATCAGCTTTCCCCAAGACATTGTAGCAGATTGGTTTTTTGCTTTTACATTTAATGCCTTTCTAAAGTCTCAGCCCCCAGACCTCTTTCTTCCCATGTATTTGTTGTGATTCTGCTTCTAGCGTTTGGTCAGACTTTCTGGTACTGCTTTTGAGCCTTTCCTCGGCTCCATTTTTTGGTTTGTTTTTTTTTCCCCTGTGTATTTTTCCACTGTGGAGAAATTTTCATAAAACGAGAGCTAGCAAAATCTTTTCAGCTCACACATGGCCTTGGTTTGGGAAGAAGCATATGCTCATGTTTGAGGGGGAGGCAGCTGTTCTTGCTCTTCATGTGAAAGATCTTAATGGATTCACAGGATTATGCTGCTGGAGTAGCTGTTCCATCAAAGCCATAGTGACTTCCTTGTTGCCTTTCATTTTCTTAGGCTATTAGATGTATTTGGTTTCTATAAACAACTAAATAAAATGCAGAGGAGTAGCTCTCTATTAATGTTTTATTAACATTTAATTTGCTTTTTAGTTTTTGGTAGGGGATCAAAAGGCTTTGCTCCTTCCTAGAAAGATAACAGAAGGGTTGCAGTGCTGTGCGAGGATAATCTCCCTCTAATAACTTCATGTGCTCTGCGAAGATATGGGCAGAGACCGCTGCTGTTGGGGGTGTGTGAAAGGATGGCGCGGAGGGGGTATGCGCCCGGTGGCCAAACCAGAACCTGGGAATCTCCTGGTGCCGTGGGCAGGAGCAGCTCTGCCAGCTGCACTGAGAGTATCCTTCCTGCCCCTGGCGTGGAGGGAGTCCTGTGGTCCTGCACACTTCTTGCTCACCTAGAAGCATCTGAAATCCTGAATTCAGGCCCTCCAGGGTCCACCCTCCCTCAACCCATTTCCCTGTACGTGCTGATCCCTCCTTGTTGCGCTCTTGCACCACAAGGGTGAATGCTTAATAGAGGGTGATTCCTTGTCACAGCTTCTTCACAGTTTTTTTGCTGGTGTGCAGTTCATGCAGGCTCTTATGGATGAGAGTGCACACACTTAGCAGCCGTCTTTCAAAGATTGCCAGTAGAGTCTTCACTCGGAACCTTCCATTTCTCCTAACAGGTTCAGTGGGTTTTTTTAGTTACCTTTCTGTGCTAAGTCCTTGAGGGACTGGGAGAGCAATATATTTGGGTGGTTTGTAGAGGTCTGCTTTAATGGTGTTATTCCCAGGCCTTTTAGGGTGTCTTCACTGTGCCTGAATGTAGCTAGGACAGCATAAGTAGCTTTTTCTTTCATGTCTCCGTTTTTCCTTCCTTCACTAAATGTTCTCCTTTTGGGTGCAGGCACATGCTTAGAATACACAGGACTCCTCCTTGGTTTTGTGACTTGTTGCTTTGCTGCAGCAAAGAGACAGGATGGAGCTGAGGGAAGCCAAGAAGTTCTATATAAAGTTAAAAAAAAAAGAACTCCTCATTGCTCCTCTCTTTCTATTGCTGCAACTGGCATAAATAGGTGCAGGTGCTCACATGTCATTATTCGCTCAGATATATGCAGTGTCAGCAGCTACTATTTGTGTGGATAGAACCTGCATTTCAGATGTTACTTACTGCCAAGATGGAGGGGGTTTTTTGATGACAGAAACTTCTTGCTGCCATTGCAGATCAGCAGTCAAGTAGTAGAGCAATTACCATTTTTGTTTGTGAAGTCTTGAGTGATTTTTGATCCATCCATTGTTGCGTTTTCTATTTACTTTCCCTCTAGGAAGGATATGGTTTGAAGTTTGCACGTAACTTGTTTATTATGTGTGTCTCCAAAAGGTGAAACCAGTCTTGTTAGCTTTCAAACAAGCTATGCAATGATTCCTCAAGGTAGCTATTGATGAGTTAACTTTTTATGAATTTGTTACCGAATCTAAGAATAAGGAAGATGATCAGCTTGCTTTTCCTATGGGAAACTGGTATCCTAAAGCAAACAGATCCTACCCTTCCCTAAACATACTTATTGCTATATTTCCTTTGTCCTGTCAGAGAAACCCCGTCTCTTCCAGGCATTAAATGCATAGGTATTTCCTGCCTGAGCAAGTTTCCTTGCAAGTGATGAGCAATGCCTGGAATTGAGAATCTGAGCATGGCTGCATCCTCTGCAATTTGGGCTGGCTATCTGTGGCACTTTGGCTAACTTAATTGTGCCACACGCTATTTTGGCTCCTAGAGTAAAGCAGCTTTTGTCCTTCCTCCTCCTGGGTGCTCTCTGTGCCACATTGTCGTGCCAAGAGTTGCAGTGGAAAATGCTGCTTGCTGGATGCCATGGAACCTGCAGGCAGACAGCAGGGGCTGGCACAGCAGCAAGTTTGGAGCAGCTGGAAAGAAGTGAGAATAGTTGCAGCATAATGTTTAAAAACTGTCCCCGTCTCTTTGTGGTGACCTAAGAAGGGTGCAGAAGGCCTGAGACTCCCTGATCCATTAGCCATGGGAGAGATCTGTCCAATCTGACATTAGTGCTATCATTGGAAGAGGTTTTTCCCTGCAAAGTGACTCTCGGGTGGGGTTTGGAGAAGGCCTGTGCAGATTTCTTGCTCAGTAGTGAATGGGAAGCTTCCAAAGGTATTCACAGCACCATATGGTTGTGACGTGCCAATGTATTAAATTCTTCCTGGTACTGCAATCACTCCCCATTTGTTTGCCTTCTCACTTGTTATAACCCTGTTGCGTGAGACTGTCTGGGGGAAGGTTGGAGGGAACAGAGGCAGGTGAAAGCTTTAGGAACCTCGCAATATCCTGGAGTAATGCATTAGAAGTTGTCTTTATTCTTGCTTCTCAGTCCAAAGCGGCTGTTTAAGCAGCTCGAAGGCTGTGCAAACTATCTGTGATAACAATAAATCACAATGCAGAGCACAATGCTGAACCCGAGGTGGCACAACCCTCACTAACCCCACAGCTGGAAATGCTGAGCCTCTGAAACTGCCTGGATGCAAATGGGATGTGTTTGCATGATGTGCACCCTACCAGCAGCAACTCACTTTGGCAGGAGGATCTACTGGTGCTCCAGCGACATAGCTGTGCTGCCTGCAGACCAGAGCGGGAGAGCACTCACAGGGCAGTGCAGTCTGGTGCCTTTGCCACTGGATAATCTGCTACGGTAAGAACACCTGCACTGGGCTCTCCCTCCCTGCCCCTAGGTCTTCCTGGGGAGAGCAGCCACATCTGCAGTGGGCCATTTGTGGTGTTCCCTGCTCAGAAATACTAGGAATTTGATAATGCTCTTTTCTAGCTGCAGCTGCTGGAGGAATTTGAATAGAATCCATGAATCTGGCAGCTACACAAGCCTTTGCATGAATTTACTCCCATAAATAGAAGGTATGAGGGAGACATTGAAAATGATGTTTCAACCCATTTCATCCCAACTTGATGATTATCTGCCTTCCAGCTGTGCCTGAGCCCTTCATCTTGCACAGGACCGGAGATCCTCTGTTCAGATGGGAGAGATGTGCATTTATAGTCAAAGAGCCCAAGACAATATAATGTAAAAAAAGTGAGCAATAATGTTTGCAT
Organism: Egretta garzetta; assembly: GCF_000687185.1. Lineage (NCBI taxonomy): Eukaryota > Metazoa > Chordata > Aves > Pelecaniformes > Ardeidae > Egretta > Egretta garzetta. Next base: position 7,840,248 of record NW_009259719.1, read on the forward strand.
CTTGTCCAGCCTACATTTATGGATAATGGGTTTCACCTTCCTAAATTCCTTGTGAACACTTTCTGACTTCCAGTTCCAAACTGTAGTTTGGAGGTGCTGCCTACTAATGAATTGCTGTCTTTGTTTTGTGGGATAGAGATGTATGGAGTAATTCCTACATATCCTTTCATAGAATCATAGAATGGTTTGGGTTGGAAGGGACCCGTAGAGGTCATCTAGTCCAACCCCCCTGCAGGAGCGGGGACACCGCTAACTAGATCAGGTTGCTCAGAGCCCCATCCAACCTGGCCTTGAATGTTTCCAGGGATGGGGCCTCCACTACCTCTCTGGGCAACCTGTTCCAGTGTTTCACCACCCTCATTGTAAAGAACTTCTTCCTTATATCTAGTCTAAACCTACCCTGGTTTAGTTTAAAACCATTACCCCTTGTCTTGTCACTGCTGGCCCTACTAAAAAGATTTTCCCCATCTTTCCTATAGGCCCCCTTTAGGTACTGAAAGGCCACAATCAGGTCTCCCCGCAGCCTTCTCCTCTCCAGGCTGAACAAGCCCAACTCTCCCAGCCTGTCCTCATAGGAGAGGGGCTCCAGCCCTTGTATAATTTTTGTAGCCCTCCTCTGGACCTGCTCCAACAGTTCCATGTCCTTCTTGTGCTGAGGGCTCCAGAGCTGGACGCAGTACTCCAGGTGAGGTCTC
>NW_009259719.1:7842086-7854209 GCF_000687185.1 Egretta garzetta
TGTTGAGTACCTCAGCCTTCTCCTTATCTGCTGTTACCAGCTTGCCAGTCTCGCTCATCAGCGGGGGTATGCTTTCTTTAACCATCCTTTTCCGGCTGATATACCTGTAGAATCCCTTCTTATTATTCTTTGCATCCCTAGCCAAGTTTAGCTCCAGCCGCGCCTTGGCCTTCCTGACCCCATTCCTACACAACCGGACCGCGTCCCTGTACTCTTCCCAGGATGCCTGTCCCTGCTTCCACTGCCTGTGCAGTTCCCTCTTCCTCCTTAGTTTGACCAGCATCTCTTGTCTCAACCACGCTGGTCTCTTCCCTTCTTTGCCCGATTTCTTACACCTAGGGATCGAGAGTTCCTGCGCTCTGTGGATCACATCCTTAAAGATCTGCCAGCTCTGTTCTGTAGTTCTTTAGTGACTTGTGCATCAATATGCAGTAGGGATAAGTTCTACCCATGGTAAAATTATACCTGTGCTGAATTTGGCACATTTTCGTAAAGCCTTTAGAAAACCTCAGATGAAAAGTCAGTAGAAAGCCAATCGCTATAAATAACTGTGGTATGTATGTTGCTATATTTCTATTTGTCTTGCCACTGCAGAGAAAGCTATGGCGTGTAAGATGTTTCAAAGCTTGATTCTACTCTGCTCCATCTTCACATCCGTACCTGTGGCCTACAGCAGTGAGCAACCAATTCTCTTTTCAAAGTCTGGAGAAATGTTTGCATATTGCAACAAGGCATGTTGCAGAGATGCTCAAACCGCAGCTAATCTGAGCTTCTGTGTCCATTCAGTACACAGCCATGGTGATACCAGTTTGGGTCCTAAGAGCAGTGTAGCTCTCTGTGGGACCTTGTGTCCCCAAGCTCGTCAAACAGTGGCTTGTGCCTGATGAGTGCCTTCCCATTCAGCCCCATGTGTGCTCTGATCCCTTCTGAGAGCGACTGCCACATCTGAGTGGAGTGGGATTGTAAAGAGTATGGGTGGGATAGAACGGGGTCATCTTAGATGCACCAGGGCATATCCCCTTGTGCTTTTTAGGAGATCAAAGTATGACTCTCCCAACCTTGCAGTGCTCTATGTCCTTGTAAAGTTTGGATTAATTTCAGGACCTTGGTGCTGCAGGAAGATAGGTTGCTTTATGAGTTACTACAGTACAGAGAAGGCAACTGGAGCTCTACAAATAAAGAGTGTGCACTCAGTGTCCTTGGCCTTACTTCCACCACCTCAGTGTGCTAATCACTGCTAATGGGTTTGCGTAGTGAATAGCAATTCCTGTCACATGGTGAATTCTGAGTCAGTCATATTTTGGCCCATAGCTCATGCCAAAAAGTGTCCCTATAAATGCCACCTTACCCCTTTTTCAGGCATTGATCCCCAACCCGAGACACCCCTTTGACAAAGTGCGGGCCAGGTGTGGGTCTTGTGTCCTTCCAGACACCAGGGGAAGTTCATCATCAGCTTTGTGTGGTTCCCTAAACAATATTTCCAGCTGATCCTGTGCCTAGCGTCTTGCCCTCTGGGTTTTCTGTTTCATAGAATTTGCCTGTAAAGCAAAGTGGTGGGTGTTGGTTGTTTTTCTTTTATTTTTCTTTTTTCTTTTTAATAAAACATGTTCAATTAGCTTCCTTAGAAAAACCTCCCTCGGTGCTCTGATTGGGCGTCTGGCAGAGGAGGGACTGCTGTCAGCATGTCTGAGTTCCTGGAAGAGCTGAAGTGCAATGAAAATGACCCCAGGGAGCAATGGGCTTTCCACAGAAACCCAACAGTCTGGGGGAGGGCTGACTGAGACTGGATGGTTTAAGAGCTCATTTAGTTTTCTTTTTGCAGCCTGGCAGAGAAATGGAGGGAGTGATAGTGCTGCACACAGCTTCAGTCGCATCCTTCATCAGCAGGGTCTTAATGCTTCCTGCAGCATCGTGCACGGTAAAGGCACCGGGCCATCCTTCTGTGGTTTTTCTGTGTGCCGCAGGGCACCCTGTGGATACTGTCAGCATCCTTCTCATTTCTGGAGACCCAGAAGCTCAGCAGATAACTTGTTCACTCCTTATTTAGACTACAGACTTTTAATTCTAGATCATGTTTCCATTTGTATGATGTTTTTTTTCGCCTTTCACTATTTTACTTGCACTGTACTTGTCTCTCTACTTTTAAAGAAACAATCATGATTTGCAAATTCCATAGCTGTGATTCGGTCTTTTCCTTGGCTTGTACTTCTGGGTTGACCTAGTGATAGGGCCCAGTCTCATCTTTTTGGATCGTTGTCATCCCACAGATATTCTGATATTTACAGAGTCACATCAAGCTTGTATCTTCTCTTATCTGGACCAAATGCCTTTTGCCTAGTGTTTGAGAGCATTCAGGGAAGAAGGGAAAAATACCACCTCAGTCTTTGTAGCAGAGGCCTAAGGGAATTAACATTAAATGAAAAATCTGCTTGTGCTACAATCTGGAAATAAGACAGCAATGGAAAGATCTGGAAGTTGGTTTCCACCCCAGCTAGCTTGCCTTTGAGTGCAGGGAGCAGTGTCCTCTCTGTGCAGCCTGAGATGTGAGCAGGCAGGGGAAGGTGCTCCTGCTGTGGTGCTGTCAGACTGAAAGTGCTGCATAGGAAAATGCATGCACCTGCTTTGCATGAGAGCAGTCTTGATTGCTGGGTGTTGCACAGCAGGAAGACAGCAAACCTTTAGAGCCTACGGCTTCAACTGCTTTGAGTTCAGGAGCTTGTCTTTATCAAGAAGTCAGAGTGTGCTAAGCTGGTGCATGGATTTATAGCGTCCTTGCTGCTCTCTGTGTACTCACAGTGTCTTCCAAGAGGTCGATTTGATGTAATTTACTGACTCACTGAAATGATTTAATTACCGTGTGTCTGAAACAGAGACCAGAATCGTGGGTGACTTGGGGTACTCTGATGGTGCAGGGTTGATGCCATCCTCCTGCAGGTTCTGAGCATGACAAACTATGGCCCTGGAAAGTAACCCACACGGGGTTTATTCCCGGTCCTATAGTGTAGGGCAAGCATCAGCTCAGGCTGCAGGCCGCGTTGGCACTAAGATCTAAAATGTTCTCTTGCCTGCGTCAGCGGTTCTTCAAAGTCTAAGTAGAAGAAAGAGGCATGCTGCTATTGGTGTTATGCTTGATCTGTGGATGGATCCTGCTGCTCAGCCAGCAGCAAAAACAGCTTTGTGGCTAGTGAAAAGTCAGAAACAGCTCTGCTTTCATTTCCCACCCTAGGATGTGTGAGCAGCCCAGTAACATGAGTTTCCCATGCTGGCTCCTCCATTCGCACATCAAAGCCTTTTCCTGGGCTGTCTGCAGTCACTGCTGCACGTAGTGGTGTGGCACCTTTCACATGCACTTCCATAGCTTGGGTGACTTAACTGGGAGCTGCACCACATTTACCACAATATGGGAGGAAAATCACGTCTGAAATATCATGCATAGGTTACAAAATATTAGTGCACTATATGGAAGAGGCAAAAAGTCCTTTTCCAAGCAGGGGAGGTTGAGGACAATTAAAAGATTATGTTTCCAAGCTCCTTTGGTCTGCTTTGGAGACTCAAAAAAATAACAAAAGCACTTGACATTTAACAGCACAGGGAAATGAAACTAATGATATAGGGTGCATGAAGACAGCAGGAGGAAAATGCTCTTTTGTGGTTGGTTTCTTTCCAAGCAAATCACCTTAGTCATCTTCTGTCAAGCAAACACAGGGTGGAATAGGTGTTTGTCATAAGAAGGGTGTAGCTAGATGTAATTATTAACAGAATCCAACTTTCCATGAAAAGCTTATCAGCTGGCGTGAGGAGTCAGACCTGTTCAGGTATGCTGACATTACGCTGCTCCTGCTAAATCAGAGAGAGTTTCTGAAGAGCAACTGTGATCCATCACAGTCAGCAGCGAGCTGCCCACCACCACGATGGGAAAGGGTGGGCTGTCTTTAGCACTCCGGCAAGCAGAGTGCTTGTGTTTGTGCAAGAGCAATAAAAATACAACGTGCGAGCTGTCGGACGAGAGGTCAAGTTGGAGTGTTTTCCATTTGAGAGGGAAAGGACCAAGGGAAGACCTTATACGGTTAGGAGCCCAAGAGACAGCTTTAGCTCCAAAGCTTATAAAGCCAGGCTTAGAAATGTGGGGGGGTTCTCTGCATGGAGATATGTAGTTGATTGCCCTAGGGACAAGAGGAAAGGTTTAGTTAAGTCATTTGTGCTTTCCTTTATTGCCCTACCATTCTGATGGACTTGTCCCTTACAAATAATTCTCTCTAGGATTTGAGGCAGCATTGCAGAGGGCAAGAAAAAGTCACCTTTGTACAGAATAGCTTTGTGCCCAACTTTGTTAAGGTTATGCGTATCGGTTTGACCTCAGCGGAGGCGGCAGTGGAGAGAACCAACCCCTTTGTGCACTGGCCGCAATCATTTCTCCAGAATTGTTTTTGAGGTTGTTTGTAAATTGCACTGCAGGAGACTCTTCAGGCTTGGGTAGAGCCGCATTAATTTTGGTGACAGGCTTTTTGCCCATTGCTCCTAAAGGGCGTTCCCATTGCGGCGGTTCCATGCCGGGCGCGTGGCCCAGGGCTCTGCACGAAGATTTGAGCTGAAGTTTTAGGTCAGAGAAGGAAGTCTGGGGGACTTGAGCTCAGTTTGATCCCCTGCACCCCTCACCCAGGGGACCTCCCCGGGCCACCCACCGACAGCCCTTGCCTCTGTGCCACCGCCTGTAAATCCACTGACTGCATGTGAAGCATTGATGTAGCCCTGCATCATCCCTGGGGATAAAGGAATGATTTGAACACATCCTCTGTTCTTGGATTGTTCAAAGGGTTTTGAATAAGGTGCAAAGGATTACTTTTAGCTTAATGTAGCAATAGGAACTGCCGGATAGCTAGAGTAACTGGTTTAAGTAAACACAGCTATGGCCTGTCTGTTTTGAATTTGACGTTGAAGAAATGACCTACTTTCTGTGGGGAGAGCTGTCATTTTAAGATAGACATTAAATTGTTACTTGGTAACTGTGCAGAGTTTGAAGTATCTTTAACAGTCCCACTTTGTCCTCAAGCTGCTGAATTTCGTAGCTATCGTTGTGTGTCTCAAGGTCAGGCTGGTCACCACTGATAATTTTGCATCGCTCAGGTATTTTCTGATGATGTGGAAGCAGATCATCAGTACAGGGAACAGAAAGGAGGAATGACATGAAAACTCCGCTCATCCAGGCGCTTCTGTCAAGTACCATGTAGGAGATGTACACACAGTCCTTGTGTCCTCAGTTCCTGCCTCCCAGCTGGAGGCAATGGACACACAAAGCCCCAACATCTTTCTGCCTCAGAAACTTCCTTTATCTGCCAGTTTTCCTTCTGTTCCCTGGATGTGCACAAGAAAAAAAAAAGTTGCTGGAGTTCATAGATTTAAATAATCAAATTTAAAAAGCCATTATCTAGAGACTTTTTTATGCAGATTTCTGATGTCTTTGCCTTTTTGCTATATTGACTCCATTGCTGTAACTATTTATAGGTTTGCTAGCATCTGTGTACCACCATCCTTTTCCTTGTTGCTGTTAGAAAGTATCACAGCCATGATTCTTTCAGGATAGGCGGCAAGTTAAGAGGTTTGTGTCCATGGAATAAGACTTCAGAACATGTTTCTTGTTGATCAGAATCATCTCTACATACATACTAATCCCAAAGTTTAGAAACTGGGGATGGAAACTGAAGAGAGCCTATGTGAACGATATTTGATCACTAGCGTTCTTCACACAAACACACAGGTATGATTTTGGGGGTGTCTCCCACGGTAATGAGCTGGGCTCTTTCTTTGGCAATGGTTCCAACTTGCATGAATGCCTTAATGACAGAGATTGCCAAGGGCTTGGTTTTTCCCCTTTTCCTTTGGGAAACGTATAAATCTCATTTAACTTCATCTCCCTTTGCATCAAAAAGCCATCTCTACAAGGCAAAAGATACATGAAAAATCAGTGTTCCCTGACATCATTTGAAGATCTTCCTTTTGTAGGCTTCAATCATCACTTAACTCCAAAACAGCACTGCTGTGCTGATTCTCTCAGACATAGGAAGGCTGGAGGGCAAGGGTAAAAAAAAATAAGTCCTTTATACTTTGGTTTCCTGAGATAGCGGCTTTTGAAGTGCCTGTCTTTGAAAGCAAACATTCTGGAACAGCAAGGCATAGGGAATATTTATATCTCTGTAGTTGGTCAAGGTAAACCCTATGAGGAGTGTTGACCTACATCATCCAGTATTTGTTGGGTCATTACATGAGATAGCTGGCTACCTAGAATCTACCAGTGCCCGCAACATGTTCCCTTTTCATTAAGTCATTTGTTTTGTCAGTAACTGCAGAGAGAATTTTGGGAGTGTTCCTTTTTGCTCCAGTAAGAATTAATGATGCTAGGTATGGGGATCATTATAGGATATACAGCATTTGCTGTAAGCCTTTGGGGTTTTAATTCCACCTAAGTAATAGGCTGAAGAGGGATGCTGGCTGCTGGTGCTGGGGGAATGGGAAGAGATAATTAAGAAACAGCTTCTCTGGCAGTTACCTATTTCCCTTAATCCAAGCGTAAGAAGAGAATGTTTCTTTTGGCTCACAGGAAAAGGATTGTCCTTGGTTTATGAAGCTCACTCTTTGACAGGAATGTTGCTCTTCCATCAGCTAATTCCTCTAAGAAGAGCTGAGACAAAGGAGGTGGTTGTTAGAGTGATAATAGGCCAAAAGGAAAATACAAAATAAACTGCAAGATTAAAATATAAAATCTTCTGCTTGTTGCCTCCTGAAAATGGGGTTAAAACCATAAGCAAGATAATATATTTATTTTTAATGTTTATTAGTCAAGTAGAACTGGATTGATAACGTGCGGCAGGGATTAACTGACTGTGTCACAGAGTGGACCATCTCTTTCTGAACTCATCTCTCTTTCCATCCAAAAGGGAGTGGAATATTTCCCCTTCCAGTAGTTGTGATGGACCCTCCCTTCGAAACCATGATTTACATGAAGAAGTAATTCCAGCGTGAGGTTCATATTTTCCATCAGAATCTGCTAATACACATCTGTGTTTGGAAACAAGAGAAGCCAGCCTGTGACACTTTCATTTGCTACACAAGTCCGTGTCACATTATGACTTGACACTAATGTGAGTTATTTTGTTGTTGCCTGCATGCCTGATTTGTGCTGTTTTGTGTAATGAAGGCTCATCTTTTCAGGTAAGAGAGGCTGTGTTATAGAGCCAGGCAGTAGAGAGCTAAGGCACATAAAAAATCACAGCCTTCAGGTACCTTCTTCATGCAGCGCATCTGCCCAAGAGGGACCTGCGTACTGGGGAGTGTGCGGATCTCGCCTCCTCCCTGTCTGAAACACAGATTGGCCAAGCACGATGAAATTCTTCCCTTAACCCAGAGCCAAGCTAGAAGGTTATATGCAGCCTAGGGGTGCACGAGTGTGTCAGACAGAAAATGGTGTGGATGAAGAGACAGAATGGAGTAACAGGCAGTTGTAGGAGCGGCAAACCAGCCCGGTTCCTGTCATCTGAGTGGTCTACACTGAAAGTGGGAAGTGCAGCTATTCACTTGGTAACAGAATCAACGACTTCTGCAGCAAAGTGTTTCCCCACTACCTTAATGACCAAACTCTTCCTCCCAGCTAGTTTTCAGCATCCTGAGGCGCTGAGGTTCTTACAACATTTGCACACTCTTGCTTGGAGCTGCTGTTTGTGAATACCTCTGAATCAGCAGCCTGGCAGGTCACACTAACCCCGCTCCTCACTCCTAAGGATTTGATCAGCAAGAGAAGGTTTTTCATGCACAAGGAAGCCTTCAATCACCTCTATTCTTGGGGACAAAAAAGAGTAATGTGGAGTGCCCATGTTGGCCCCATATGGGGACCGTTTAGCCCTCAGCTGATCTGCCTCATTCCAGAAATCTTGCAGTGCTATTTTGTATGTGTTCTTTCTGAAATGTTGCCCTGCGCCTCTCAACCAAAATGGCTTTCATAGTACATGACTGGAAGGAAGGGAATTAGAGGGGCGAATTGCAAAGAGTCTTAGAAAAACATGAGGAGTATTCCAAAACCAAAGTCTTAGAAAAGAAGGAGGTATTTTCAAAAAGAGTAACAGAGATTTTCCAAAAGATTCCCTGGAAATATTAGGTCATGTTTTAGGCTTTTTCAGATTTGCACTTTAATCATAACACCACCTTTTACTACTACTTAACACTTTCAGACATGTGCAAACACATAGCATGTGCATCGTGCAACACGTTTCTTCAACATATTTACAGGCTTGGAGGTAGTGTTTTGAACTCTGCCTCTGCAGTGTTTGGCAATGACTGCGATGACACTTGCATGATGGGAAGAATCGTTGCCAAGTTGGGTAACTTCTGACAAGTATAAACACAGCTCTGCCTTCTGTAAACTAGATTTCAAACCATATTGCTGTTCTGGGGAAGAGACAGTCCTGACATTAAAGAATATACAGTCTCTCTGGTCTGCTATTAAATCTCGTTGCCGGTTTGCGCTGAGTGAGCCTATGAAGAACAAGCAGCAAGGGACAGTTGGACAGGATGGGCGCCCCAGGAGCTTAGCACTGGGACTTGCTGTCTCTTTGTTACAAATATATCCCAGATCTGTTGTTTTTAGGAGTTGTCATCACTGAAAGCTCTGTCTCAGCCAACAAGGAATGAGTTTGCTGAGATCAATCTAGGTTTGTCTGCTCGGTTTTCCATGGACTAATGTTTACATCCTGAAGTGGCATTGCAAATGTTCTGGCTGGCATGTTGGTAGATGAATTCAAGTGAAGCCAGGAGTTAACTGTATAATGCATGATGAGCTTTTCTTTTGCTTTTAATGAAGAAATGTCCCAGTTAGGGTTTGTGCATGCTGGTGGGGCAGTGTGTGAAGGAAGGTTTTTCTTGTATTAAGTAAGCTGCGCTTCAGTGTTACGGTTTCCTCTCAAGCCAAATCCACATCAGAGTTACACCGGGGGGAAATTCCTTGTCTGTAAAACCTGGAATATCAAGTGGCAAATTCAGCCCTGAAGTAAGTGAATTCCCATCACACTCAGTAGAAAACGAACCTGGATTTAGCCCATTTTGTTTTACAGGTTTCACAGGCAGGGCTGTTTCTGTAAGAGCAGCACTTCTCCAACAGCCACAGTTGGAAAAGTTGCAGCGTATCTTCTAGATCAAGGCAATCACATGATGGAGTTATGCTGGCTGCCAGGCTGGAGTCTGAGAAACTCGAATCCTGGCTGATCTCTGCCACTGATTTTTGGTTGACCAGCTCTTCCGTTGTCCTTCCATCTGGCATATTTATATCATAGGTTTTTGAGAAATAGCAAGTCTCTGATTATATGTTTGGACAATCTAATGCTACAGTAGCCAGTATTATTTAAAGTTTTTATTGTCACTGTAGTTTCATGGGGGTCCATTAGAGCAAATGTCTTTCCTGCCTAGATAGAGTACTCTCTTAAAATAGCTATTTTTACAAAAACCGACATTGTGTTCATTTTTGCAACTCAAATCTGAGCTGCTGCAACGTGCATTTACACTGCATTTAGGAAGTAATGGCATTCAGGAGAAAACTCTTACCAGTAAGGTGTGAGAAAGAGGAGCAAAAGGGTAAATACAGTGCTGTTTGCAAAAGGAAACCCTTTTCTGCGCACCTAGGTTGGTGTGTCAGATGGGGAGCAATTCTGACTGGATCCCTTCCTCTGCTGGGGCAGGCTGCTTTCTCTGGGGTCTGGTCTTTTCTACATTTAAATTATTCAAATGATGATTTTGCAAGAATGCAAGACCAGCTCCGTGTGGAGCTGACCTGGGGGCCATCTAGTCCAACAACATGTCTCCAGCCATGACCACTGCCACAGCTGATGAAAAGGAAATTGCAAGGATGAAGCCACTGATGATTTGCAGTAAAATTTCTTTTTTGTTCAATCTCATCTCTAATGAATATTAGCTAAAGTTCTAGAGCTTTGTTGTATTCCATCCCCTCTCCCAATCCAAAACCTCTCTAAATTATTATGTTAAGCCTGTTACATTATTATGGAACACCCAAATTGTATTTTACTTACAGGAATCCTTTTCATAGTTTCCTTTTGAAGTTTATTGCCCAGGCTAACAGTGAAGCCATTAGAATGATTTTTCTTCTGTCTGGTCTACATTTTGCCTACCAGTAGCCTTCTCCTTTGAACAACATAACTGTTTTTCAAGTGAAAAAAAAAAAAAAGAATGGTTTTGCTAAAATTTGGAAGAGTGTGTTTGTGTACACTCATCCATCTATGTGATGTGAATGCTGAAAACCTCTAATCTCATTTTATTCCCAGGCCCACTTTGTCATTTTTCTTTAAACTTGCTTTTTGATGTGTAGCAGAGGTGACGATGGATATCTGATTGATGTTGCAGCACCGTGTCTGCTCCCAAAGGCCACTTGCCTTACTCGTTTGTGCAGTGTGTAACAGAAGCCACACAATCGTTGTGTTTCTCTGGAAGCGTAAGCGGAAGATCAAAAGGGGGTTCACATGAGGCAGCATTAGCCTCCAGATAAAGCCCTGTCTCCATGCGTTCCTATTCCCTGACACTCTGGCACCCATGATTATAAAAAAAAAAAAAAAATAGGCAGGGCTGGGTGTGGGCAGAAAATAGACATGTCTCAAAAGAAATTAGTCTGAGTCTGAACGTGTTATCAACGCACTTAGCAACTGCATAGCCCTCTTTTTGCTGTGGTGCCTTTAGGCAATACTGGCAGGACTGGGTTCCCTTGTACTCCCTCTTAAAAATTCAGTGCTAGGTTGCTGTGAATAGAAAAAGGCAAAAGGATGAACGTTTCTGCCCAAGGACAGGGCAGATCTCTTTAAATAATACCTCATTTTTACCTTTGGCTGGTCCGTTTCATAAGGAGCTGCCTACTCTGGTGGGTTTTGCTTTCATTTTCTCCTATGAGTGATAGGTGGGGTTCACTGAAAATGAGACATAGATGTTGTGACAATGCTGCTAGGAACTGAGTTGGGAGATGTCACTCGGCATCCAAAGTTGCTCTGGCACATCTTGACTGGATATTGCTTTACCGCGTGCTCCAGACCTTTGGACTGCTGATGAGTTCAGGGGTGGGGAAGAGTATAGTGCAATCTGTAAGGATTGCAAGTGTTTCAGCAGTCATTAGGGAGAGACAGGAAAGGACCGTGGTAATTGGCTTCTGACAGATTTGAACTGAGAACATGATTCAGCAGAGCAGAAGAGCCATACATACAGTGCCCACTTAATTTGTATTTTAATTTTCTTAATTTCATAGATAGCAGGTAAGACTGGCAATGGAATTTGGACTAGAAATGCTGTGTAATAGTTTTGATAGCTGGAAACACCTGACCGTGTCTGTCATAAGAGAATTAAATACACTCCACTGATTCACTGCATTTCTTGCTGGTTCATCTGGCTTGGGCTAAGGGAAGTTGTGCACTTGAGAGGATCCGGGGATAGGAATGAGATTTCAGTAAGTTTGAGAGGATAGGAACACGTGCCCATAAACGGGTTATTTTTCCCTTGCATGTGTTTCAGAAGGCTGATTATTTAAGACAGAAAATGATACCATATGTGCCTGGCAAACTGCAGGATATTTCTGCTGTGGCAGTGAGCCATGGTAGCATGGTTTCAGTCATGGGCTGGGGTTTCTATTCCTGATCCTATCAGTCTGCTTTTTGGACTTTCAGTGAGGGCTCCACATCCGTGTTTCTATCTGTAGTCAGAAACTACAAAGCAAGAGAGAATCCAACCAAATTGTCATGCATTGGCTCAGCAAACCATACAGGTGTCTCTGGGAGAGGTGTTGCAGCAGTACTTCAGTGATTATAAAGGTCAGTCTGCGTTTCCACGAATGCTCCTGTTTCCAGAGGTGTGGAACTCAGCTGTAAAAATCAGATCAGTCTGCACAGAGTTTTGGTGCAGGAGTTCTCAGAACACAGACCTGTTTGCTTTAACAAAATGTGCTGAAGATGCAGGAGTGGGAGTTGTTAAGATAACAGCCGATGCAGTAAAACAATATGCAACTGCAGTTATGTATTGGCTTGACTCATGCCAATTGTTTCTGCCTTCAGTCTGTGGAAAGGGAGCAGCAGGGTTTCATACATGTAGCTA
>NW_009259719.1:7854320-7864700 GCF_000687185.1 Egretta garzetta
GAAAGAGTTTAGCCCGGCTAAGAAATTAAGAAATTGCTTAATAATGTGTCAGAAATGCTGCATCTTTCTTTTCAGTATTTCCCAGGGTTTGCAAAATTTCCTTTTAAAGATGGATGCAGCTTTTCTTTCCTTTTAATTTTTCCACTTACTTTGATTGTATTTTGTTTCTGCCCTGCCTAGCTCGCTTTCCACATTTCTCATAAAACCAAGAGGGATGTGATTTTTTTTTTTTGTTTAATAACTTAAACTTGAGAAGGTTATTCCATTGCCAACATTTCCTAGTTGGTGTGCAATGGAAATCTACCCGTGGACCCATGTTGATGAGGTTGTGGAAACAATGTTTGCTTGGAAATGCCAGCCCCGTGACTGGCATAGGAAGGACAGCATGTGCTTCAGCAATACTTTAAAGCAGTATTTTGAACTTTGAAGCCAGTGGGTGCAGAAGGGGAGAATGACAGAGAGGAACTAGTTGAGCTTCTGGGATTTTTTTAGCATTGTTTTATTGTTTCCAGTGGTTGTGAGCACGGCGTGCCTTGCTTTAGGCAGGATGGGGGGACAGTGGCATGAGCATCTCTCCTGGGAAGCGAGTGCAAAGGGGCCACAGTGGAGTCATGTACCAGGATTGGGGTTCCCTCTGTGTATTCCCTGCATTTCACAGAAGTAGGACAGATGGGGTGGCCTCTGTCTCCTGCTGACACCAGAGGGCAGATAAGGCTCCCTGGTGGTCTCCCCGCCTCCTGTGCCTGAGAGGTGATGAGAAGGGGACAAGTGCCTGAGAGGTGATGAGAAGGCGAAAGAGTGCTGGGCCAGACTGCAAATATGGGAAGACTGAGGCCCATCGGCAGCAGAACATGGGGAAAAAGCTGATGCTGTGAGTCTCGCATCTGAAGCATGAGCTACATTTCATGAACTCATTTTTCAATGCTACCATGAGCAGAATTTTAGTTTGGGGCCAACTTGAAGCCTGCTGTAAACAAGTTGCCAAACTTCCACTTACATTCCATCTCCTTTCCCCTAGATTGTAATGGTTTTCTATGGCACACAGAAGCAATACAAAAATAATTCTGGTGTTTTTCTACATCATTAAAGAACGTTCCTTAAGCCCTTGGTAACTTGGGGTCTGCTGCTGCTTGTCTGTGTGCGGTAGAAACCAGGCCCACACTGATGATGATTTTGGTGTTAACCCTCCCGGTATCCTAAGGGCTCTTCTTTTTGTTAAAGGTTTTTCTGTTGTTTGAAAAAAATGGTCAAGAGTTTGTCTGGTTGTCTTGGGGAGCATTTCTGAGAATAGGAAATTAATTAATCCATTTGGATTTTACCAAAGACTTCTACATCGAGTGGCTTTAAAATGTATTTAAAATGTTTATTAAAATCCAAGTCAAATGATTTTTAACAAACTGTCTCAAGATAGACGAAACTGCCTTTTTGGAGTAGCTATATTGTTTATTCTTTGTATTGCAGTAGCACCTAGAGAACCCTGTTGTGCTAGATGCGGAACAAACATGTAACAGAGATGGTCCCTGCCCATATGAGCTTACAGCCTTCAGCTTAGCCTCTGCATCGTCCTGCTGGGGGATTAACCAGGCATCCGTTCTTGTTACATGCTTCTGCCATTTTAGCTGGGCTCTCCTGGGGCAATGAGGTCAAACCCGCAAGCTTGATTTCCTCATTACCCCCAACAGAGAAAAGATCACATAGGAGGCAAGTTTCAGAGTGCTGAACAACTTGCCCTTTCGCGCTGTACATTTCTCAGACTGATTTTTCACACGCTGTAGATACCAAACCTGTGGCTGAGCCATGTGGGCTTCCTGAGATCACTGCTGCTCCTTGAAGAGCTGTGGTTTCCTTGTTCCCAGTGTCCTCAGGCAGACAGAGGTGTTTGGATAAAAGGAAGCCTTTTCAGTGGTTTATGGTTTAGATTATTTTAAAAAAAAATTTTTTCTTTTTTGTTTTGCCTTCTAAGTTTTCATTCTCATTCTGTGGGTACCTTCCCACAGTTGCTGCCATTTGGGGCAAGGGGAAGGGTATAATAAAAAGCAAACCTGACATCACACATGCACACTGCCAATCATCAAAGTATCAAAAACAAAGCTTGCAAGAGCACAAACTTGGATAAATGTGGAGGGAAAAAAAAAAAAAGGACACTGACTAAGCACATCAGGCCATCTTGTCTCTTTGGGCAGCTTTAAGTTAGGGTGGAACGTGTTTTTTGAGCTTGTCTCCTGGGTCACCATCCCATCCTTTTCTACCTCCTCTCAACCCTCAGGTATAGCTGGGATTTGTCTCTTCTAATTTACAGAGCCTTAGAGAGACAGTCCCAGGGAGGGATGAACGAGGAATCCTGAACAATGATTCATGCTTGATCAGGTTATGGGATTTTATGGGGCAAAAGAAGCCGAAAGATAATTTCTCTAGACCTGTCTGTTCCCTTCTCTACTCTCACTCAGTGGCATGGACTGGCTCTTGCAGGCTGGGAAGGTGATGGGATCGTGCGAATGAAGAAGGGGTAACTTCTCCATCTGTGCTTGGTTTTGGGCAGGTCCCATCTGCTATTTATCCCTCCTATCCACAAAAGAGCAAGGGAGAGCCATTGTGCTTCATTTGCAGGGGTGTGAAAGAGATGAGGTGCGAGAAGTAAACCCAGAGCAAAAAAACTCTAACTAAGGATATCAAACATGCATGTCAGGGAAGGGGAGAGGAGAGGTCTGAACCTTGGCAAACAGAAAAAATGAACTGTGGTTTCCAGTGTGTGCTAGAGCCTAGCTCTGATTGAAGCCACGTGGCTTGTGAATAATGCTGGCAGAAGCAGAGCAATAGGCAGTTTGGCTTTCTGTTAGCAGAGAGGAGGGACAGCTCTTTCTACTGAGGTGCTTCTAACTTGTTACCCCCCAGAAATAAATAAATAAATATCCTGAAGCCACATGTGTCTTTGGTGCAGCTCAGCGGAGCTGTCTCTGAACCTCTGGTCAAGGAGACCTCGTTCTTGCCCCACATCTCGCAAGGCAAGGGCAATGTCAGGGAACAGCACTTTCAAAACACCAGCCAAATGCAGAGTTCTCTGAAACCAAATCCCTCTGCCTGCAAATAAGAAAGTTGGTTTTCTGATTACATGTTTCTAAATGTTTTCTCACGAACTTCCTTTGGAGATTAGGAAGATGAAAAAAAAAAAATGGGATGAGTGCTCGCTGGCCCAAGCTCAATATCCAGAATCTCTGCTTACAGCTCTCAAGGATGAAGGGCTTCCTCAAAAAAGTTTCCTGTCCACAACTTATGATGCATCACGCATCTCCAGGAGATGCACAAGCTGCTACCAATGTGCTCTGAGGTTACAGTACCCAGTCCCCTGTAGCTAAGGAAGAAAAAAACCCAAATATTCTTCACCTCTGCAGAGGTGGGTCTAGGATACAGTCACCTGAGTCCCACATACCCCAGAAGTCTGGGGGAGCTTGGATGTGGACTTCTGTGACCTGTTACAGGGACAGGCTCAAACAGGAACGATTTGGATGTGAATCCAAATCCGAATTCCCACAGATTTTTGGCTGCCACTTGTCCGGGAGCCTTTATTCTATCTCTAATTCCACAAAAGAAACAGAAACAAAAAACAATAAAGTAAAAGGTGCTTTTAAAATACCATGAGGAGAGAAACTGCCATGGAAATAAATAGCAAAAATAACAAAGTTAACATTTCTGGTGTCACAGCAGCTCTGAAATTCAAGTAGTGTGCACATGCCTACAGGACTTTCTCACAGCCACTATCGGCGTGGCCTGAGGTTCAGAGCTCAGATTGTGTCCTGTTGTTCACTGAAACAACCAACTCCTCCCTGGTGCTGGAATGGATTTAGAGAGAAGGGGAGAGGAAAGGTGGATGCAGTCTCTGCTAGAATCAGGTCTTCACCGTGCCCACCTGATGCTGCGCTTTAGCGGGACAAAGACACAAAGTTCTCTTATTTCTGTTCCTGTCTGTCATGCCTGAGATATAATGGCCATGCTTCAGAGTTGGAAAGGGTATTGCTTCAAATAGTCCCCCATCCGCCTGGGCAGAGGGAGCTGGTCCACATCAGCTGTAGACTTGTTAATCCGTAGCCGGCACAGGTGCTGTAGACTGGGGATGTTGTCTTTGCGGCTGAGCGGCCGTATGAGTTTCAAGTGTACTGCAGCTGCTGCCATCTCTTTTTGCATGGGAGGTAGAGGAGATGGAGGTGGGTAAGGAGCCTCATTCTTGCTTTCCATCGTGCAGGACATGACATAATGCTGGATAAGACTGACTACATCTGGGAAGGCCAGGATCCGAGGTTTGGACAAGTAGTTTGAGTCTAGCCGGAACTTGCTGTCAGTGTATTCAATGCGCACGTTGGTGGGACCTCGATTTGTCTTGACAGAGAGTGTGAACAGGTAGCTGGGATGGGTGCTGTCCCGTACCAGGAAGGTGCCCTCTGGCATCTTTTGGAGATGCTGCTTGGCCTCGCTGGCAGTGATAGATCCCCAGTACCAACCTGGAAAAGCATCCAAGAAAGAAAAGGACTGGCAGTGTATTTAGGGAAGCCTCAAAGACTACTGAGTTCAGGGCTTGAGAAGTAACCAGGCTTTCCTACCTATGCTTGTCATTGCTGTGCTGGGGCTTGGGATGGGAATGACTACTTTTGTAGTTACTGCAGTTCACGGAGAAAGGGGGGCCTTTTTGCAATTCTGTCCCCTGATTCAGTTATAAAAGACAAAGCTTTTACTTACACTATTAATAAATTACTTCATGATACAAGTTTGTAGAGACTGAAAATACACTCGCTGCATCCACAAGAGTCAACCGTGGCTGTGACAGAACCAGGTTCCTATCTGAAGTGGAATCGGGAGATTCCTCCTGAAGCTCAGATTGCAGAGTTGGCTCCCTGCTCCCTTCTGACTCCTTGACTTTGTGAGCTGAGCCTTACCAGATTCTCGCAGATAGGAGAAGGTTTTTGCAATGCAGAGAAGGTCTTCTTCAGGGTCTCGTGTCTGAGGTGGGTTGCTGTCTGGAACCGGTGCTGCAAAGGCAGGCGCGGACTCCTCCTGGAAGGCCATAACTGGGAGGGGCTGCATGATTGGCTCTGGCAAATCCACCGCAATGTCCCTGAGCGACAGTCTCCTGATCTTTTCCTCCGCCAGCAAAGGATGAGGTCTGAAATGAAGGACACACTCTGCTATTTTTCCTTGCCTTGAAATAGGTTGCAGCGTATGTTCAGTGCATGCTACGTTGTACTACAACATGTTACATTTTGTAAACAGATCCTCAATACGATTACGTTTCAAACAGAGGCAAGGGGGGGAAAACTGCATGGCTGAAGATGAGCCCTTAGAAACAGGGAGAGAGTTGGCCTCTTTCGCCTTGTAAATGGTGGTCTATCTTGCAATTTAGGTTGATTTGAAACCTGGTATTTTTAGATGTTGCCTTTTAATATATAGTTTCAGAGGCAATAAGGTTCATAGTAGCATTACAGCTTCATTGACATCATTACAATATTGGAGCATTTCCTTTTTCTGCCAGTGAGTTTGTTAGTCATTACTGTAATACAATTAGAAGCAGAATGTGGAGTAGCTTGAGTTTTGTCCTACCTGCTTTCTGCTCGAGGTTGACCTGATCCTAAGTTAGAAATCAGGGTGAGATCTTGTAGGAGAATAATGAGAATTCTTGTTTTAGCCAAGCCTGTGCATTGCACAAACCCTAGCATTCAACAGCATGACGGAGATCTCAGTGCAACTGTAATCCCTGCAGGATTACGGCAGGAGGAGGTTCTGCCATGACTGGGCTGCTATGAACATTAATCCCTCTGTGGCCTAAAGAGAGCATTAGCGTCGCTGTTCAGCATCTAAGTGCAGTTTCACAAAGCCTGGAGCTCTCATGGGCCATGGATGCTCCTTCTCTGCAGCATGGAGATTCCTAAAGGAAGGCAGAGCCCCAGGGGGAGGATGGATGTTGGGGGCCAGGGAAATCTTCATTCCCAGGCAATCTCCTGAGCAAAAGCATTAGGTTCTGTCTTTTCTTCTAGGCTCTTTGCCTTTGTGTTCCCTGTACTGCTGCATGTCCTGTGTTATATCACCCACACGCACTCGCTTGCTTGAAACATTCTTTCAGACACTTAACATAAAAGATGGCTGAGTTTCTAGAGAAATACAACACGGCCCTCAAAGCGAGACCGTCACAGCACCACTGGAGCTGATGGCAAAGGCAGCAGCCACCTCCTCCCACATCACTGAAGAGAGAAGTGGAAGGAGACTCTGAAGTCATAAGGAGTTCCCTTCCCATCTTCCTCCTCTGTGCTTTGTGTGAACAGCGACACTTTAGGTACATAGATAAATTTGTTGTAAACTGATCTGCACCTGATCATAGCTGCACTCCACCTTCTTGCACTGCTGAGTCTCAGGTATGGGATGGGGAGCAGGAAGGAGGGATCTGGGGGGAAAGTAGATTAGAGAGAACCTGAAAACGATTTCACAGTTATTTGTGAGTGAGAGCCACGATTGGTTCCATGACTCTGCATTTCTAATAAAACCACGTAGGTTTGGAGTAAGGTTTTTGTAAAACCCCTGGCAAAATTGAATGTACGGAGAGACACTTCTTGCCCATGCAATACATGGCAAAACCCTGCTATTCTGTTGGTGTTTAGAAAAGAATATTCTTTCTTTTTCCATATGTCAAATCACATTTCAGAAGCAAGATATCTTACTTGGCATTCATGGCATTTGATCCTAATTTCTTAATTTCTACCCATGGGTAGGAAGGCAAACCTAATGAAAGTGATTGCTGGCCCTTATCTTCACCAGGCACCCTTGATCACAGGGACTGCATTTTCAGTGGCTTTCGCAGAACAGTGGGTCATGAATATACTTTTATGTCTGGAGATTGCTGTTGGGAAACCTCTGAGTTCTCTTAAGTCCCACCTGAGCTACATTTGTAGGTGTTGAGGGGGCTGTATTTATAAACATCTCTGGATGTCTCCCTGCCTGCCTTCTGGGGGAAAGGAGATTCTGAATTCTCCATTTCCTCCCTTTTTGAGCAAGGAGGACCATAAACCAGATCCTTCACTGTGCTGAATCTAATACTAGTTCATACTGTGCAGAGAGGGCGTTACACAGGACTGCTGGCAGAGCATTCTCTCTCAGGTGCATTCTTACACCAAATGTTCACTGAGCTGGAAATGACTGCAGCCAATGTTAAGTAAAATCAGCCCTGCACCGCTCACTGCCCATTCCCTCCTCAGAACTTCAATACTGCGGTCCAAATTCCAACTCTCTTTGAACTTATTTTCTCCTGGAGAGTTTTTCTGTCCTACCCCTTGGTAAAGGTTTTGAACACGAGGGAAACTTTTCTTGTTCCTAGCATGGAACTACTTTTTTGAATTTTATACGCCTACTTTGGAGAGGAGATTAGGAATTGGCTGAGAGACTGGGAAGGAAGGGAGAGATAGCGAAGCTACATGGGGAAATGTAGTCCTCTTTCACTGCATAAAGTTGTTCATTTCAAGGGCTGTACCAGTTCACCATTTGCTCCTCCAAAAGACACATCAGCTGTGTGAATTTGTCAGTAGGTTTCTTTTACAGAGCTGCTGTGGGTCTCTCTTGAGATGAGGTTTCCCACTGGGCTGGCTCTCTGCTGCCTTACGCTGTCAACCCAGAGCTGAAGGAGCCCAAACCCCATGCAGTCACTGCAGAGATCCTTCCACTGCAGCCAGAGAAGGGCCATGCTTACACTCTTCCTATTTTCCTTCTACATACCTGCCTTACGCCCTTTTCTCCCCCTACAAAAAGTCCTAGTGCATGGTGGGATTAGAAATTCCCATAGACCGGGAGGTGCTGGTGTCCTAAAAAACTTTTGTGCATAGGTTGAAGAAAAAAAGAGCTGCTGCTATGACCAGAGCAGCTCCAAGCACAGGCAGGGGAGAGCAGAGGGATCAGTGAGTAATGGCAGACTATAACTTTTAATGCAAGTACATTTGCAAGAGGGGTAAGAAGAGTTTGCTGGGATAAGGACACGTTGGAAGAGGTATGCTGATATGAAAAAGTCAGCCCTTTAATGGGGCAAAGTAAGTATTTGAAAATAATTAGCATTTGCAAAAAAAAAAGAAGGTAGAGGAGAGACGTGTGGAGGATCAGGACTGAACAGAGTAAAGTTTTAGTGCAACAGCTGCAATGGGGAGGAAAACAAATACATACAATTTGGCATGTCTAGCTGGTAGCCTGTGCGGAGTCTCAAGAGAAACAGCAAATGAACTTCCTTGTGCTTTGGGAATTAGTGTTTCAAAAAGCCTTGGAAAGCCAAGAAAGTTCAAGAGAATCAGCTTTGTCTGATACCATTTAGTGTTAGCTTTGCAGTTACTTTGCTGATAAGCTAAACTTTGTAACACAGTACAAATAGCACAAGAAAAAGTGTCTTGAGCTCCTCTCCCTTACATCAGCCAGGGGAGCCTGGTCTGAACAGGAGGGAGAGTATGGAGTCCAGGATATATGAAATCCTAGAGGAAAATGAAAACTGAGCAATAAATGGTCACTAAAAAAGATATTAAGAGACAACCATCTACACATCTGGCTACGTAACAAGTTCTTAGTGGGTGAAGGGAAGCAGTAGCTCTGGTATGTTAACCCTGGAGAAACACTTCAGATAAGGGTTTCACAAAGCCTAAGCTGAAAAACGAATTCCCTTTGCTGTGGCTATAGGAACTGCAGCAGCAGAATGAAAATGAGAGCGAAGACAAAGCCACCCGAGTAGTAGGAAAGTATTGGTAAGCATGAGCTCTGCGTGTCTGTGGAACAGATTTTGGGGGAAAATGGCAGAAAAATCCCCGTGCTTTAGTCTTTTAAAGCAGACAAGGCAAATGCGTTGCCTCTGAGGAAAATCCGCTGAGGGCAGGAGGGATGGGTAATACTGACATTATACAGGCTCAGGCTGAAACAAATGCTGACACTTCTCAAATATGCAGCATGTGTAAAAATGCTGGCAGATTCCTGCAGACCAGGTATTTACACATATTGATGACCTGAGCTGATCATACAGACACCAAAGTGCCAACACCAGTACCAGGCACCAGTGCCGGCAAATGGACTTGGATATTACCTGTTTTACTGAACAAAGTTGGTGTAACTGCATACGTGCCCCCTGTGGCCTTCATTCTACAGAATGCTGCATATGGGTACATCTGTATATACATATACATATATTTCATCTTACCCGTAAAAGCAATAGAAAGTGGAAATTATGTGTTGAGCATAAATATTTACTTAGAAATAGACAAAAAACATCTGAAGTCCGGGGAGGTTTTTCCCTGGGACCACTTTGTTTCCACCGGGACATTAGAGAAAACCCATGGTCTCGAGCCTGCGTCCCACAGGTGCTGCGCACACACCACTAAACAGCACACTCCAAGTTTTTCCTAATTTCTACTCCCCCAAAGACTTTGAATACCATGTAGTTTTTCAGCATAGAAAACATGGAAATCGGGAATACTTGATGGTCCTATGATTTTGGCCGTGGAATCTAAAAAGCAGACATATAGAACCCACACGCACAACTTAGCTCTCGGCCATCCTAAGTCACTCCTGTTCCATTACAGTCACACATGGCAACTCACGCCAGCTGAAAAACTGTCCCAGAGAATCTTACTAATTACAGTTATTACAGCTTTTAAAAAAGGCTGCAAAGGGTCTTACCCCTGAACACAGAGGATCATGTCACTCCTGGACCAGGGGAAAAGCATGAAGTCTTCAAGAAGGTGGGAAATGCTTTCTCCTCTTCTCTTTTTGTCTTCTCGTCTCCTTTTTCTTTGCTTCCCAGAAGGAGCAAGTGAGTTCCAGCCTCTCGTTAGGGGTTCACGGTAAGAGAAGGCTGGAGAGTCCCAGCAAACCCTGTCCGCAGTAGGTTGTATTTCAGACACAGAAAAAGCTGGGCAGAAGGCGAATCAGGCTGTCCGAGAAAGACTGTGCAGATCGTTTAGCAACTTTGGCCAGGAAAATTCTCAGAGCTTTAGAAAATAATGTATTCTTGTTCTGCTTTTCAGAAAGCGACAAGAGGAAAAAAGAAAAGTTTTTAAAATAACCAGAGAAAAGCTAAATTATATATATTTACAGAGTAAATAATCTTCCTTCAGAGCAGTCTTTTAGAAAAAATATTCAGAGCACTCTGAAATAATAATAAATAGATATCAATAAATAATATCTCCCCGAGCGCTTGGGGGAAGAGAGCCAGCCGGCAGAGCAGCAACCTGCTTTTTCACTGACTCCCCAAGTAATGAAGCTCCGAGAGGAAAAAAAAAAAAACTACCCAGCCTACTAAGTAATCTTTTGTTTGCCCCTTTTAATCTGTTCCAGGAAGTGAGGGATTCCTGGAATCGTATTGTATTCACATCACTCTTCCGA
>NW_009259719.1:7868203-7876001 GCF_000687185.1 Egretta garzetta
ACCGCCGCCTCCCGGGCACACGCTGGGCTCCCCGCGTCGCACTGCAGTTCATCTGTAGCGTTCGTGTATTTAGTCGTGTTTCTTTGCACGCGCTTCTGTTTGGGTTTAGGTATTTGCAGTTGTTATTTTTATTTGTAATTTTTAAAATTTAGCTTTAAAGGCCTTCATTGCGTTTCCGTATTCTCCCCAAGCTGGTGGCCTCCGTCTGACTGGCTCGGGTGCCGAGGGAGGTGGCAGGCCGCGGGGTTGAGGCACCTGGAGGCCCAGCGTTTCTCTGGGATGCACTGGCAGCTTTGGGGTGCAGGCGCTGCCCTGCCCCCCTGTTCCCCCGGGTGTTGCCTGCCCGGGTGTCTCGCAGTCTGGACAGTGAAAATGCAGTTGTCACACAGCATAGGGTGGCCCCATCTCTTGGGCGTCTGGGAATCCCCTGTGAATTTGGATTTCAGCTAAGTCTCCTGGAAAGGGTTGCACCACCACCATTTTGTCATGCATTTATAGAGCGTTGTCAAGTCGAAACTGGGGGACCCGTGAGGAAATACTTCAGTTATTTTTAGGGTTACTGAAGCTTTTATTTGTAAACATTGTATAACAAAAGCTTGGTCATTCTTTTCCTGCCATAAGTTGCCACCTCATCACATATCTGAGATAAGAGAGAATGCGAGAGCGGGCTGTCTGTCACCTCCACTGAAGCAGATTGTATATTTAAAAATATTAGTAATCATTGTGCAGATGGGGCCAGGAGGGGAGGAGAAGGTGATGATAAGGATAAGGTTAGAAGGATGTTCTCATGGGCAGGAGGACATGAGCCTGAGAGTCCAAAGCTTCTGCTCAGCTCCTGACTCAGCCTTTAACTCCCTGCTGTTCCATTCAGCAGCCTTTTACAGGCTTCCATTCCTTGCCATTACTACATCGGGGACACTGCAGTAATGAGCGCTACTAATGACACTGAGCTATTCAAGGAGAGGGGTGCTGAGGGCCATCCAAGTATCCAGGGGGATGGGAGCGTCACCGTGAGTGCACCCCTTGACCAGTTTGCTTCTGCTCCTACGAGGGACTTCAGCTGACACTTTATCTGAATGTGTGTAAATTCACAGGAGAGGCGAGGGGAGAGAGGAATTTCAATCCTCGCCCTTTCTGTGCAGAGCAAGCACAACGGTCAGAAGATATTCAAAGATTTCCCTTTGCAGTTCTGGCACAGGGTTGCCTGTGTGCATGTGCTCCTTCACATCTAAATTCGGCACTATTTAAAACCTCTTATTATGTTGGTGGTGCAGCAGCACGATGGATTTGAGCAGAGCTGGGCTATAGAGTAGGAATTGGCTGCTGTCTCCTGCAAACTGTAGCTAACTGGCACGTTCAGAGGGTATTTCATCATCAGCTTTGGAGGGGGCACTGAGATTGTAGGTGTAACGTGCTGTAAGGCGGGAGAGCTGCAGCCCAGCACAGACACTGAGAACCTGTCTTTACATGTTTTTTTACATAGAATGGGGCTCCATCTAGCGATTTCTTCTGGAAAAGTCCTTGTGTGCAGGCTCTGTGCTGTTGTTTGAGTAGCCATTTGTATCTCTGGAGCAGGAAAGCGTTGCAAAGAGCTGTACAGTGGAAACATCACAGGCAGAAACAGGTCTCAGTTGGCAGCTCTGTATTTCTGCTGTGGGGAAGCAGCATGGTTATTCACGCCAGTGCAGACACTATGCTGTTCAGTGTGCATCGCATTCTGATGCAGTGGTTTTCCACCTGCATTCACTAGATCTGTGCCACTCTTTTCATGAGTCCTACAGGACACTGAAAGGTAACCATTACATTCAAGTATCTAATGTATATGAGAATTAATGAAGGGAGCTTTCATTTTCGTTGGAAACTTTCTTAGGCGTCCACCTCAAAAAAATATTCAGACTAATGCCTGGGCTATTTTGTCTACAAAATTAGTGATCGGTTTTAAGTCGAAAGCTTTGAGGAGTACTCCATCACTCCACTGAACGTTCTGCCCCTCATTGGCATTTCTCATGCACAAGTAATGCCCTAAGTAGGAAAGAGAATAGCGTGCCCAATTTGCCAATGCCCCAGGCCTCGTGCAGTTAGTTACCTGTGCAGTCAGTATAAATTGCTGCCATTGCAACAAATCAGTCGTTTAAACCCAGTTTATACTGATATAAATGGCTCTCCAGGGTTCAGTGTTGAAGAATTAGGAGATTGCAGATGCAGTTACAAGAAATACTGTTGAGCGATATTGTTATCAGAGGTACCAAAGAAAGCTCACAATAAAGTCAGGGAGGTAAGAAAATCCAGAAATAGTGAGCCAGTTAGTCCCTTAGGGAAGTTCACCAACACAACAGCACCATCTACTGATAGATGTGTGTTTGAGAAGACAGGCAGCCAGAGTCCCCTTTCCACTGAGGGCAAGTTACGCTGCTTCAGCTGCACAGTCGGACATTTCTGTAATCTTGTAGAGTTGCTGTAAATGCAAAATGACATCCAAAATCATAACTCTTGAGAGAGGGCTGTATGTCTGGAGACTAGATTTACCTTCACTATAAGCTTGGATATGAAAGACTAAGAGAAAGATGGCCCTCTGGCTGCTGTGTGGCTGTAGGGCCACCTCTGACCCTTACTCTGGGTTGTAATGTAAGAAATCGCATGTGACCGAGAGAACATTAACAGTAATAAGCATCTATTCCTTGTTTAGGTGGGCCGTCTCGTTATTTGAGTAGGGCACACCGATTTCTCTAATCAACAACACGCTAGAGGGTGATGAACTTACTGTTGAGGTTTTGATTTCACAGCTTGGGGTGGAGCAATGGAGGAGTCCCCAGGGTGTGGGTGAGCTATGCCATGGATGCAGGGACATCTGAGCTGGCTCCATGCAGAAGTAGGACATGCAGGTCAGCAACAGGCTTCACTTTGGGCTACAAAACAATACCTTGCTGTTTACTGTAAGGAACTCACAATACTCATTGTCCCTAGGCTCGCTGACATGTGGTAACCTAGAAGATGATTGCAATATGGCATCTGTGAGGAACTTTCCTGCTTGTATCAAATGCTGCATTTCTGCAAAAATTGTATTCCTGAGTGGCCTGGAAGGCCACCCCAGGACTGCCAGACAATGTTGCCATACCCATTAGTCACAGGATCTTTTTCAATGAAAGAGATTAATGTCTTGTCCTCCACTGCAGCATAAAATGAAGCACCATCTTCTGGAGAGAGATTGGAAGATCTATGATGCTTTTGATTTACGATACTTCTGTGAAAAAACCTGTCTTTTTTTTTTTCTCTTTGCTGAAATGGAAATATCCCACTGGTATCTCTCTGATTCTCTCTGTAAATAAGCTGTGTCCTAGAGCTCCTCCTCCTCCAAGATCCCCGGACAGCAGCCCTTAGTGGAGAAGCAGGGGTGGAGCCTCCTGAAAGCTTCTTGATGACCAAGACAAGGTGTCTGTAATAAGGTGTCGGAGTCCAGGATTATAAAAGCAACTGTCCTACCCTTTTCTGTATTTCTATAGAAAAACACCTTCTGAATATGTGCTAATAGGGAGGAAGTAATCCTGAGGTATTGGGACACACTCTCCAGATTGTACGACTGGTACTCTTAAGACTTCAGTTTCCTTCACTAGCAGCTGGTTCATAGCTAGAATTTGTAATTCCTCCTAGAAACCATGTTGTAATCCCAGGTCAGGGCAGAGGGTGTTGAGAATAAAAGAGAAGTTGTTCTAGTTTGGTGATCACAAAGCATCAGGTATAAATCATTGCCTGTGAAAGAGCTCTAAACACCTTTTTTTTCTTCAGCAGTTGGAGAGAAAGGAGCCAGGCTGCTTGCTGATGAGCTTTCCTAGTTCTATGGGTAATAGAAACTATTTCAGTTTCTGGGTTGTGGTTGGGTTTTTCTCACTGCTTTTTTTTGGGTTTTTTTTTCCTTTTTGGGAAGTCTTGAGACAGACACTTCCAGAGCAGAACTGAAAGACAGGTGAAAAAACATGTATATAGTCTCTGTTTCAGACCACTGTGTACATGACAGACTAAACTGAAGATCTGACAAGAAGCTTCTTTTCTTCTCCCTCGTATCACAATATCGTTCTGTAGAACTGCCCTTCCTTTCTTTTAATATCCCAGACACAGTTTCTGAAGAACTTCCTGAGAGATTTAATAAGGTTGTTGCAACCACCCAGTCCAAAAAAGCGCTGTCCTCACTCCCACCTGACAAACAGCCTGACATCTATACATCTATATAATGCATCCCAGAGAGCGCATTTTTCATAACGCCAGGAAAAATATATAGCTGTTACTCAGAGGAAGCAATGTTTCAGAAAAACAAGTCACTATATTTTCAGCTGACGGTGGTATTTTCTTTATTGTAGCTGATATCTATTTCTACAAGACATCACTATCACAGGACTAATCTCTGTGCAAATCACTTTTGTATATAAACAAACTCAGGTAACTGTAGCATTCAGCTAAGTATCACTCCTCCAAAATATGCTATCCCTCAAAGAACATTTGATGACATCGGCTTTCCTAGTTCCCCAGATGAGAGCAAACTCAGATATTTCATTTTGGTTTTGTTAAGAAATGAGATATTTGAAAGTCTGAAATGTCTTTGATCCCAGATATTACTGTTACCGAATTGCTACAGTATGTCAAAAAGGCAGTGAAAATACCCAGTGGGATAGCCAAAATTAACCCTCTGTACTTAAATGGCACCATGCTGTGTGCGTAAACCAGGTATCTGTGATATCCAAAACATGGCAAAATCAGGAACAGCGTATTCCAACTGCACGCTGGCTAAAACATGAAGCTTCACAGGGCTCACATGCTAGCTTAGAGAGATGGGGCTGCTGCCCTAAAACTTACTGCAAGATTAGGGCCTCATTGTTTGGTTATTTTCTCCTATAAGCTACTCATCTAGTTTGGGGCAAGGCAGGCATAGCTGAGCTACTAAATTCTCTCTTGAAATAAGTTGTTTCGTGTTGTTGCTGTTGGGGATTTTTGGTAAAAACAGGATTAATATTTAATTTACAGTTTTAGGGATTTTTGTGAGGATGAAAAAACTTTTGCCATCGTGGGCTCTTATCCTGTAATAGTACTGGGGTTTTTTAAAACTTCAAAAAGCAAACATCAATAAATAAATAAAACCATCTTTTTCAGTGAAAAATGTCCCCCGGCACAATAAGCTGCAGTGGGCCTGTCAGCACGTCCTCCTTCAGTATCTCCAAAGGATGCTAACACAGCTCGACCTGCCATGAGCACAAAGAGAAGCTGCAGGATCCGCAGCGTAAGTTTTTGATCCTCTGAGATGTAATTCCCAGGGAGATCTAAAACTGGCGTTTGAAAGCTGACATTGTGAGAAATGCTCCAGAACCAGACAGGGGTAGGACTGCAGCCAAGGTGGCCGTGCTCGCTTGCTTGCCTTTAGTATGTCAGAAGGTGTTGGGGTTAAATGGCTAACCCAGTTGTTAACTCCAAGATGTGTGCCTGGACCTAGCGCGCTTGTCTCTCCCCCAGAGCTTGTCAGAGAAATTATAAAACCTTAAGCAACTTAAGAGAAGGCTGTTGCCCAAACAAACGCTCTCAGCTCTGTATGAACGGCATGTGGATTGCGAAGGCTGGGATTTACAAGCGTGGGAACTTCAGAGTGGGTTCCCAATGTGGGTTTGCAGGAACGGTCACCTGAGACACCACGCCAGGCCACTAGAGTCGGTTCAGTAGTGCAGCACCCAAACCAGGCTGCTTTGGGGTTGCCCAGCCTGGTCGGAATAACATTGAAGAAAAAGCCTCAGCTAAGCAGAATCAGGAGAGGTGTTGGGTGGAAGAGATCCAGCAGTTCAGTACAAGAGCACAGGGTACTTTTGGCTGTTACAGTATCAGATTGCCACCTTGTTCCTTGTAAAAACTCTGTTGCAAAGACTTTTAGATACTGAGAAATACTGTCTTTGTCACTGGTTTTCAAGATTTCCTGCACATTATATTTGTGTTTTGCCTGGGGTAGAGATATGCTTTGTGCTCGAACAGCCTATCTAAAAAATGAACACAAAAAGCAAGGGAATTTATTTGCTTTTTGTTCCTCAGCTGCGGTCATCCTTGTGTACAGTGAGGCTGTTTGATACTTGGCGTGGTGCTGGAAAGGCTTTTTCAGAATTTGTGGTGGGTGAAATTAGCAGAGGGTTGGTGTAAGGCCTTATTAACCATGATTCACACTGGATTTTTAAGGTCTTTGCTCTGTTTAAACTTATTACTGGTTGCTGGTAAAACGGTGAACTTTGCCAAAAGCATATATAGACAATATTGAGTAGTGAACCCAAACGACCGTAGCTTCTAGTAAGATATCGTTTTGAGCAGTGACTTGAAAAATGTGTTCTGTATCCTACCAGTTGAACTCTTCTCAGTGGGAGACTGTTGGTAACCAAGATGTGTAGAACCAAAGAACTTCACACAGAAGAATCCTGCCTTATTCCCTCATCTCCCCTCCTTTCTTACCACGTGAAGCTTATTTTGTAGAAACCCATTCTTGTAATAGTTAGAGAGAGTCATGATTTCTTAATGAAATTCCTTGCTTCTGACACACTCTGTAAAAAATAGCAACCCCTTAAGTAGACATCTGTTTGGCATTTTTGCAACATTTATTATTTCCCAGAATAGGGCCATAAATTGCCTTCTGCTAGCTTTAACGTGCTAGCTGTGTTCTGCTCACTTTGGTCAGCCGTAGGCTTTTGTGTAAGGGTTACATGCAAAGATCAGAAGTGGGGCTGGGAATGGGAGCTGCAAATCGGTGTAAGTGAGTATATTTCTCAAATTATAAAATACAGAAGAGAACTGAGAGATTTAGAAGTTTTCTGAAGGGTCTAGCCCCCAGTGACTGTTGAGCTGGGAAGAGGACTGTAGTTACCTGTTGCAAAGAGAAGGAAATTACCATCCAGGACAAATAAAACAGCAAATACAGGCGGAAACCATAGGAAGGAAAATAAGAGCAAGCTGCTGGCTACAGAACAGTTACTGGAGGTTTGCAACCTGGGAGCTAGCAGTTACGTATACATTTCCCTGAGATTGCCACAGTGGGAGGCGGTGCAAAGCCTAAGAAGGCTGGAAGCCAAACCCGAGAAAGAAAGGTTGAAAATAGCTGTGTTCCTCTGGGATTTGATTAGCCCAGAATAGGTGAGGAATCGGGGGACCAGGCCCTTCAGTAGCTGAACTGCTGAAAGCCTGGAAGGGAAACCTGAGGCAGAATAACTGTAGCATCATATCATATGGCAATATACTGCAGATCTGCATCCTGCTAAGTTGAACTACTTTATATCCCTTGGAGAAAGCCTCATTAGCCCTTTTAATTATTTTCCTAACTGCTATAACTCCAGATGCCATTATGTTATGTAAAATGACAAATGTATTTTTAACTCGTAAAGCATGTGAACTTTAAGCTCTTTCCAGTGATACAAATACAGCTCCATTTCAATGCATGACTCATCTTCACATGTAGGAAAAACTCAGCATTTCACATCCCGGTAACGACGCGCTGAGCACCAGCGATGAGCGACAGTTGCTGTGGGAACCATCACTTTTAATACCCTGACTGTGCATGCAGAAGTGCAACGAAATACTGACTGCTTATTTGGCAGAAAAGGTCGCCGTTAATAACAGCACCGGCTATTTCGGTAGCCGTAGCGCCTGAAGGATCATAAGCCTATCCAGCGTCAAGTCTCAATGCTTTGCTCCATAGCGATAGCCTTACTGTTTCAAACAGGGTTTAGAGTGAGCGTCTCAATCCTGTCCCCTTCCTAAAACGAGCGACTGGGGGGAAGGGGCCGGGGCT
>NW_009259719.1:7876575-7906395 GCF_000687185.1 Egretta garzetta
CGGGGGGGGGGGGGGGAGCCGCTCCCTCGCCCGGGGCGGCTATCTGCGGAGCGGGCCTTGGGCCCGGCAGCCCCCCGGCGTGAGGAACGGCCGTCAAGCCTCCCCGTGGCGCTTTGCCGTGTTAACGGGGCTCGGAGGCCTTGGCACTGGTACCTCCCCCGGGGCTGTGCCCCCTGGTCCGCAGTGGCGTCAGGCAGCAACTTAGCTTTGGGAGCCACGCCATTGCATCTCTGTGTAACCGAGTTTTTGGGTGGTTTGATGGTCCCCTAAGTAATGCGCACCTGCCCCTTGCTTTGTGGACTGTGGTAATTTGGTAAGCGCTGGCCCAGCATCAGGTCTGATGCCTGCCTGGGTGGTGCCCCTCTGGAGTTTAATCCGGGTATTCATGGTTCTCTTGGGTATCCTCGAGCATCGGTATGAGGCAGGGGCCCATTGTGGAGATTTCTACACAAAATGTTGAGATAACAAAATTGTTGATGCAGGTTTATAAGCTCCTTGAAGCAGAGGCCATCTCTGTTCTGTTTTACAGAGCTTACAGACTTTAGTGCAGGCACTTGTTGCAGTAAAAGCAGTAATTTATAACTGTGGACTGATAGCTGTGTGTATTGGAACTGGGGTGACTGGTGTGTAAAGCTAAACAAAGTGTGCTTTCCTGAGGTGAACCTCTGCTTTTGGTCTCTCTAGCACCTGGTCATCTTTTTAAGAAAGGAAGAGAAAGAAGTGGTTAGGTGAGAGAATGGTTTGTTTGCATCACTTACTTTTTTTTTTTTTTTTGCTCATTTACATTTTTACTCAGGACTAAATGGCAAGTAAATGGAGTGTTTGAAGCACTGGGTTTGATCGCCTAAGAGGAGGGACTCTGCTGAGGATAACCCACAGGGAATCTGTTGGGTATTGCTGTCATCTCAGACTCTTCCCTGATATGGAACAAAGTGAAGGTGAACAGGAGTCCCAGCCAGAGAGTCACGTGGATAGCAAGAGCAGCGTGAAATCTTTGCCTGGGGGAGAGGCCCATGTCAAACTAGAAATAAAAAAACATGCGGTTACGGATGACTACAAACTCTCCAAACGGGTGCTAGGGTTAGGAATCAATGGCAAAGTACTGGAGTGTTTCAACAAGGAGACAGGCCAGAAATGTGCTTTGAAGGTATGTAGGTTTTTTCTTTTTTTCCTTATTTATGGTTTGGAGGCCAGAGTTCACTGCCAAAGCCCTGTAAAAGCTACTTGTTCTGTTGCTTACATTTCACAAAGAGAACTGCATGAAGAATTTGAATATGTGGAGACATTTGCTATTACTTACAACACTGTAGTCCAAACTTGAGTCTTTTCCAGAATATTCTGCATGAGTTTCCAGAATAATGTTATCAGCTGTGAAATTCTCGTGTTCATATTTAAAAGACAAAAAAGCAGGGGAGAGAACAGTGTCTTGGTGTGTTCTGTGAGAAAGCTTGCTCGATTTTGAATGAACATCTTATGCAATACTTGGGAAGGAAACTATTTTGGATCTCGTGCAATGGAATAGGCCTAAACTGGGAAGTATTTAAATGTTCGTTGGTCTTCAGGCTTTCCTCCTTTTGAAGACTTTTCTTAAGGGGATTTCTAGTTGTTTACTCACTTATTCTCCTCTTTATTTTTGCGATTCATTTACAGAAGGGTATTACCTGTGAAAGCACTGATTACACCAGTATTGGCATGTAAGTTTAGTAGATATTTATGGTGATAAGTACCACTTAAATAAACGGAGCAATAACCATTCATTTGAGAACATAAGGCTTACCTGTTTTTTGCTCTGCAGCTTTTAAACTTGAAGATTTCCCTGATGTTTTTAAACCATATTGTTAGAAAAAAAGCAGCTCAAATGAGAACCAGGGTGGTTCTATGTGGTAAGACTGAAAACAAGCTAAAGTAATTGACGTGAGAATTACTTAAGAATGTTAGTGAGTTCTTGCAGGTGTTAATCTGATTAGTTGGGATGTCTAGCAGGCTTTCAGGTACCTTTTCTTAAACCTCACACTCCATGTTTGCTGACAGCAGGACAAATCTGCTAGTGGTCAGCTGGAAGGTCTGCCAAGGTCTGGATTTGAGCTTACCAAGCTGAGCTGCTATCCCCAACAAAGCCTTTGCCCTTTGATAGAACAGATGGGAAATATCTGGTGGCTTTGTGTGTTGAAAAGATTTTTAGTAGAAGAACTAGAGAAGCTTATAATACAGTAACATGCTGATTAACTCACGTTTCCAACACTTCTCATTTTCTTTATTACACAGAAGTTTATCAGGGAGAAACTGGAGGTTTTAGTAGACAGACTGGAAGTACTGGGGTTTTGCACCTACATAGGGAGGGGAGTGTCAGATTTTTACAACTCTGAGATGATCCATTAATTGGATCCTTCCGAAGTGCTATCAATGTTAATTTCTATACTTAGCATACTGTGAGGAAGGATAATAGTTAATACTGAAGCTGTTCTGCTGTTTCTGAGGAGTTCAGCGGCTTTGTTGCTGATTGTATACCATTCATACTGCAAAGGTTTTGCAGTCATAAGGGCTGGAAGCATTTTAAAATAGAAGTTGCCATTCCAGAGCACAGTCCAGTGGCAGCAAGCGTGTTCCAGAGCAAATTCTGTAGCTCTGGAATCTAATAGGAAATACATTCCTATGGATACTAGTATCTGTAATTTATTTATTTTTTTTTTTTTTAAATTCAGTGCTCAGAGTTGGGGAAGGGGAGAAAAGAGGTAAAGTTGCTGCACCCTGACAGAATGTCCTCTGCCTGATGAGGAGGAGTAACCTATAGCAGATCCTCTAGTACCAGTTTCTGTTTAGCACTGAGTTGGCTGATTTTTTTTCAGAACTTTAAAAATATATTAAGGACCAAAGCACACACCCCACACCCCCCTTCCCAAACTGGAGTTTTGTCATTAATGGCTAATATATCACTGAAATTATGTTATATATGTTTGTCATCCTCCTTTCCCCCCCCGCCCCAGCTTTGGAATGTGTGCACTTTTCTTCTGAAAGGGATAGAAATATTAAGATGTTTATGAGTTCTCTAGGGAGTTTAGATGGCGGATAATAGTTTGCTGCTTGCGTGTATGTATTTCTCATCGTTATGAGTTTAAGTGCTGAATAAAAAGTTAAATATGCAATTAAGTAAAACTGCCAGCAGCCCAGAGAGAATCTGCTATTCTCTGCAAAGATGGTCTAATGAGAAGATTACCCAACAAGGAAGGATAAAAGCTGTGCTTGGTTAATTGGCAAGAATAGAAAGATCTCTTCCTAGCCCTGAAGATATTTGCAAGCATAAAAATATTCAGTGGAAGTTTTTCTGTTGTTCTGTGTGAAACCTGAATTGGGCCATGCAAGTCCCAAACCTGCTCCAGATGAGGCTTCAGAGCAAACCGTCCAGTCAAAACAGTTATGGAAAAGGGACAAGAAACTTGGAAAAAAAGAAAATGTTCAGAAACAGCTCCAGCTCAGAATTCTCTGTGTAGGGACAACAGGACCTTGGCATTTCTGCCTTGCCAGTGCTCATACTTCCTAGGTGTGATGGCAGGATTGTCATTCACTTACAGGAACAGAAAGTGGAGACTGATGAAGCTGTCACAGAAGAAACAACTGGTCTGATGGGTAAAGAGAAATGTAAAGATTGAATTGCAAGTTGAACAGGAAAAAAGGAATGCTGGATGGATTTTTTTTTTTTTCTTCCCCTGGAGGTTGCTTGTACACTATCCATCGATCTATGTATATTTGTGGACAAATACTTTAGGGGTGAGTGTGCTCACTGTAACCTACTCCTTGGAAAGGAAAAACATCACTCCTGCTGCTGAAGAGAAAGCATAATAGTCTGTTCCCCTTCCACCAAACTTGCCCATTAAAGCAGCTTCTGATTTGGCAGATGGCACTGCTTTCTGCCTGCAGGTTTTCTTTTATATGGAAACAAAGCCAGCACAGCCAGGATCTGGACAGAAATTACTCAATGGAAGGAATTTTAACTGAAGTACTCAAGAGGAAAGGGCTCAAACAGGCAGAAACATTCATTCCCAGAGCCATGTGTCAATCAAGCACTACATACTGCAACTGGGAGGTCCCTGTCATCTTCTTTAGTCTGTGTCCGTAATTGGAACAGTTAGAATTTCACTAATCATTTTAGAGTGGGAAAACACAAGACCTCCTCTCAGAGATACTGTGGGGCTTTGGTTATTTTCCTAAAGTATTATGTGGCTTAGTTTACTCTGCTTGGCATTGTGATTTGCTACGCACTTCTACAATGTGCTGTCAGCTTTGTTTCTGTTAGATTGAAATGCCACACGCATTGCTGTCCTGCTCCAGAAAATCTAATCTGGTTACTCACTTAGACACGTAATGACATTTTGGCTGAACAGCACTGTTTCCAAATAGTGAGAATGCAGGGATTTAGAAAAGTAGAAGCATAAAAAAAACCTGCTGCGCAGGACTGTGGCCTTCTAGAAGGCAACTGGGTTTTAGTCTGTCTCTCCCTTGCAAATAAAAAAACCTCAGATCTCTTTCCACAGTTGATCCATAAATAGCAGTCAAGTGAAGTCTAGTCACTCTTCTATTTTTATCTCCTCTTTGCCAGCCTGCCCCCTTCTGTTCACTTTACCTTTTGGGGCTAAAATTTACCCTCCACTCCTTTAACACTGTCATCAGCCTGAGCGTTCTCTGCTGTTTTTCACACTCCTGCCTGTTCTCAGGGAGAGGAGGAGACCAAAATAGCTGACTACCTGTGAGGATAAATGTGGACTCCTGGGACTTGCCTCCCATTAAAAAAACCCACAACGTACAGTTCCTTGTTCTTTTTTTCTTTTTCCTTCACTACTTTTTTTTTTGGCACCAATTTCTGCTAAGTGGTGTCAAAATAATATTTCAATGGATTTGATAACCTACTTTACTTTTGTGAAAGGGCTCAGGCAGAGTCGGGATCAGGAAAAGAGAGCTAGAGAGCTTTCTGATGGGGTATTGGGACCTACCTGCTTCTGCAGCTTCAGGATTTTGGTGGCTGATTCTGGATGTAAAAACAGTGTTACATGTCGTTGGCATGCTGTTCACCTACAGCAAACAGATGTTGCTTCTTTTTAGGAGAAGAAAAGGAAGGACAATTCAGGTGTAGCAGCAAAACAAAGACTGCTGGAACTAGGAAAACGAAGTACATTGGTTATGAGTGTATTGCTACTTTTGATACAAAAGCTCTCCTGAATAACAACAGTTGTACAGTGCTTCTCCATAAGCACTGTGCACATGCACCATATACTGCAGTTGTCTTCCAGTCATCTGAGACCTCTAGGTTAAGGCAGGGAGCATATGAATGGACCTGCTAGTTCATAGCTCTTTTCCTCTACAACAAATAGTGAGTTAAGTTATGACCTTGCCTCATGGAGAATGTCCTGTGCCAACAATACAGTGCGTGTGACTTGCTGATTTGAAGACAAATAGGTGAAGCCACAATATTAAATAAAGCAAAAAGCAAATAAATAAAAAAATGAACAGGCTCCTTGCCTTCTAGATTTAAGGAACTTTTGGTAAATGATCTAAATGGTAATCATAGAGTAGGAGTCTCTACCGTTATTCGTAGGAGTATTAGCATAAGTTTGTGCTCGGAAGGAAGGAAAGAAGGTAATGGAGGAAGAAATTTTGGAAATAAATAAATAAATAAATTGTTCCCAACATGGTTCTTGGAACCACACGTAGGGCTATATAGAGAATGTTGTTCTGCTTTCCAAAGTGGAGTCGCTGTGGAGAAAGATAGTCATTCTGCATTACCTTAATTTAGTCCTGAGATACATTTCTGCCTCTCACTCAATTTTAACATTTCTGATTATGTTAAATAATACTACATCACGTAAACTAATTGCTGGATAGTCCATTTTCAGTTAGTGTACCCTGAAGTCAAGTCATGATTACTCACAAACGGGAGACTGTACAGTCCAAAGTATTTGTTTTGCAAGTTATCTAAATAGCTGATACTTTTAAAATACCCTGTTTATTGCCTGAAATAAGATGATGATCAAGGAAAAGAGTGCAGCAGTGGAAAAGGCAATGGATACACTGAAAGTGAAAGTTATTTTAGGCTGATGATTGATTGCAGGATAGGAAATGTTAACAAGCTTCTTAGATGCTATAGATTGCATTTTTAGAAGAGAAGAAAATTATGCCAGATTAGGAATGAAACATTTCAGCATTTTTAGGATAAGGAAGAATAATGTTGTACTAAGCGAGAACTGTGGTGGGAATTTGGGGAAACCAGGTGTAATTACTGGTTAGGTTTTGTGCAGGATGAAGGAGTTCTTGCTTTGCCGGAGTGATTGTACATTTCAGGAGGAAATTAGCACTTTTTATTGAAGTATTGTGTAGTTCCCTCTTACCTACCATATTTCCTGCAGCCCTATTTATACTGGTTTATCTCATGCTTCAGTAAATTCAGTGTCAGTAACACAGCTGAGTATGAGTAATAAACTCCAGGAGCTATGTGTTGTAGATCAAAGCCAGATACAGCATAGAAGGAATACGAGTTCAGAAAAGTTCTAGTTAAATGGCAGCCCCCAGTGTATGGAGGAGTTCCTAAAATATGGATAGCATGAGCCTGGTCCTTGAATTTTATCCTTCAGTGACAATCTTGGTAAGTATTATGTAAATATGCATAAAATACCTAAAATAACATTCAGTCGATTAAAAAGTGGGTCGTTTCTACTGCTATAAGAATTGTTTTTAAACCAGTGAGTCATTCAAGACCTGAGTCTTTCAGCACTTTGTACGTATTTGGGCCAGAATGGCACCTTCCAGAGTGTCAAGTTGGACTAGTTAATTTAAAAAAGGTGGACTTTATCAGTTTACTTCAAAGACCTGACATTCTTGACTGGTCTTCTCCTTCTCTGAAATACAGCAAATAATTAAAAAAAAAACCAGACAGACAAAAAGATGGGCTTGGTCTGAAATAATAAAACCATGTGAGGTAAATTCTTACTAGGTTCAATGGCAGTTCATTAAGTCTATAAAGTGCAAACAGAAAGGCAAATGCTCTAAACCATTAAGTCATCCTGAAAAAACAAAGCTATGTTGATGCATCTTTGCACCTTCTGTGTTCTCTTCCAGTCTACTAGCAAGGTGGCACAAGTTATACCCTGACTTGTGTAGCAGCAAAGCTCGGGAAGATCAAGGTGCATTCCCCTGCCTTCACCCAGGTTCAAAGATCTGAGAAAGTATTATAGATGAGTGTCTTATTTCAACTGCGAGGAAGGTGCTTAAAGGGAGAGCACGTGTGCATATCAGTCAGACGTGACTGATCACTTGACATCCTCTTTGGACTAGAAGACCCTTCCCTTTGTGTCTCCCTCCTCCCTTTAGGGTCTAACTCCTCCTATTCCATTTAACTAAAGCAAAACCTCACTGATTCATGCTAGCTGGGAGTTTCATTACAGACAACTGGATTTTGCAAATCAACTTTAGTACAAGGGAACAGTAAGCAAGAACTTTAAAGTTCATTTACAAGTGTACTTCAGCTCCATTTGCTTGTGGTAATACCATCTAGAGAGATGCTCAGACTGGAAAACCCTGATATCATCTTTTATAATTTGGGAGGAATCAAGGCCACACCTGAATGTCATGGCTCACACGCATCTTTTTTTTTTCCTGGTATATTTTTCTCCGTCTGTGGTAGCACCCTCTATAAGAGCAGCCTGCTCTGAGAATAAATGGCTTCTCGTGATAGCTTGCTGCCTGTTAAATCTCAACAGAAAATAGGGATTATCTTCATGCTGCAATAAATTCATGGGAAGCATAGAGAAGGGAGATGTCGCTGTCATTGGGAGCAAGAGCCAACGTGAACTTGAGAAGGTTAATAGATTAATCTCTTGCATGTAAAGACTGTTTTGTGTTAATATCTTAACTGTATACAGTGATAATTTTTTTCTAAAAAAAAAAAAAAGATAATCATATGCAAAATTTTCTTCCCTAAATGTTTTTGCATTTACTATTTGCTTGACCCTGAAGAAGTTCCCATTTTTCATATAATGTGCATAAGTTTCCTTGTTATGGAATTTTTCCACGTTAAATATGTCTTCAGAATGCCAGACTCTAGGATCACATGCAATATTCTAATAGCAACAGTATAGCTGCCTGCCTAGCTACCCTCATGTCTTTGGGTACAGTGGAGTTGTTTGAACTGTTTGCATTGTGGCCCTTATACTGTAAGAAGACGAGGCGACATTCATGAAAAGGAAAGCAGCAGAGAGGTGGCCAGCCTTGGAGGTGGAGAGTAGATGACCTATTTACTTAATTGGAAAACTGTGAGAACTACTTTCCGTCATCACCAGTGAAAGCTGGTGATGCAGTCTGTCTGGATTAGAGTGTATAAACTGCATGGATCGTGGTATTTTACACAGGCTTCTTAAGTACTTAAAATGATTCAAAGCTCTGTAATTGAGATTAAGCTATAATGCTCTAGCATTTTAATACCTCACAAGTGAAGGGGGAGAGAATTCTTGCTCAGCATGTAAATCATGCATGGCCTTCTTGTTCCTGAATCTTTGTAATGTATGGCACTTTGCACTGAAGCTTTCATGGCCTGTTTTAAGAAAAAAAGCAAGTATTAAATGTGTGTTAAATTAATTTTTCCTCCAGAGAAGTTTGCTTGCTGAACTTACTTAAAAAAAAAAAACAAACGAACCAGCCCGAATGTGCCATCTTTACGAGTAATTTCAGAT
This sequence comes from Egretta garzetta, assembly GCF_000687185.1. Classification (NCBI taxonomy): domain Eukaryota; kingdom Metazoa; phylum Chordata; class Aves; order Pelecaniformes; family Ardeidae; genus Egretta; species Egretta garzetta. The sequence continues at coordinate 7,885,290 of NW_009259719.1, forward strand.
GTTCTAGCTAAGGAGCCAATCTTATTAAAGTTGCACTGTTCACAGATCTTAAGTCTTGCCAGTTCAAACTCTGGCTCTTCTCCATGGGCTTTTTCCCAGGATTATTTCTTTCTTTTCTTGAATACTCTCTTAAGTACGCTAGCGTTCCAAGTAACAAGCCCTAAGGCAGCTCCTGGGATCTGAATCAGCTAGGACTGAGGACAGATTTATTAAGCCCATTGTAAGGGGAGAGCTCAGAAAACCTTTTCTTTCTTTGCTTTTTTGGATGGTACTTCTAAAATACATGAACTGTTTGGAAACGGTAGGGGTTGGAGTGACTCATGCTCTTCATCCACTGAACTTTCTTGTGTGGTGAAATTTTGGCTGGGGCGACGAGTTTGCCTAGGTGTGAATCAGCTGTAAGCCCTTATGAAAGCACTTGAGTAGTGATTTGTAACTGCAGTTGGTTTCTATTATACTGCAGGGTGGATTTGGTTTTTGTTTTTGTTTTCAAAGGAGAGCAGTTAAAAACTGCATAGGGAGCAGCCACCTCACACACCTGTGTTCTGCGTGGGACTCCTGTGTACCCCTCGGCATCAAATCCACCATATATTTCAGGGATGAAGAGTCCTTAAAATTCCATTTGCGGTGCCACAAGGCCTGGTGTTTGGTACTGCCATAGCTACTAGTGTTCTCCTTGCCTGTAGCTCTAATTATGAGAAGTACTATACTTCACTTGCTTCACTTTTAACCAAAAATATATTTATTTATTTTTCTTGTAAAGGATTAATTTCTCCTAGGGCCTTATTCCATTTTCCCACATGTTGCTCTTAGTCAATGTGGCTTTGTCAAAAGCAGTCTGGTTTCCACAGCAACGGAATTGTTAACACCAAAGATGTCAGTGCTCGAAGGTGCGGAGGGGAGGGCACTGCGTTTTCTGGCTCGGCTGCCTCGCCATGGTAGAGGCCCTTGCTGCAGCCACGCTACACTACAACATCTCCATTGTCTTTGTAAAGAGTAAAAGCCTTTCATTTTGTCCTACTCTTCCCTTTCCAATCAATTTATGGTCAAAATTTGACACTTGGGAGGGTGATGAGGCTTGATGGTTCCTTGATGCTTAGAAGCTTCCTGTTCTTTCAAGCCCCCTGTGCTGAAGGGCGCTGCTCTGTCCTCTGCTTTTTAAAGAGTTTTTCTGTCAACAGATAGCACTTGCATACATGGAAAACCTGTAGCAGTAAGTTTGTGATAAAGGAGAGCAGAGCACTATTCTTTTTGACCCATGTTCGATGTCTGCTTACGAATGATAACATGAAAAATGATCAGTCCTTTTACCTTGCCCAAAAATGTGAAACCCACTCCAATTAAACCTGCTTGGATGGGTTTTCTGAGGCACCCATCCCCTTAGGGTGGGAATTAAGCCTTGCTCCTATTGACCTTGGAAAATTGCATTGTTTAAAAGTAATTTTCTAATACATAGTTAACCTGTGAAATTCATTGCCTCAGGAGCTGAGTGGTAGTGATGCTGTTAAGATCTTGAGAGAAAACACTAGTATTGCAAATGTGAGGGAAAACCCTGTAGTTTCAATATACTGCACAAATTCTGCTGTGGTCTTCTGGATCCTGTTTTTACAATTACAAAACTGTCAGGATAAGTAATGAAACTTTGAGCTTCAGAAGGCATCTTACGCTTCTCTTGTGTTAAGCATATTGCTGCTGCCGGTGTGAAATACCCTCCTCTCCAAGGAGAGGGAGGTGGAGCTTTGGTCTCAGCCTTGCCGGTAGCTCTAGCTCTGGGTGACACCCATCACTTGCATAATAGTTTCATGTAAGGGTGTGTCTTCCTGGGCAAGTTGTTCTTGTTTAAACTAGGGTGTAAACGTAAAGTGAAATAGATTTTCAGAACGGCTATTCATATTTAGATCCTTTTTTTTTTTCCCCCCTTCTTATGAAGGGCAGGGCAGGAAAGCACTTTTACCAGACTTGGCCCATGGAAATGCAAACAGTGTAATGTTGTTGAAGCTTCTTTTTAGGCATATTCTGATGCTTATTTTCACCTTTAATAGAAATTATGGTAAAAAACAACTGCTGAAGACAGTTAAAACCAGAAGCTGAAACTTTAAAGTGGGAAGTTAATGCTTTAAACTGGCTCAAATCATAGAATCATAGAATGTTTTGGGTTGGAAGGGACCCGTAGAGGTCATCTAGTCCAACCCCCCCGCAGGAGCAGGGACACCGCTAACTAGATCAGGTTGCTCAGAGCCCCGTCCAACCTGGCCTTGAATGTTTCCAGGGATGGGGCCTCCACTACCTCTCTGGGCAACCCCTTCCAGTGTTTCACCACCCTCATTGTAAAGAATTTCTGTCTTATATCTAGTCTAAACCTACCCTGTTTCAGTCTAAAACCATTACCCCTTGTCTTGTCACTGCTGGCCCTGCTAAAAAGATTTTCCCCATCTTTCCTATAGGCCATCTTTAAGTACTGAACGGCCGCAATCAGGTCTCCCCGCAGCCTTCTCTTCTCCAGGCTGAACAAGCCCAACTCTCCCAGCCTGTCCTCATAAGAGAGGTGCTCCAGCCCTCATCCCTCAGATCGTTTTAGTAGCCCTCCTCTGGACCTGCTCCAACACTTCCATGTCCTTCTTGTGCTGAGGGCTCCAGAGCTGGATGCAGTACTCCAGGTGAGGTCTCAGCAGAGCAGAGTAGAGGGGCAGAATCACCTCCCTTGACCTGCTGGCCACACTTCTCTTGATGCAATATGTGATGGAATCATGTACCCAAATGCAGATATAGTTTTAATTAAATTTTTGGATGCCTATTAATGACTTCTAAAGATTAAGCTTTGTATCTGCAATTTAGAATAGAATTCCAAGCTGCTTCTGATAGCTGGTTGTATTCTTACTGTTTATTTCTGTCACTTTCTTAACAAGCATCTGGCTCTGCACTGGAGTTAACGGTACACAAGTCATTCTTATAAAGGAAGGCTGTGTCTCGTCTGCTGGAATTAGGTGTTTTGCCAGCTTTATCAGATTTACTTGGGTGGTTTTTCAGATGATTTTCTTTGTGTTTGGAAACTACAGAGTAGCATCTCACAGGATTTCTGGCACCAGAGTGCAGGGAAGCAGACTGACAAAGTGAGAGTAGTGGATGAGGAAAGGTCAATTAATTTAGAAACAGTCTCAGTTCTGGTGGATTGGTATCAAGTGGAATTTTCCTCCAGTCTCTCAGCTCTGTAATAGCTTTTTCCTCTTGCTGAGATGCTGTGATTAAAGACCTCTTGAGGGTGGAGGGAGTGTGAGAATGACTTTTAGTTCCAGTTGCATTTCAGAAACCCTGATTGCCAGGCACGCCTCTATTTTGGCAGGTGAGTGTGACTGCCTTGACTTGGACTGGGGCTGTATGCCTGTTACTGTTGAAAAATGGGATATGACACTCAAGATCTACAAAAACTAACCTCTTACTGCAGTAGGGAGGAGGAGAAAACAGCGATGTACGTTACTGATAAAAGATTTTATACAAGAGCAATTAGTTCTGAGTCTTTCCCACCTCTCTGCTGTCTGAATCGCTGTTATGGAGGTGTGAAGGAGGGTGAATGACTGCAATGTTGTGTGTTTGTGCACAAAAGCCAAGTCTCACAGGGGAATTATGGAGAAAGTTCTCACAAGTGTTGGTTCAATAAAACATCCAACACAGCAATAATAATTTTTTGTTAAATCAAAATACCCCAAATTGGTTCTTGGTGTCTGCGACAGTCTTGATTTTTGGCAATATGAGCTAATTACTGTGTAGGACTTTAAATTAAAAACTAAAGTTGGAGTTTGCCTGCGTTCTACAAGCAAAGGAGTATGTTTCACAGGAGGGCAGTTTTGGAGAAGGAGAATGGTTTGAGCTTGGAGCCTGGGTAGAGTCAGTGTGAGAAAGGGCTGTGTGGCAGTGCTCTATGGATAGGAGGGGAAAACATCCATAACACTGCTGAATGTAGTTTCTCACATGTCATCTTTCCCATCTATCCCAGGCATCAATGGCCGTAGGGAGATTGGCATTCTCTGTTTTTGTTTGTGTAAACCTTCTAAACTCGAACATCTGAGCCCATTCAGTGTGCTATGACTTTGTATTGTGTGCTGAACAACTGTTTTCTAATGCAAGTCATGTGTGTTTCAGATATGATTTCTTCATGTCTCTTTCTTGAGAATGCTTTGGCCCAGCAGACCAAAATGGTCATTTCTGTCTTTTAAAATTGATCTACTGACCTGCATTTGAGCAAGTTAAAATAGGGGTGACTTGGTAGGGGAAGGTATTGTTATCACTGCTAGTCACCAACTTCTCATGTGCACAACACACCACCTACATCACTGAGGAACTTTGCACTGTTTTATATTAAAAATGAATAACACTAACGTGTTCCATCTTCACTTGGTTTCCTGCTGCATAAGGGATTTCTGTTAGACGACCGCATGTCATTACCCCCTACTTCATGTGCACAAAAGCATTAAATGCTTATTGTCTTTGTTGGAGATTAGCTCTGTTAATGAATATAGGGGTCTATAAGGTCTAAGGCTCTGGAGCGCAAGTCTGATGAGGAGTAGCTGAGGGAACTGGGGGTGTTCAGTCCAGAAGAGAGAAGGCTGAGGAGAGACCTTATCGCTCTCTATGAGTGCCTGACAGGAGGGTGTAGCCAGGTGGGGGTTGGTCTCTTCTCCCAAATAACAGGTGATAGAACGAGAGGAAATGGCCTCAAGTTCGTCAGGGCATGTTTCAATTGGATATTAGGAGAAATTTTTTCCCCAGAAAGGTTGTCAAGCATTGGAACAGGCTGCCCAGAGAGGTGGTGGAGTCACCATCCCTGGAGGTGTTAAAAAAATGTGTAGACGTTACACTCTGGACATGGTTTAGTACGCATGGTGGTGGTGTTGGATTGACGATTGGACTTGATGATCTTGGAGGCATTTTCCAACCTTAATGATTCTATGATTCTGTGATCATTAATATGAATCAAGGTTCTATTTTGTGATTACTTATTACCCAAAGGTTCCTCACCTTCTCTGAAGGCCGATATCTTTCAAAGCTCCCTAGTATATCAGGGTTTTTTTATAAAAGCATTCACCAGAGTAGAGCTCCCTCTATTTCATCTAATTAACTTTAAACGATTCAAAGGAGGAATGGCTTTTCTAATGTGGTGATCCTACTGAGAAATCAGGCTACTTTGAGTTGTCTTAAGCTGTCTGTTCAAGCCTTCAAATAATACTTAAATTTTTATTAAAAATAAATTAACTTTAATCAAGATAATTTACATTTTCATACTACCTTTCATCTAAATCTGCAAGTTATTAATCTAAATACCTTATACCTTTGGACTGCAGTCAATCTTTAGATTTTTATGTACATTTTGTTGCATGACCATACAGAAACCTTGGCTGATGTTTTGCATTTCAGCTTGCATCTACATAGAGTGATTGGTGTCCCTGCTACACAACTCGTGGGGATTTTCTTCTTTTGTATTTGCTTTTTAAAAAATTGGTTAATTACATTTATAAAGCATTTTCCTGAACAAATAAATAGAACCCTATGCAGATTCTGAGCTGTGTGTTAGTGTGTATTGGTCAGTAATTACTGCCACTGAGATATCAGGAGCAATGATCTCTTTTCCATTTCAGTATGATTGATTACCATTCATGGTTTGTAGCTGACTGCTTGTTTTGTAGGGAATATTTCTAGGGAGCCCAAAATCAGTATTCCTGGGACCTCTGACATCCTCCTTCATGCTTGGGAGAACTTCATCTGCAAATACTTACGGTTTTGTGCTTTCAGTCAGTCTATTCCATGCTTTTTAACTTTTTTCTTCTGTGTAATCAGGGCAGAAGTTGATTCCCTTCTCTACCACCCCCACCTTTTTCTGCTATTCATTCTCTGGAAGGATTACATTTTAACTCCTAAATGTCAGTAAATGTCAACTTTTCCTTCCACCCCAAAACTTCCATTTTATTATTAAAAATTATATGAGGGGAAGGTAGTCTGTGAGGCATCACTCTCTGCAGTTTTTCCCTTTTTCTCTCAGATCCGTTTAGCATTCAATAAATAGAAACTGTACTTCTGAAGTATGATTAAATTAGCTGTTAATCTTTTTCCAAACTACTAAATTTGGAGTTTTCAGCATCTTTTTTTTTCATTTAATAAGGCATACATCAAAGAAGAAAAAAGTAGAATTGCTTTAAAAATAAAACAAGTATTTTCATCTGAACAACTTCTGAGGCCAGGTAGAAGTGTATTCTCTCTCTACTCTGCTTTTTATTTACAGTTGATATGCTCCCCAACTAGTTAGTTTTTAAGGATTCTTTTTTTTTTTTTACTAGTTATATAGAAATATAAGCTCTGGTATATTATTTGCATGTTTCCTCTTTTCTGAAATCATAGAGCTTGTTAGCTCAAAATAAAACACATTGTGTTGCCCTTTTTGCATGTTTGTATATATCCTCGTGTGAGAACATGAGAGCCAAAACTTATATTCTTTAGAAAAAGGGGAACAAATAAACATTAATTACTGGGAACTGTAGCCCACTAGAGGCTTGTTAGCAACCACAAATATACAACAAAATCAAACTTGTAGGATGAGTAACTAAAACAAAAATGTTAGATTCCTTTCTGCCTTTTTCCTGAAAAGTCTGTTGGAGTTTGGCTTGAATTAGGAATTCAGTTTTGGCATTGTATTTGTTTTCTCACTGACTGTGAAAATAGAAGTCAGTAAGCACTGCTACTTTCAGGAAGTACTCAGGCTTCCATACAGAATATAAATCAAGGATATAAGGAAAACGTAGTCCCAAAATAGATGGCATGCTACTTCAGCAGTTCAATGTAATTGTACCACATTTATGCTTCTGACGACCCTACAGTAACCCAAGTTCCTGTGATTTAACACTGGACCCGTGAAGTCTATGTTCCTATTTCAACATTTACATTTTCCCGTCTATCCACACAGGATTATAATTTACTTCTTAAAATCTGCCAAACGTGTGAGGAGAAAAAATTGGGTGTATGAGGATTTTACTTAGCAGAATATATCAAAGTTTACCTAGTTATTTTGTTTGATTTAAGCGCTACTATAGGAGGCTTGGAGGAGCTATGAGGCGTGTTTACCCAGGACTTCTACTGTTTGGGTAAAGTGCTTTTTACATGCAACTGTTACTTTTACATGCAAATTTAAAAGGCTTGGAGAGCACTGGGGAAGTTGGCCCCTGTGCCCACTTCCCGCCAGGGTGTATTAGAAGTAAGTGTGCTGTGCTGTGCAGCATGGCTGCCTGCCTGCAGAGCTGTTCTGGGGTAAATAGCACAGTCACTGCCCCAGAATGACTCCCTGTGAAGGACAGGCTTTGATTACACAAGAACAAGGGAGTATTCTGGGATGTTCTTCCAATGCACATGCTTTCTACTAATCTGAGTTTTCCTTAATACGTAGTCAGATAAGTCTTCCAGGGTGGCATCTCCCCTACCACCTCCCAAATGGCTTCTCTGGTGAGGTGACTCAGGTACAAGGGCGGGAGCAGGTAAATTGATAAGAATGGTATGGAATGATTACCTGTGACAGATAAGGATGTGCCCAACTCAGGTTCTTAGCATGAGGGCTGTAACCTGAAATTGAATACAGGTATCGAAGAGCATGGTCTCCTGTAACCTGTAGTTACAGCATCTCATTCTGTGCTAGCAGTAACAATTTATATAGTGTCTGTAACTAGCTGATTGAAAACATGAGCCAACTGTTAGCACTGCCTTCCAGGAAGCTTGGCTGCTCCAAGAGCTGCTTCTGCGTATCGTACATCAGCCTGCTTCCCCTTTCTTGCTATTGCTGTTGAACTGGGGTCTCTCTGCTGGTGCAAGAGACATAAATGTTATAAAAAGCCTAGCATAGAATTGGCCAAATAGTCTGACTTCTTTAACTTGACTATATTTATTAAAAATTCTCTTCTATTCTTAAAATGTAACTTGTTAATTGCACCGAAAGTAAGGAAGTGTGAAATAAATATCTTCTAATTTCACCCATTTTATTGTTAGTTTGAAATGGGAGAATAGGAGGCAGCAAATTACTTATCGGTCGACTTTGTACGACAAAGAAATAAGGCATGCAAATGATCCAGTGTTGCCCAGTGGAACTGAGGAAAATAAAAATAACTAATAAGTATACTGGCATTGAGCGACATAGAGATAATGACAATTGCTGAAAGAGGAGAGCAATTGGATAAAGGAGTCTAAGAATTACTGATTTTAATTAAAATAAAACAAAATCAGAGTGGTAGAAAATTACATGTTTTTTTAAAAGCAATGTAGTAGCACAATTTTTTTGTGATATAATGGTGAAATAAAGATAATGCCTAGTTTTGATGATTGGATTGAGCAGGCATTAATAAAGTTAGAAGTTTATTCAAGTCTTTGGTTCTTTACTCCACCCAGTCTTCCTAGAAAAATGAGGCTGAATTTGAACAAAGCAAATGAAGAAGTTACAGTAAAAGATGCTACGGGTTGTGTTAAGTCATTGATTCCTCTGTTTTTGTAAATTATTTTCAAGTAAAAGGAACAGAATAATAAGAGTGAAGTAATCGGTACAATGTTACAAAATCAAAACAAAGTGGAAGACTTGTAGCTCTCCAGAAGATGGGAGAAATGGGCAGAAGTAAACTACTGTGAATGATGCAGACTGATGCTGGAGTACAAATTTATTTCTTTTGGAGTTTAATTAATGACAGCACAGCAGCGTTTAAAAAGTTAAAGAACTTTATATGCAGCTGCACTTGGAGACCCTCAGTTATATTTGGTGCATCAGGGTTCATCTGATTTGCTACAATAGTGCTGGTGTTGTAACTACTTAATGTGTGGATGGAACTACCATCTGCACCCTGCAAATTTCAGCATGAAGTGACAGGTACCACCTATAAAGAAAGACGGGGAAACATCAATTATCTGAATTGTTCCAAGAGTAGGTTGTTCTGGATAATGGGTGTTTGCAAGAGTGAGCAATGATGAAAGCTGAATATATATGGTTTGAAGACAGCGTCAGGAAAAGGCATCTCAGATAAAATACTGATTACTTTTCTGATGTAATTAGTTTCTCAGGCAGTAACAGAGTTAATTGTGGAAAGAAGCAAAAATAACTGCCAAAGTCATTGTCCTTGCTCAGGCAAATATCTGTTCAGTTAAGAGATCGGTTTATCTTGGTGAAAACATCAGGACTGTGACTAATGTGATAAATCTTGTGTAAAAAGAAAGAAAATAGATGACAGGAAAAATGATGCTATTGTGAGGTCAATACTATGATTCCTTTACCAGGGAACTCTACTGTGCCTCTGGAAAGATGCAGAATTGGGCTGGGGAAAAGCACTTGCCTGTAGGCAGGGCTCATAGCTTAAATTCCTGGTGGGATTGCCTTGATCAACATGACCACTCTCATCTCAATATTCTGAAGATTTGAAGGATGGTATTCCATGTGCTGAGCAGAAATAGTTTTGCAAGAGTTGTTTTGGCAGAAATTTTTCAACCATTTCCAGTAATTATAAAATTATTTGGATTTGAAGTTTATTGGGGGGTGAATTTTGTTCTTAGAGTGTCTTGCCCTGTCACCCTTAAAATCATCCCAAGTTCAGCCAAGTTCTAAACCTTTAATAGTCAGTAGAGATGCATTCGGTTTTAACAGTTGACTTTCCCAAAGGTGCATTTGCACTGCGCATGCCGCAAACTACAGCAGAGCACGTATTTTCCAGGGATTGAATCCCTGTACTCCTGAAATCTATCCCGGCTCTGGACACAGGTACTAAGAGAAGCAACCTCTAGTCTGGCCTTTGACTCTCCCACTGTCCCCAAAAGCACAGAGGAGCAGAGATCTGCTGCGTACCAGCAGAGAGAATGGGGAGCAGAAGAACTGGGGCCTGGAAGTGGTTAGAGAAGGAGACCTGCTGAGGCAGCACTGCTGAAGGTGCAGGTAGGATGCAGAGACAGGAGCAATAAGATGATGGATGGGGAGCAGAAGGTCAAGGTTTAGTTTGGATGAGGAGCCCCAACAGAAAGGCAGAGACAAGGAGCTGAGGGGTGGAGAATAGGGAGGTGAAAGAAAAATAGGTGGAGTCTGGGATTTTGGAGGTAGAGAAACAGACCACAGGAACCAAGGAAAAGCTGACCAAGTCAGGGCTCTGGTACTGGTTTCAGAGGGTGGGGAAAGAGCTCCCTTGGTGATGAAGCTTGGTAGGAGAGGACAATGGGATTAAGGCAAGGGGGCAGAGGTGCAGATGGGACCAGCAGGAGGGTTAGGGTTTGGGTTTTTTTGGGTTGGGTGGGTTTTGTTTTTGTTTTTCAGAAGATAAATAGGAAGCTGCCTAGCATAGTGCTCACCCCTCCAGGCAGGACTGCATCCCAGAATCAACTAGTTTCCTGGTTTCTCTCCAGTCGTCAAGTAGCTGTAAAACTCACTGGTATAAAATGTGTTACACTCTTATTTATCCACAGTTGTTATATTCTGTTATTGTAATTAGCTTCTTTAGCTAACTGTCAGAGATCTGCACAGTACATATGTGAGCTTTAGCCCTGCAGATACGTCATGAGAAATATTGGTATGAAGATGCATAAGGAGATTTGTTATTTGTTATTTTCAGGGTTGTTTTGCTGTTGCTAAAAAAAAAGAAGACACTACAAAAACTAGACAATCTCTCACATACACAAAACTCCTTCCTAAAGTAGCAGTTTTGGGTTGGGAAACTGAGCGTTCAAATGTAGTAAATGTCAGGATCCATGCTATGTATATACTTTGACTATCTTGCACTCTGTATTTTCTACCACATTTCAGCCTTTTTTGATGCACAGACAAAATTACTAAATTGTTAAATGATTGGCTTCAATAGCTGGTTCATTGTCATTGTTCGGCATATGGACAAGGCTTCTTCAGGTTATTAGACCTACTCTGAAAACAGATTTTTTCATTTCTTCCTGTTGTGCTTTGCGGTATTTTCACTGTAATGGCTAGATCACTGTTATTTTCACAACGTTGCTTTGAGATAAGTTTGTATTGTCCCTACTTCCCATGTGGGGAGCAGAGGAATAGGTTAAACTTCTGAAAGTAAAAGTATCCACTGAATTTTGGGAACTCCATTTTGAAATATCTCAGATGAGGGTGGCTTGTTTTTTGGACACCCCCTACTCCTCCTCAGTGTACTGAGTAGCAGATTGCACTTGAACTCAGGCCAAGCTTTTTAGACCCAAGCTCTGTTACAGCTGGGAGTGCCCAGAACTTTTGCAAATGAGGCTGCAGTCTGGGCTTCCAAGAAACAAGGTATAGGCAGGTAGTGACTACCTGTTTGGCTCAGTTGACTTCTGAGCATTGCATAAGACATCAGAAAGGGACAAAAGTAGAATCCAGATTTATGAGAGTAGCATTCAGCTGTGGTAACCACAAGACCCTTCTTTCTTATATTACGCTTTCCAGTTTCTATGTAACATGAAGAGGAGGTGGGAGAGTCTACAGATAGCAGCTCCTGTCATTCTGCATCCTGACTTGCATCCCGATCAGGTTCAGGTTGTACTCTGACTGTTGTGAGGATGAAGTTGAAGAGGGAGGAATAGTGTATAATAATACTGTGTTTAATACATACAAAGGGAGCAATATTGTTAGAAGGTCTAAAAGGGCAATTTCAATCCTGTTATGAAATCTGTGATTTGTTTTTGTTAATTATCACGGAGGCCTGTTGATAGCAAGAACAAGGTAGACTAATGATTGTTTTTTCATCTGCAACATTTTATTTATTACATATTTATTGAGGAGGCATTAAATGGTTCAGAGAAAACTATTTGGAGAAACAACAGAATGATGAAGTTGGTAAGTTATGCTGTATGCACAGAATTTGTATTATCAGGATTTATTACAGCCTCTGTCATCTCTGTGTTCGAGATTCTTAAACAACTTGTGCCTAAAGCACCCCATTGCAGTAAAATGTGAGGAAAGTGACATCCAGAGACAGTTTTTGTCCCAAAAGAAGTCTGTGACCTAGGAAAGCATCTGAATTTTTTGAGTCCAGTCTCTTAATGGCAAGAGCATAGCCTCTTAACAATGCCAGAGCAGTTCATATAGGCAACATGTGTAATGTAAATTATTCAGTCAGAAAAATCCATGATGTAGTCTTACAGGCACTTTCCAGGGTCATGAGCTGCAGCAAACTTGCAGTCCATGCAAACATGTAAAGACTGTATCGCACAACAGCTTTCAGTAAACACTTCTCAGAAATTCAACTGCTGGTACAGTTGTTATTTTTACTTCTACTATCCATCACTTCCCATAATGCATCACTATTCTTCCTCTCTTTCACAGAAGCCTTTTCAGTGAAAACTGCAACCTGGATCTTGCCTGCTTTACTGCTATTATTATTATTAATTATTATTATTATTATTATACTTTTTTGGTCAGGAATATGCAAAGAGGATTTAGCTTTCATTTATTTTTCTTCACTTTGTTTTACAAAAGTTACCTCACTTGCCTAGACTGGATCAGAACTACCTAGACTGGTTTTTGAACTACCATGCAGTTTCTTTTATAGGCGCTTCTAAGTGTGTGTAGCAGTTACAGCAAACACTGCAAATGGTCCTGGTGGGAAAATAAGCTATGCAGCCTGTGTTTTAGTGGCATGGCTTTGACAGCTTAACTATGTAAAAGAATATGAATGTATCTGAAAAATCCAAACATCATCTGGAGTTTAAACCTGCAGCCCTGTTCTGAGCAGTGAAAAGACTCCATATTAGGGTATTGCGGGAGAGGCGGGCAGCTACACACGGGCTAGGACAGAGGGCAGGAAAACACGGGGCTGCGCCTGTGATGTCTGCTTGCTTTCATGTGTTAAATTGGTAGGAGTACCACAGTGAGCTTCTATGCTAACTTTACCTAATTAATAAAAACTTTGAGACAAGATGCCTGAGCTAAAGGTACAATAAATAATAAACACACACTGAACACAATAGATTATTGATAATAAGGAAATCTATAGCAACAGTATTTACGGGCTGACAGCATGGAGGTCGGCAAAGATAGGAAGAGGAGTGTGACTATTAACTGGGTGTCCTGAATTTTGGGAGAGGCAACAACAAATGTTTTTTGGAAGATTTGCATAGTCGAAGGAGGTGATGTTATCAAATGTGGCCTAGATGAAATCTGGACTGAGGGGTACTGCAAGGATCTACAACACTGTAGAGTATTTATAATCTAAAAATCTGAAATTGTTAAATTTGATAGTATCTTTGGAGAATGGAACCTTTAAAGTTCATCTTTGAAGTGCCAGAGAGCACTGTTGGATCTTGGGATTTAAATATATTTCTCTCTTTGCCTTCTACTAGATATTTGATGGGGTTTGTACCTTTTGCAAGGTATGCAAGATAATTGGGTGGCTGTATCTGAGAGAACAAAGCTATTGCATGTGTTGCAAGATGGCAATGGCCAAGGCCTGCAGGGTTGTCAAGGGGATAGCAATTTTTTATAAGCTTCCAAAGATGTGTAGGCTGTGCAGCTTTAAAAGTTGCAGTCAGGCCTTTTTTGGGCAGACCAAGAAGTGGGATTATGGGTTGTGGCTAAATGTCACAATTTCAAGTTTCCAGATGTGTCTCTAAAGGAGGATGGTGAGCTCTGTTGCTCACTTCTTTTGATGTACATTCTTGGATTGGTTTTTGCTTCCCTAAATAGTTGCTTTGTTCAAATCTGAAGCTGTATGCTTTGTAACTTTTCATCAGACTTGTAACTTGTAGGTAAGCATAGGTCTCTTTAGCTATACTGAACCTATCAGTAAGGTTGGTTGGGTTTTTTTTTTTTGAGGGGGGGTGTGTTGGTGCTATTGTGGTGTAGCCAGAACTGGGCTCACAAAAAATGCGTGCTTCATCGTTTGAGTAAGCATCAGACTTCAGTCATGTTTCTGCAGGCCAAGCCTTATTCCATCTTTCTCAAAAGGCAAGATAGTTTTTCTTTCTGATACAGAGGTTGAAACACCCTTTATTAGAAACTGCCTTGGTAAGCATGTTGCAGAGTTATGAAAAGGCTTCACTTTCATACTCCAAGTCCTTGTAGTCTTTTCATCTGAGGCTCATGGGGATAAATGAGTGAAACAGGCATAGGTATTTGTGTAACAGTTCTTTGGGAAATGAGCAATAATATTTTTCCAGTAGTGCTTGCTATGTCAGTGTATGTTCTAGAAACTAAATGCAGATACCGTGTGGCATCCCCCAGAGACCCTGTGAGAGTCCTGGTGTGCAGCTCTCAAATTCTTCCAGCATTCGTGAAACTTGTCTTAGAGGTGTCTTGTCTTGGGCTGTCTTCTGAATCCCCCTCATGCTGCAAGTAATGAGTGCATGTACCCCCAAGGAGATTTTATTGCTAAGGCTCACCTTTTCCTTTCTTCTGTACTTATTGTTTTTAGAAGTACCTCCCTTAAAACTGAACAGGAAATGGTATTTTGACTGCATGAAAACTTTATCAAGGACAAAAATTTTTATTCCCCACATTTAGAAACACCCAGGAACTTTCAAAAATCCTCATGAGAAATGAGAATAGCCAGACCCAACCCAAAATAGACAGTGGTTCCCACTCAGCTGGGATCTGAGAAATTCGGGTCTGTGTTCCCTACTTTGCTAACTTGTGTTTCAGTAGTGGAAACTGAGAGACATAGCACGCTGTAGACAAGCAAAGAGTTCTCTGTAAGAGCTGCAAGGACTCAGGTACTGAAGTGGAACACCCTGATCTAATTCAGGCAGAGCAAGGATCTGGAAGTGCATTTCTGCACCCAGACTTAATAGGCAAATCAGCTATTGATTATCTGATATGTAAATGCAGGGTCTCTTGGTGGTTTTGAATGGTGGTTCTTTCCAGGGCCTAAGAATGCTTTTCTAGCAATCTGTTGTATATTTTCATGTGGAAACTTTTAGCTTTGACTAAAATAGTTCTAATCATGCAGTTGGAGATACAGCTAGTGATGGAAAATTATGAATTCTGGCAGAGCACACACCCCCTTATTCAAAATATCACAGCTTCTTAGTTTAGAATAGTCAACTGCTAAGAAGAAACTGAGGCTTCGGGAGCTTTAAGGTTTAATGCACTAAGGTTTGAAAAATGTCTCCAGATTCTGCAATAGTTGGTATCATCATTTAGTATTAAGAAGTGTTTTTAAAGTGGTCACATTTGACCTGGCTGGGCTTGTACTGCATAGTTGTATGATGAGAACAATATATCACTGTCTTGCTGTTCTTTCACCGGACGTTCAGGGATTCTTCTCCCTCACCCAAAACAGAGCAATGAGAGTCAAGAAGCTTGTGGTGGTAAGGATGCTGGGGTCCTCTTTGGAGCTGGTCTCTTGCTGGTTGTGAGCAGCCCTTGTAACTTCCATTAGTAACTAATGGGAGGCAAGAGGGTCGCAAGTGTGCCTGTGAATTTGGACAAATAATGCCCTCCGTCTTAGACATGTGTTTATCAAATGGTGAAAACAAACCAAGAGATAGTTTCTAAAGGTTTTCAAAGTGGCCGATGCTTGAAAAAGTGTTATGTGGCCATATATAAATAGATACACAAGCATTTTTGGTGATAGGAGAAGGATTAACCCATGAAAATTGAAATTACTGCCACCTGACAGGTCTTGGACAAAGTCCTGCATATTATGCAGGGATCATCCAGCTCTTAGGGAGTGCTGCATGATGTTCAAAGTCTGCAAATTTCCCTTACCCTTCCTGTTTCCACATGGGGATCTGCCTCCCCAACTGATGGGAAGAGCATCATGGCTGAGTGCCTTCTCCCCTTGCTGCTGCCTGCTGTGAAGTGTTGAATCAGCTCTGTTGAGAGACCAGCAGCTGCACAGCTCAGACAATCTGTTTCTCTGTTAACATGGCTTTAGCACGGGTATGTTTTCCTGATTCCCTGATGTGTCACGTCTTGGAGAATGATACCGGATGGCACATTGCTTCTGTGAAATCATCACCTCGGAATTCATTAACAGTTTCGTGGAGCAGCTGCTTCCACGCTACTAATTTTAGTTGGAATCAGGCAGGTAA
Source organism: Egretta garzetta (assembly GCF_000687185.1). Taxonomy (NCBI): domain Eukaryota; kingdom Metazoa; phylum Chordata; class Aves; order Pelecaniformes; family Ardeidae; genus Egretta; species Egretta garzetta. The sequence goes on from NW_009259719.1 coordinate 7,901,307, forward strand.
CTTTAGGCTGGAAAGATCTGAGTCCCTTTTCTCTGTTGCCCCAGCTTTCTTGCTCCCTCCTCCCCCTTCCTCCAGCCCAGACGTCTCTCTTTCAGGCACACTGACTTGTGGAAACGAGCCTATGTTGCAGTGTACCAACAGCAGATACTGCTGCAGGAAGAAGGGGGGAAAGGACAGTGTCTTAAGAGAGGGACACAGGTCTATGTTTCAGCTTGGAAAGATGAAAAAGATTGAAATTCCTGGAATTATTTTTGTGCAGCAGTGCTTTTGCTATGTCTCATTTTTCTGACCCTGGTGCAGTCCTCAGCATGGTGCCACTTTAGCTGAGGCATCAAAACATTAGACTTCCAAATATTCTTGGGATCCTCCTCCTCTTCCTTTTGCATGTGTAGTCATGAGGCAGCCAATACAACGCAGGAGCAGAGAGGAAATCTGTTCAGGAATGTGAAGGAAATGGTCTTGATTTTGGCAAAAAATCAACCTTACATTTCAGCTGCTCTGTTCTACCTTTGTGGTGTCTGACTGCTTTCTGTCATCTGGTTGCAGGGAATGCGAAGCAGTTCTCTGTAGCATCTGTCAAAGGAATGGAATATAGATGTTGAGGATGGAGCCCTCTGCTTCCACCTCTCACTCCACAGCATATCCTGGTATAAGGAAAAGCTTTAGAGGGGGGCTAGGTGGCTAAAAGCTGATATAAAGTGGGTGGCAAAATGGAAAGATGTTCCATGTCCTCCGGAGCTATGGGGAAATTAAGTCTGCCTGCACAGAGTAGCTGGGAGCAGTGACTCGTTGGGGGGTAGCAGAAGTTCTCAGCTTTTGAAGGAGAACCTCCAGGGGTTTGATGCTTGACTAGGCAAGGTGGGAGCCTGGATGGGCTGGGCGCATAACTGAATGGGTTTGGATGAAGAAGGGGAGTTATGGCTCATGATGGTTTTAGATTAGAAGGATGGGGTATTTATGTGGTGGAGGGGATCTTCCTTAATGGCAGCTTGCATGGTGTTTCTTGAAGGTTTCTGAAAGGAACTGGGAAGGACTGTTAGGCTGTGTGAACTGGAAGCTCCCAGTTGTGTTCTTGGAAGTGTGTGTTTTCTAGTGTCCTGGATATTAAAGAGCACTTAATGAAGTAGTGAGTGCTGTAAGGCATTAGCTGCTCCAGGAGCGTGCTGTGGGGCTTGGGAGAAAGGTAATGGTTTTGATTGTTAGATTCTGATGCTGTTCTGGCGAAGCAGAGCTGTAACCCCGGGTGGCTAAGCTAGTGCATCGAGCAAAATTAATCAATGAGAACTGCAACATAAACAACAGTTTTACTGCACTGTCACTTGCTTATGTTGACTCCATCTGTTGAATTCCCTCTTCCCCCAGTTTATTTCTCTTCTTTCCTTTCCTATGTAATAGTTTACTTGGCTTTAGAATGTATATTCAGACAAAATAAGTACAAGAAGTCTTGGGAGAGCAATTTACTTTCCTCTTTCTCTTAATGGCTTCCTTTGCATTTCTAGCCTCTGGTGAATGCTGCATGGTTTTGTTTCCATTCAGTCACACCATTCTGTCATATTTTTGCTGTACACAGTAAGCAGTTCCAGGGATCTTCATGCCTGATGGACCTTTAAGCCATCAACCGCTATCTACTGAGTTGTGATTCAGAAATTGATCTAGAACTTTGCTTGAAAATGCCGACAGCAGACCTTGCACAAACATGAGTGTGAAAACATACATAGCAGTGATTTGAAGCACTAGAGAAATCTTAGATGTCCTTGCTGAAGATTTTAGGGCTTTGTTTTGGTTTTGAAGACAAATCAAGTTCCCACAGGTGACAGCTTTCAGGAGTGAGCGTTTGACGTTATGCTGGCCAGTCACTCCAGTTAGATTCCCAAGAACTGAGTGAAATCTCAGTATCTCTTCTGTGAGGGATGTGAGGCACAGTTGCTGTCAGTGCCATGGATGCCTGGGATTTAGCAATGCTTAAAAGAAGTAGATGAGCCCTGTGGAATGGGAGAAGGAAGGTTTGAGAGTTCTTTGTTTATTTCTGGGTTCTTGTGTTTGGATGATTTAGGAATACTTGAGATAGATGGTGCAACAGAGGCGGGAGACACTGCTTGGCCTGGTAGGTTATGTGACAGAAAGCACAAATATGGGTGTAGAGAGGAAGAACAGCAATATATGTGAGAGAACTGGCCTGGGATGGCATATTGCCAAGCTTTCCATGCATGGATGACAATCTTTAAATTCTCCTGGAAGAGGGGGGGAAGTCAGCTAAAAGGGAGTTCAGGTATGCAGGCAGTGGTATGAGGACGGTATCTTCATTCTGAATTCTGCTGCCAAGTGGTGGGGCCGTAGAGGAGAGCATAGCTTCTCGTTAAGGCATTAACTGTCAAAAAGTGGGGCTGGGGTGCAGAGCAGAGTGAAAAGACAGATGCATGGGAAGTGCCTACAGGACAAAGCCAGCATGTACCCCAGAGAGCCTATGGGTATTGGGGAAGGATGTCAAAGCCTTCATGGGAGTTCTTGAGTGATTTAATCATAATGATTGTAGTCATATATGCAAGAAATACAGAGAAAGGCTGGGGTGCAGCACGGGTTCCTCTTGGAGCTATCTGTGGTTAATGAGATTAAACATCTTGCTAGTTTTTGCTTCTACCTTGTTTAGTATTATCAGTTCTCTGTTAATTTTGATACTGCTTATTAGCATGAAGACTAGAAAAGAGAACATCAGACTTAGATCTTCTCAGTACTACTTTTTTCTGGTTTGTGCCTTCTGCCACATCCTGCTCCAACAAAGGTGTCCCATGTGTCGCTAATCTCTGTATCGTTGGCCTGCTGTTCCACACAGCTATACAGGTGGGTTTCATGGTGGTTAGCACTGAAATGAACATTAAGCACTCTGAATAACGTTTGTGATGTTTGGTCTCTCCACTTCTTCCTGTGGCAAATGTGTGTAGAGTGCAATGGCCGTTACTACTAGAGTAATTAGGTATGTTGTTGGGGGGGTTTGTGTGGGTGAGTTTTTTTTTTTTTTTAAGAAAAACAAAAGTGCAAGACTATTATATATAACAAAAATGTTATATTATTGAGAAGGGGGGCATTAGGGATGGTTAAAATGGAATTTAGCAACTGTGGCAGTCAATATTGGGAAACGTGTGAGAGAGTCACATCCTGGCAGACACACATTCCATCCCATTTCATGACCAGGAAAAGTGCTAGTATGACCTGAGGAGGTGTCACGGCATTTAACAGCAGAGTTTCACAAGCAGGCTCTGTTACTTTTGACCAGCCAAGGACTGAGGTATATGAAGCCACCTGAATCTTATTATCAGAATTTATGAACTCATAGCTAGCAGGAGTGAAGTTTTTGTTGAGGTGTTTCTTTTCTTCTTTTTTTGTTTTCCTTTCAAAGGCAAACCTCATATCAGGCACTAGAGTGAAACAGTAAAGTAAAAAGTGTCATAATTTTCAGCTGGGTTTTTAGATTTCCTTTTCCTTAACTTAGAAATTTAAGAAGACTAAAAATAGTGGTAGGGCTACAGATTATTCTGTTTTAATCACAATCCCAATTTATTGTAGGTTTTTATGCCATACAAGATTTTGGAAAATTTGGCATTATGCTGGTAACCTGAGTATGCTATAGGCAGAGCAATGTTGGCACATCAGGCTGAACAACCTGGCGTCGTGGCTGCCAGGTGTCCTGTTGCTGTGTGCCTGCAAGCACTACAGTCAAAATCCTGCTCTGAGGAAGGAGACGATGGTTTTGGTGGGGAAAAGCATCTCAGCACAGGGCAAAGCCATATCAATGTCCTTCAGACCAAAGATCAGGCATCGAAAGTGTGACATCCTGTGTTTCTGCCTATTCCCAGAGAAAGGGAGGCTTTAAAATGAAGGGTGGAAAGACCTCTAGAGCACTGCCCAATTTTGTTTCATCTCAGATGGTCATAATATCCATATTAAAAAAATTAAGGAAATTAAGGATGTTTTGCAATGTGTCTGGGTTTCGGAAAGGGCTTTGCAGCAGGTCTCCCCAGATGCTAAATATTGACTTCAAGTACTGAATGCAGTTGTCAGTGCTGGCTAAATGGCAGTGTTTTGTGGTTGAAGTTGTTGTAAGGAGAAGGTAGAGAGAGGAGATGGTCTCTAGGCCTTCTTGTATAAAAAAGCATTTGGGGATGTTCTTGTCTGGTAACAGCATGTTCGCTGCTGTTGGTGATTTTTTTTTTTTTTTTCAAGTACAGTTACAATATTTTGAATAAAATAGAAGTCACAAGTGGCTGGTTTGTAGCCTATGCCCAACTGAGTATAACTGGGATCTTAAGGTACCAGTAGGAATTATTTTTCCATCCACACAGCAGAGCAAGCGCAGTAATAAAATGCAAAGTAATCTTACGTATGTAGCAAAATTCATAGTGTGCTTTTTATTTAAATCTACATATACCCCATAGTATTGAATGTACAGTTGAATACTTTTGGGACTGCAGTTCAGGCAGATTCATTTAATACTATCAGTGTATTTATCAGGACAGTAGCTTTTCTTCATGGGGATTTTTTACTCGTTTTTGTGCCTGCCTTTTATGCTAACCTCACGTGTGCGAGGGAATGCCTTTGAAATGTATACTGGCCCACTGCTTTGCCATTTCAGCTGTATTTGCCATATCTCCACTCACATTTATGAACAAAGACAATTGACCTTTGCAGAGTAAATGGCTAGATGCATGTGTAATTAGAGAATTAATAGTGGTATGTCTCATTTATTTACTTCAGGTTGTAGAGTCATATTGAGTGCCTAGTGGTGATTTGAATACTGCTACAATAAATAAAATTCAGAACCACACCAAAGTTATTTTTGAGAGACCTAGTTGATTCACTGCAGGAGAGAGGCTTGGAGCAAAATAATATTTATGCGGTGTGCATGCTCGGGGGGCTAATTTCTTCAGCGGATTTGCTGTACGTCCAGTGCACAAACTCTTACAAAAGAGCACATCTTTCTGTTAACCTGTTCTTGTATCTTTGTCCATTCTACTCTTTCATCCTATTTTCCTTTTAAAACCTGTGCTTAAAAAATTTGAAGCCTTGTGTGTCAGCAGGAAATTGATTTGGGTGT
>NW_009259719.1:7906413-7962635 GCF_000687185.1 Egretta garzetta
AAATTGATTTCGGTGTGTGACTCTGACACCACATGCAAGCAGTCCTCTCCGAGTCCTCTTCATTCTCACTTACACTGGCAAGATACCAAAGATCTGTTGTAGCTTTTGCCATTTTAAAAGGTAAGCCGGATAGAGATTGGAAGACTGGAGAGAAGAGGTGGATAGAGAAGGGTTCCTCAGTGCGGACAGTAAAACCCTGATAGGCAGTAGGTTGAGTGAAAGGATTAGATACCATAGGCAGGAGTGTTGCAAAATCGCACTACTTGACTGTGCTCTATTATTAACCTGGAGAAGCCCACCTCTGGGACTGGCTGTCTACCTGAGCGCTGACGGAGATGCCAGTTAATGCCAACTGTGATAGCAGCTTGGACAGCTCTGCAGGAATAGGGGTGACAGTTTATTTCAGTGAAGCCTCCGAGCAGATTTGATTTCTAATAGCCTAAGATGGATTTTAAATAAAAGCAGAAAAGTGGAAGATTTAGTGATGACCCACCTGTGCCTACCCTGGTTTTATCCCTTGTCTATAGACTGATGCTTCAGTACTAAATGATTCGAGCAGAGATGTGTTCTATTTTTTACTTTAAGAAAAAAAATCAATGCTTTCTTTGAGATTTGCATGTGTGGATTTCCCTGCTTTTCTGGGCTGCCATTGCAAAAAGACCTATGCTTCTTGCTGCAGCTTGACTGACTGGCAGTGCTGATGTGTGTAAAAGAAAACCTTGATAATTTCAATTCCTTTAGCATTCTAACACAAAGGATGGCTTTATCCCTTATGAAGAGATCTGGAAACAGATAAAGATTGTTAACATTGACTTAATAGATGTAGTGCAAATAATTGGGATGTAATAGAAGACAAAATGTCCAAAGCCATAGTGATAGCTCTTTTTTTCTTCCTCCTCCCCCCCTTCTTTTTGTAGCATAGGGGAGGGAGGAGATGAAAGAAACATTATCCAAGCCTCCTTTTGCCATCAACCCCTCTTGAATAAAGAACGACTGGAAGAGAAATGGTGTTAGTTTCTGTGCATCAGCCTGAATTTAGATTCCAAGGCTTATTTGTAGGATTCAGCATTTTTGTAACAGCTACATGCAAAGAGGAAAGAAAGCAAAAGAAGTTAGACATTTACCCACTTATGCCTGAGGAGAGACTTTTTTTTTTCCCCATCTAGAAAAATAAAGCAAACTATATTTAAATGCCTGTATATTAATATTACATGTTGAGGACCCCTAGGACTGGAAGTTTCTGCTGGTCCCATTTCTTTTTTATTAATGGGAAGCCTTCCTTTGAGGAAAATAGCATAGACGTTATAAAAGTGACAGTCTACTGAAGGAGAGTTCAGATTGTGGAATTGGTGCAAGTAAGTAAAAGATGCTTGCAGTGTCAGGTGCTGCTTTAACGTGGGCTGTGCAGTAGATGAGAACTGAGCCTCTAACAGGTCTAATCCAAGCACTGCAACTGTTTGGAACTAGGAAGAATTGCTGAAGTTTAAAACAAATAAAGAAGCATACATGGGGGTCTTAATCCCCTATGTAGGGAACAGATAGCGGGTGTAATAGTGATCTTTTAATGTGCACTAGCAGATTACAAGGGAAAGCCACAAAGAAGTCATTGCTTCCTGTCCTCAGCCTGTTTCATACCTGTGCCCATGGTATCTTCTCTCTCTGTTGTTATGATTTCAGAGTCCAGAAAATCACTTGCTGCTCCCTAGAGTCCTTAGAAGGCTATTTCCTGTATAGATCAGACCATTAAGGTATGAGGGTTCCTGCTATCCTTCCTTGCTTACACAACACTGAATCGATGGAAAAGCAATTAGAAGATACTGTGTCACTTTTCAGTCTCCATTTTTTTTTTCTATCAAGAACTCCTGCGCAGGGAGAAATTTCACAGAGCTGGCCTTCCAGGCTGCAGGTTAGAATCTGTTTTGTTTTGCAGCGTCTTGCTAACACGAGTTAGGCCATCGCCCCAGAATTTAGAGTTCAGGCCTTCCTCCACCACCAGGCCCTGAATTAGCAAGGCGTCCTGGAACGTTTGCTGGCATCTGCCCTCTTGTTCCTCTGAACGGGCAGAGCACACCCCATGGCACAGTTCCCTTCCCTCTACAGCTTTTTCAGATATTGAGAAGACTTGTTTGAGTCACTGGGCGTTGGGGCTGTAGAACTCTTGTACTTTCTTGCCTTCCATTGCCTCTGTTTTTGGTGAATAAGTGTTAATACTTGGTTCATCTGCTTCTTTTAGGCAGTGATTCAGTAATGCTGAGGTCCAGCAAAAATACAGTTTTCTACTGTGTAGCTCCGGTTCCAAACTGTGTTGCCTGACCACACACATGGGCATCCCCCCGCTGTTATGCAGAGGCTGCTGTGCGTTGTACATTGGATCACTGATTGGGCATCATGAAAAATTGGGAGATGGAGCATGTTTCTTGGGGTTGTCTTGTTTTGAAGCTAGGTTGCTTCATGATCCTGCCCACAGCCCATCGTGACAAGCTGTGACTCAGCTGAACTGTGTGGGAACTCCAGGGGGATGACTGGGGGCTCCTTGAGCTGATACTGTTTGACAGAGCTGCTCTTTCCTCAAACCAGGATGAACCAGCAGTGCTGCAAAACTTAACTGAAACTGGGTTTGTTCACAACTATCTCTGCACTTTGTAGAATGCCAGGGGAACCTGGTCCTAGTCTTACCAAAGCTATTGCAGCAATAGAAGCACAGTCTCTCTTCAGGCTCAGGAAGATGGCAGAATGTCCATTTATGTTTTTTGCAAGTTTGTTAAATTTAACCATACGGCTACAATTTCAGCCTGTGTTTCTAAATCATCACCTAAATTTTGTAGAAATTAGTGCTTTCAACCCTGCCTGGCTTTTGTTTTACAGGTGTCTGTGTCTCTAAGATGTCTTAAAAGGTATCGTTATGGCTTCAAGTTTTAGACATAAGGAAAAGATCTGATTTATTTTTAAGGCTCAGAAGGAGAAATGCAAAGGTTAACAGTTGGTTGATATATCAGATGTTGCTTGGTATGTGTATCTGCTCTTTATTTTTGCATTTCCTTTTCTCTCCTTCTCCAGGTGTCATCTTGACATGAGTACATTTGAGCTTGGCACTAAGAAGTATATGAAACTTGCTTGTAGGGGTGGAGAAAAGAAACTGCAGCATCCTTGTGTGTATCAAAATGCCTTGTAAAAGCTCTTTAGAGAGTGAGAATTCAATTCTGTGAAACAATTTTCATAAGCACTTGGTACAAACATGAAAACCAACATCTCTGCACATTGTGCAAGCACAAGATACACAGATTATAGTGCAGTTAACATTAATGAAGAGAATAGTTATGTCTAATTAGTAGCACAGGATAGGTGAGAGGGGTTTTGAAGTGTCCTTCTCAGAAGTGGCATTAATCCAGTACTATCCAAGCAGTAAACTCTGTAATGCTTTTTTAAATGGCCTGGTTAGTCCTGAGGGTGTTTGAGCTTTATTGTTGCACACGTAATTTAATGAACTTTTAAAGAGACCTCTAGGCAACAGCCCAAACTCAGAAGGGCAGAGGGGAAAATGCTGATAGACAGTCCTACTGAGCTAGAACACAGTGGCTGGGAAGGAAAAGCCATTGAATGGGCCAATGGCTGAAAGAAGTAAAGCAACTGCACTTGGACTCGCTAACGGGCTTTTTGTCCAAATTGGAGCCATCTCTTTCTTTAGGAAGTTATTTGTGTTGGAAATCAGGCCACAGCCAGGCTGGAGCAGGAAGGAAGAGGCGGATAGTTAGTGATCTCAAAAGGGTGTGCTCTGGGTGCAGAATGACAGCTGTGGAAGAAGTAGGTTGGCTGTGAGGGCATTGAACTTGGCAAGAAAGCTTCTTCAGCTCCTTGCACCGCTGAAAATCTGGTGTCATGCCGGTGACTTTGGAGCAGAGCTGAGGGAGCCTAGAGGGTGGTCATGGTGGTGTGAGGCTCACTGCCCGTTCAGCTGAGAAGCCAGCAGCCCTCCTGAGGCCACTCGTCCCTTCCTGCAACCTCTTTCTGCTTCACAAAAATACAAAAATGTGCACTAAGCAGAGGAGTGCTTGTCACCCTTTTCCTGTTCCCAGCCTGGAAAAGAAGTGAAGCCTCTTACTTTCTGTCTGTCAGTTCCTCAGTGCTTCCCCAACATTTCATAAAGTGTTACAGGCCTTTCCTGCCATTTTACTGTGTCTGCTTTGCTGAAAGGGATGTTGAAGCAGCAAAGAAGTGTAAGCTTTTTTTTTCCAGGGATGCAAGTTGTCTGTATTGGAGTCAGTAAAGAAACCAGAATTTGCGACTTCCTTCCTGTGACGTTTAAATCGTGCATTTCCGTATACTGAGAGGTGCCTCTGACGCTATTTGTGCCTTAGCTTGGCAATTGGATGGAAAAGCAATCTCATTTTCCTCGGCTGATTCATAGGTCCCTAATGACAGGTTACATGTTAATACTTGTTTTCAGCAATTATCGTGCAGTTGTGTTTTGACTAGGACCTGATAGCAAACATGAGAAGAGCTTCAGGCTTAAGGCCTAATAGTGCAGCAATGATACTTTTTGTTTGAGTGTTTGAAAACAGTTCCCCCACAGTTGTTGTAATCCTTTTCTAAGGCGAATAGATCAGAGGTGATTGTTCTTTGCTTGTTTTTTATTCTGTTTCAATGCATTTGACAATGTTTTATATAGCATCAGTTTTGTTGCTGCTCCATCATTACAATGATTGTTATTATAGGGCATAAAATATCAAACTCAGATCACAGCTGTATTGTGTAGGAACTGTATAAATGTGCAGTAAAGAGAGTCTCTGTCGCAAAGTGTTAGTGGTGTCTAGAGAGACAAGGCAGAGAAGAAAAGGCACGATTCAGCAACATGCCCCTGTTGCATAAAATCTTAGTTGCAGAGTCTGATACAGAACAGTTCTTCAGATGGGAGGGGACACATTTCTCATGTACGACGTTGCAGGATCAGGAAAGATGAGCTCTTACCTCCCTTCTAGAGATTAGCACCTTTAAAATAAACTGGCCTTGCATGTGACAGAGAAAGAAATTCAAGCATCTAGATAGTCAAAGGTCTCTTTCTGACCCTAATGGGGTCAGAAATTTGTGTAGTATTTAAGAAGCACATTCAGAGTCAGTGTGAAAGTCCATATTGTTTTAAATCTCACTGAACTTTAAGGATTTGCACTGCACCTAAAAGTGTCTTCTCCCAGCAGCTGGGCGGGGGGTGGAAGGGCAGGTGGGAGGGTTATTCTCCTTAGCAGAGGGATTCTTTGTTTGTAAGTAGGGAAAAAATTGCTTTTTCCCATCCAGAGGTGGGTGAGATAGGTCTGTCTCCATCTCAGATTCAAAATCTCTCCTCACTGCTGCTCGAGGTCCTTCCAGTTGCAAGGGACCAGTTGCTTCTGTATTCCTCAATCTAGAAGTTGGACAGCCCAGAGATGGTGAAAAATCTTGTGATGGATTGGCATCCTTTGGCTGGAAAAAGTGCTAAGAGTAGCCTTTGCCACCATCTTCGAGCTCAATAGGTGCCAGTTTAAAGTGGAGCGATGCTGGCTCACTGACATTGCTCTCTCCTGTTTCTTTACAGCTCCTGTATGACAACCCAAAAGCCCGTCAGGAAGTAGAATATCACTGGCGAGCATCAGGGTGTCCCCACATTGTCCATGTCCTGGATGTTTATGAGAATATACATCATGGAAAGAGATGCCTCCTCATTGTCATGGAATGGTATGGACCATCAGCAGTCCTCCACCAAGCATTGCTCTTTGAGGGGGTGGAGGGAGTGGGAGAATGTGTTGGCCTAGATGAGAGCTAGGTGAGCTTTCCCAGCAGCACCATTTTAGTTTGCACAGCAAACCTTTTGTTGTCTTTATGGAAGTGGTAGGGAAATGTATAGCTGCTCCAGCCAACTTGTATGATGGAAGAATGAGGAACCTTAACCAGAAAATAAATTTTCTTTGTCCTCCTTGACAATTGTCCTCATTAAGGCATTGACTAATTAATACAAACTTGAAAGATATGTCTCTAAAAATATGATGTGCTTTGATTGTGATTGGCTTCCAACTTCAGGTGTAAATCCTATGATCTGACATGATCCTTTTTGCTACTATTTTGACTCTTAACTTTTCCTGTTCCCTACTTGATCTGTAATACCACAGTTATTGTCGTCTTCACTGGGGACAAATTAATAATCCTTTTCAGTGTTTTTATATCTTTCTTTTTTCTTCATCTCCAACCCTTACGTAAAACAAGATTACTGTCAGCCTCTCCGTGCTGGCATATCTGACTTCCCAGCAATGTGTGTCGTTCTTTGCGACAGGATGCCTTAAACTGAAAGCATCAAAACTCCTTGGTCTTGTTTTGTTTTCTAATTATTCCATATCAGAATGGCTTTGTGCATTAATTCAAATGAGTGTGATGTTTAGGAAGCATTGGCATAGGAGGCAGCATGTAATCTCTTCTAATCCATTCCTGCCATGGTTCTGTGTGATTATATGGATGCACAGTCAGGTGTTAATTTGATCTTTTCTACTCATGTAAGGTGGGGCTTCTTTGTGTTCTTTGTTTCAGCATGGAGGGAGGAGAGCTGTTTAGCAGGATCCAGGAGAGAGGAGATCAAGCTTTCACTGAGAGAGGTGAAAAATCACAAGTTTAAAATTAAAGTTTGTGAAAGATTCCTTCTCTGTTCCTCTGTCCCCTTGCTTAGTTCCCTTACAGGAATTTTTCTTTGATTTGATTTTTGTTTATAATTTTTATTTTTTTTCTATCCAAGTCTGTATTAGTTATTTTTTCAAAGTTCCTGAAAATTGGGAATTACTGGAATTGGCCAAGTCGAAGCACAGTGTAGAAAGTTTAGAGGAAAATTCCTCATACAAATCTGCACAGCTTCTTCGTTTCTGAACCACTGCAGCCTCTGTTATTCTAGTCCCTGGTCTCCTGCCAGATCACCTCTAACACGATCAACGCAGCTCCTACTGTGATTTCTCTTCTGGCTGTCCCTCAGGCAGCATCGCTGTGCACAGCTATACTGTTAGGTGATGAATATAATGAGCAAATCACATTTGATGAAACATGCCTTATTCAAGGGTTTTGAAGTACTACTTGAAAGGAAGTGTTATTAGCCACACTGTAAACAAGCCTGCTCATCTCTAATAGGGACTATGTGCAAGTTTAAAGACCTGCTATGAGTCCGTGACAGAGCTTGCAATAGAATAGTCTTGCCATTTTTATTGTCTTTGCTATTTATTATTTGCAGAGTACCACAGGTGTGCTTGACTGTGTTTCTCCTTGGCCATTCACAACAGACAAGAGCTTGTTTCTACTAGGAGTAAAAATGTTAGTGTTTGTAACTAGCATCCTGACAAAATGATTAGAAGAAGAAAAATTTATACCTGAGCTTGCAAATTACTGTGACTGTTTTGCAAGCCTGGTACAGAGGCCAGGCTTTTTTTTGATCCTGTGATCCTTTGTTTCCTAGCCCGGTAAGAATCCTTGAAGTGGAATGAAACTTTATTTGTTCCTCTCTAAAATACAAGATTCCGGGGGGGAAACTGGTTCTGTGATCATTAGTGACTCCACTCTGCTAAAAACGTTGTTTTTATGCATTAAATACCATCGTATAACATTCTAAATACTTACTCAGAAGTCATCTGGGAGTATTAAACAAAAGAACCACCTGCATTCTTTCCTGAGATAAATGAGCCCTGTTCCACTGGATTCCCAGGTTCACTGGTTGTTTATATATCAGCCGCAACTTCCCATTAGGAGCCAGGGTTTTGGCCTGGGCCAGGAAGGAGGAGGTTGTGCAAGGTTTTCCCCAAAGATGATGAGTGTTCCTGCCTTCTGATTGTCCTTGCCTGAGATTGTGTAATTTCTATGTCAAGCCATATGAAAAAGGATTCGAGGTTACAGTAGAGTAATTTCTACTTTCTCTCTCACTACTGCAGCAGAGGTTTCTACCTGTGCAGAAAACAGAGGATCAGGTTGAAGTTGCTAATTCTGTTTCCCTGTCAATGGAGATGTAATATAATGCTCACTTGGTACAATGGGAATGTCACTCCTCCCTGCTCTGAAACCTCTCCCTGTGTAACTGAATTCTTCCAGACTTCCAGAGTACTGCTGTTGCAAGGCAGCTCTCCAACCACTGGAATTTCCCACTGGGGTTATGTAAAATTTTAGAAACATTATTTCAAAGATGGCAGTTTGAGCTTTGCAGAATAGAACTGTTGATTTCGTTTCCCCTGAGCAAAAACTTCTAAAGACGGTGAGGGATGAAGATGTATATTGTTATGCTGCTCTATTTTTAGAAAATCTGTTAGATCCTCCTATTACCCCTGAACCGGAAGCTGAAAGTTAAAATTTCTGTCTCGGACAACCAAGGACACATCCTGGACAATCAGAGATATGTCCTGGTTGGGGCTCCTTTCTCCACGGTCTTGCATGTTGCTTGCATACCTGCTCTGCTCTTGCTGCTTTTCTGGTGAGCAAATTAAAGCACAAATTTACAAGCTCGTAAGAAGCAGGAGTCTCAACCATTTGGTTGCAGTGCCTGCTCAGGAGGAGGGCTGAGCAGCCGGGGAATTGGGGGGTATGGTTGCCTGCAGAACCAAAACACAGCTGTTAGGGCTAATTTTAGGTTTTCTAGTTTTGACGCTAGCCCTGTATTCCAACAAGCTGTTTGTAAGTCATAAGCATTCCCAAGCATGTCCCCGAGTTACAGTGGGAATGTTAATGTGACCTTTCTTTAAAATTGTATTTATAGAGGCCTCTGAGATAATGAGAGACATCGGAACAGCCATCCAGTATCTGCATTCAATGAACATTGCCCATAGAGACGTCAAGGTGAGGCCTGATGGCGTGTGGGCAGGGAGAAAAATAAATGGGCAGTGGTGGTTTAAATAGAACTAGGAGTACAATCAGACAGTCAAAGTATTTCTGTTCCTCTGCCAGTGTGAGAAGGGATCTGTTCATAACTAGTTTGCAACTAGTCAAAGGTCAGAATATTCATGTGTGCTAATACCTTCAAGTTATGTATGGAATGCGGAAGAATCTGGTGATAGTCAGATGGTTAATAAAAGAGGTGCTACCAACTAGCAATCCAGTTAGTTAACAAGAAAATAACACTGCCTGAAATGAGCTTATACTAGATGCTATACCTCTGTGTGCAGTCTTCGCCAGTTATTAGCTATTTTCAGGATCATACTTGCCTAAAAAAACCCAAAAAAACCCAACAAACACCCCCCCGCCCCTCCCAAAAAAAAACCCCAAACCCAAAACAAACAAAAAAAGCAAACACTAAAACCCCCTTCAGAAACAGGAGGAACTGCATATATGGGAGGAATAATACCAATTCCATGTATCCAGCCCACTTTAATAGTATGTGTAAATATTTGGGAAAATAGGGAAAGCTCAGTTACTACCATATGTGTGGAACAGTATGCTTTATTAGCTAAAGTTTGTACCCAAAGCTTGTTGTGGAGATTTGACAGGGTTTGTAGTATTGTATTTTGTGTTCATTCTGTAAAGTGTGCAGCAAAGCAAAGGCAGGATAGCTGCACCAAGGCGCTTCTAGCACAGCGATACAGCAGTGTGATGGAATGTGCTGGAGAGCAGGTCACATAATGATAGACTGAGGCATCTGGTTGATTCTGCAGTTCTGATTTTGTGAATTTTCTAAACACGCTTCTTTGTGTTTAGCTGCTTGGTATCACTGAGGGGTATGTTTGAGGGTTTTTTAGGCAGGAACTGAAGAATGACTTAACAGTTCAGAGACTAAAAATCTGTTCACTTTTGTGGAGCTTTGTGCCATTGCCTATCACCAGCACAGAAACTGAAGCAGTTAGCCCCAAACACCACCTACGCACACTCAGTGAACTAACATACAAATGGTTCAAATTGCTTAATAGATCCTAAGCGCTGTTTTCTTTCAAGCCCTTCCTTCTTCTGTATGTCCCTAAACACTAGCATGAGAGAGGGCATAGCTTCCTTATGACTGAGAAACTGGAAAACAAGTTCAAACAATTGCAGGTTCTGGAGATGTGCTGTTGTCCCTGTTCTTGTGCACAAAAGCTTGTACTTCCCTCTGTGCCACTTCTGGTTTTGGAGAGCCTTTATGAGAGTGTGGAGCAAGACTGGAATTAACTCGGGTTTCAGGAGACAGAGGAGGGGGGAGCAGGAAGGGAACTGTGTCTGTATTGGTTAATTCTGATGGAGTTATGCCAGTTGCTCATAGAGAGCTTGGCTGATGACTTCTCTTGCCTTCCACCTCAGCGACTTGAGTGCAGTACAGAGTGCTGTCAGATAAACTGGTGTTGATCAGACAGAACAATCCTAGTCAGTGCAGTGAACTAGAGAGGGGTTCAAGAAGCCAGACTTGATGCCCATTGGACCTGATGAGAGTCTTGTGATTTGCTCTCCCAAATACCATGTTGAGAAGGATGTTGATCCTTAGTCTGGGCAAAAACGCTCCATGTTGGGAGGGAACTTTCTGCATGGTATGATGGGGATGTGAGAGAAGTAAGAAGAGACAGATGCTGGTGATGTAATGATCCAGGCAAGTGGGAGCGGTTTGACCTTTCAGCTTATTAGGGACATTTCTTCATTGTCCAGTTTATCCTTTGTCTTGTTGGCCTTTCAGCCTGAAAACTTGCTTTACACATCTAAAGAGAAGGATGCTGTACTCAAACTCACAGACTTCGGCTTTGCCAAAGAAACCACTGTACAAAATGCATTGCAGACCCCCTGTTACACTCCCTATTATGTGGGTAAGTTATCCAAGATGCATTTCTTCTGCATTTCAGTCTGTCATCCCTCCCCTTAATGTGGCCCTGTGGACTGTAGGAATGGATGGGAAATCTGCTATTGTGGGTGTAATGCAAAGGGGTAGCCTGCAGAACTTAAACTGGCATCCAACCCAAACTTAGTCTGGTTCCAGTACAGTTCAGTGCTCCTGCTTTCTTCCTTGGTTGCAGAAGAAACAGCCTTAACAGGGGATGTAAATGAGGATCAAGGAGAGAGGTCATACCGCTTCTGATTACACTTGAAGTAATCCTGATGTTTTCTTTGAATGATGCAATAAGTGCCATAATTTGAACTCAGCTTCATGATTATTTGGGTGTTCCCTTGCAAAACTTCCCTTAGCTTACCTAATGCAGTAGAAGAGAACAGGGAGAGTATTGCCTCAGCTGTAAAGCTTCTTAAAGCCGGCAAATGGAGGAATTGGTAATAAAACACCAATGTGACTTAATCAGAACTGAGGTTTTGCCTGCATTTTGTCTAAAGACAGAGCACTGTGTAATGAATGCCATAGTAGACTGTCCTTTATGCACTCATTTTAGAGTACATCCCTTTTGGTCTTTGAGTTAATAGTCATTCACCATATGGTATGACTGAGGCAGTCTGCACTAGGAATTTCTTTGGAGGAAAAAGGGCTTATTTTTTTGGAAGAATTAGTTCTCTTCTACAATGTAAGTTTTTATAGGATTTTTTGTATTGAAAGATACTGTTATTCATTGTTACCAGAGAACTACGATAGCAATTTTTTTTTCTGATGCTTTCTTCTATATTTTTGTAAGTTCAGATCAGTGATAAAATGTTAAGGAATTTACCCATATATGTTTCTATGCCTTTATCTTTGTATGTAAACAGGCTGACATTTCCTTTCTCAACACCTTTTTATAAACCAGCATGATTGCTTTTATGTTTGAAGAATCATTTTTCTTCCAAAATCAAACTCCCTGCCAGTTCACCTGCCCCAGGGGAAAAAAAAATCCCCTCTAAATGTATCTCTCCATAATTTTGTTACTTAGTGAAGAACTGTAATGCTCTGGAGGCCAAAGAAAAATACATTGCTTTGTAGCTGCTGGAGCTAAACACACTCCACCCAGGTACCAATCAAAATTTTATCACAGCTCAAGTAGGTCCTTTCTGTTCTGATTTCTGGAACATATGCTCCTGCCTCGTTCAGTGCAGTGTCTCCCTGTACACTTTTAGCTATAGCTCCTTCTGCTTTTCTGTAATCTTAGTACTCTCTTGAGCAGAGAGACACTAAGGTGAAGACTAGGGCATTTTGCCAGCTCCATTCCTTTTTAAAGCTACGTAAGATGTGTTTAGGAACTTGTCAATAGAAAATACTACCCAATTCCTGCAGTGAGTTGCATTTTTTTTTAATGCCTCCGATATTTGTTGTTGAGTGTGCTGCTTACAGGGTGGTGGGGATGAAAGGAAATATCTGGTGATCTGTTAACTTACGTTTTTAATCTTCAGCCCCAGAAGTCCTTGGTCCTGAGAAGTATGATAAATCATGTGACATGTGGTCGTTGGGTGTCATCACATATATTCTGTAAGTATTTGGAAAGAGGCTTGATGAATGGAAAAAGGAAACATTGTATTAAATCTGCACCTAAAAGTAATTAGTCACTAGAATCATGTAACCTGCAGAAGAATATAAGCTCGTATGGGACCTTGTAAGAGAGGAAAGGACATTGCTAGTTATAAGATTCTTTTGTCCACTCTTACAGCCTGTGTGGGTTCCCTCCATTCTACTCAAACACCGGTCAAGCCATTTCTCCGGGGATGAAGAGAAGAATTCGGATGGGGCAATATGGGTTTCCCAATCCAGAATGGGCTGAAGTATCAGAGGAAGGTAACAATGCTTAGTGTCACTGATGAGTATGTGCATGATGTGCAGTGGTAAAGCACTTACAAGAGACTATTTCTAAAAACCTGCCTTAGTTTTTGTTTCTCTTTTTTTAGGACTTAAATTAATTTTTTGTGAGGTGATGCAGAGAACGACTGGGAACTCAAGACGCTAGCCAGCCACCTAAGTACTACAGAAAGTAAATGACTACTGAAAACTTTCTTTCAAATTCCAGCTAGTGCTAGTGAATGCCAAGATTAAACCCTCTGGAAACAAAAGTCTTTAATCCTGAGAAAGGAGACTGCCAGGGCAGCTGCAATGCAAGCTGGGTTGGAAGAAAGGCAAACTGTCTTAAGAGCTCGTTCAGTCTTTGCCCTCCTTGGTGATACAGCCAGCAAGGATGGCAAGTTTTCACGGTAGCTTTTTGTGATGTGGGAACTTGACAGCCACCACTTAAATCAAGGTCAGCAATTTATTTTGCATAAGTCATTGACCAGAAGCTGCTGCTGTTCAGCTGTAACCTGGATGGGCTCAAACCAGTGTCCTGAAAGTGGATGTTTTTGATTCCCTCTTATTCTGGCAGTCTCATAAGCTGGAAGCCTCACCTGCCCATCATATTAGAGAGAAAGGTCAGCAACCTCTGGGCACATCTTTTTTTTGAACAAGGCCTTTATATTGCTGTTGCTAGCATCCTATTATTGTCTGCTGCTTAGCAATAACAAATTATCATTGGATAACACTGTGATCTGTGGCACTTTAACCCCTCATTGGATCTTAAGGTTGCACGTGCAGCATGGACTACTGAACATTAATAAGGAAAATGTTTTACCTATGGGATGCTGGCTTAATATTTGTCTGCCTTGGGTCTTGTTCATATTACAGCATTATTAAAATGCTATGGGAGCTTCGTGAGAGAAGATTTGCTTGGAAAATCTGTAGGGTTGCTTGAATGAAGTATGATTCCCTGAATGAAGATAGGTTCACTCTACCTTTCAACCTGTTAGATAAGTGAGTTTATGTGCACTCCTTTAGGCTGATCAGGCACCTTCAGCAGACTGCTTCTTTTTGCTCTCCTTTATACTATCCTTGTCATGGTTTTCTTTATCTAATCGTTCCTTCATTGCATCATCTATGGAGGCTTCCTCTAAATTCCCCACCAGCTTCCTGTAATCATCTTAATGGGCTCTGTTCGTGGTCCCCTCCTTTTGTTTCCTTGTACTTTTTAAGCTCCAGGTAGTCTCTTCTGTAAAACCCCCTTTTCAGCCTCTCTCAACAAACTAAAGTCTCAGCTTGTATTTCTGGCAGCTTCTTACAAGCATTTAGTCATCTTGTATTCAATATTTCTAAAAGTGAACTCTTATTCAGAAATTTTTCTAGGTTCCCCCAAGGAAGTTATGTTTAAGTCTTTCTGAATAATGTCCCTTGGAGGAAGCATTTCCTGTCTGTCCACCTACATTAATGAAACTCTGGTCCAGACTCACATCATCTCATATCTCTGTTACTTACTACTCTTGCTTTGGTAGATACCATGTTCACAGAAAGCTGCTACAAAGCCTCTTTGTGCAATGCATTTTTTTTTTGACTTCACATCCTTTTGGTGGCCTCTCAGTTGTCAGAGAGAAGTGTTCATTTTCTTCCCCTGCCTCCCCACCCCCCAAACTCTGCTGGTTTTTGTCTCCTATCATTTCTCCAAACATTAGCTTATGCATTCATTCAGCCCATAATGCCAAGCTTCTCACTGTCTTTCAGACAGGCAGCTTTCTGTTCCTGTGGTTCTCTTTTCCTCAAGTTCATGCTCTCAGAACAGTTGGTTTGGTGATGTAGATAGCATAGATGGAATCCCCAATCTTTTGTCTTTCCTTCTTACTTCATTTTGGACATTTTAATGTTCTGCCTCTTTAAACATAATAACCTACCACACTGTACATGGCTTCTTAACATGGTAACAGTAATAGGTAAGTGTTCTGAATTCTGCAAAATTATCTTCCTTCATTCAGCAGGCCTTTGTGTTCTCATGGTTATTTGGGAACGCAGTAGTAGACTACAACATGCCATGTTGGTTCTGTTTTTCAGCCAAGCAACTGATTCGCCATTTACTGAAGACTGACCCAACAGAGAGGATGACAGTTTCTCAATTTATGAATCACCCTTGGATTAATGTGAGTTTCATATCTCTTTTTACAAGGGAGCAAGATGAATTTTTACATGAAGAACTTATATGTAGCTCCACATAGCACAGCAAGAGAAGGATAATGATTACTGTTAGTAACTTAACCTACTGTGCCCTCTGTAGGGGGTCATCTGCCTGTAGAAACACAATTCTTCTTGGTGTTAGCAGAGGACACACAGAGACACCCACAATAGCGTCCTTGGAAGCAAAAGCTGAATGTATCTATATCTTCTGTGAGCAGGCAATCACTGTTGACTCTGCAGCATATGCATGTGTTACTCTCTTTAAAAATATAAAAATAAACTGTATGTACTTACTTCATCGGTGCAGGATTTAAAGAGAGCTATTATTAGTGGTCTCAGGCACCATTGTGCATAGCTGTGTTAGCGTGAGCACAGTCCTATGCTTAGTGGGAATTTTCATCCTTGGCAGAGTTTGGAAATGCGTGGCAGGAGGAGCAAGGGTCTCGGCTTAGTGCCCTGTAGGAGATTGCCAGATAGGGTGGTACACAGAGCTATTAATGGTCCCAGTTCAGGTTTCATTCTATGACCTGATTGAATTTACTTTTCCTTAAAAAATACCTTTTGGGGGAAAAGAAAAAAAGACTAATAATACAATATTAATTATTTCAAACAAGAGACAAGCATCCCGGGAGTTATCAGGCTGAGTTTCAGGATATCTGCTCTGCTCCGCAGGTGTCACTTAGAATAATCAATTATACTTTTCACGCTTATGCCTAAAAGGACACCAGTCTTGTTCTTACTTCCCAAAAAATCATCAGCTAGGAACAGAATCACTTGTACTGTAGAATGCCCTGTTCTCTCATAGTGCTTTCTGTGTCTATGCTGAGCCTCAGAGGAAGGGACAGAAACAGAGGCATGACTATTAGTCAGCATTTCTATAATGTCTGTTTGAAGATCTGAAAGCCCTTAGAATCATATAGAAATGTAGCTGTATAACATCCCGATGAGGTAGACAGATGTCTTCATTTAGAGTTGTGAAAACTGAAGAATTAAGGTTACAAAGACTCTGTGGAACTGGAACAGAACCTAAACAGTGTCTCATAGTCTTTTTTAACCAAATAAAAATGTAATCACTGTTCAGAATAAATACCTCCAGCTTTAAGTGTTTGAAGACCCAGGAAGGAGGTGTTCCAGAAGTCAGCAGGCAATGAATTTCACAGAATGAGTGCCTAATAGCTAAGGAAGCTACCACCTACAGTGACACATGTTACTTGAAATATGCATATAACCAATAAATAAGGAGGAGATTAGAGACAAGGCCTATAGACTCTGCTGCACCAAAGAGCCGTGCTAGAATACCGTTCCTAGAAGAATGCTCCAGGAGCTGCAGATTGGCGTTTTTTTTCTGCTGAAGCTATTGTTCCCATGAGGCAGAGAGAGGGAGAGGGAAAGACCAACATAGTGAACGTCTGCATTCTTCCTTTTCTTTTCCTAAATCCCGAAGTGGGAACATGTATGGGGAGATGCCTTGCACAAGCAGTGGAGGAGGGTGTTTGTCTCTCCTCTTTTTTTTTTTTTTTTTTTTTTTTTTTTTTTTCTTTATTACATGGATCGCAGAAATATTATTGTGGACTATGCAAAAATTGTCAGTTTAGGTGGAGCGTGTAATCCTCTAGTTAGCTTGTAGATTTAACAAGGAGTAGCTCGCAGCAGATCGGAGGGCAACTTCCACACCCACTCAGGGACACCACTAAAGCCTGTCTGCTGGTTTTCCATTTCCCTCCTCCCAGCTGTGCTTGATAAAACTGTACCCTAGCAAGCTTGGGCCCTTTTCCAGCTGATGCAGGAGTCATGATTTCTGCTTCTGCTTCTGTAACTACTGCAGTGGTGCTGTTAGCTCAGTGGAATATAAGCAATGCTTCCAACGTAATGCTTATTTTACAATTACATACACAGGGATCCCCTTAGACTTTGTTGACCTGCAGCTGGTATTGGACGCCACAGCAGTAGACAGCAAGTTTGACTAGAAAGCATAAGGGAGATAGAATGTGAATCTATAGTTTAGGTTACGGACTGGCAAGAAATACTGTGATTCTTGCTGAATTTAGCTAGGGAACTGTGCTTTGTGCTTTAGAAATTGTACCTTATTCTAATTTAAAGTATCCACTGATCTTCCATAGCAGGTGAGCATAGATCTCAATTTTATGTGGAAGAGTATCTCAAGCAATGCACTGTCTTCTGAACGGTGCCTTACTCTGAATAGCACAATTTCCTCCTTGGGGCACACTGATGATCTGATAAACTGGTATTCTGAGTTAATGTATATGTGCATGAAAATGTCTCCTACGATAAATCCTAGAAGATAAAGGTTAAA
This sequence comes from Egretta garzetta, assembly GCF_000687185.1. Classification (NCBI taxonomy): domain Eukaryota; kingdom Metazoa; phylum Chordata; class Aves; order Pelecaniformes; family Ardeidae; genus Egretta; species Egretta garzetta. Next base: position 7,923,537 of record NW_009259719.1, read on the forward strand.
TTAACCACTTTAAAACATGGACTAATGAATAGTGAAATGATAGTTAAAATCTAAGATGTACATACAAATTTATCTAACACAGCATTATTGATTGGACTGGAAGGGAGCAGAGTGAAATGAACTCCGCACTGATTTCTGTTTCCTTTTGTTCTTTAAAGATACTGTTGTGTGGGGAATAGTCCTTTTCTACCTCACACATGAATTAGCTTGTGGAGTGATTGAAAGCATGAATAATGAGGGCCACTGATGGACATTAAATAACTTTTATGCTCTCCATACACATAGAAGAGCAAGCAGTCACTTCCCAAACGTGATTTTGCAGAACACTTCTTTTGGTATTTTTCACTTTTCTCAGAGATCAATGGCAGTGCCACCAACACCTCTTCATACTGCACGGGTCCTGCAAGAGGATAAAGACCACTGGGATGAAGTTAAAGTGAGTCAATCATAGTTCAGATTTCTTGAAGTCAAGTCCAACAAGAGATCAAATGGGCTGGCTTCTCTGCGTATGCTTATTTCCTTGGAGATTATGGCTGTTTCGAATACAACCGTGTTAAACAAGGGAGTCCTGGTTAGAACAGTTGTGTATATGACAATTGTCTAAAAAAGAAAAACGCTATTTGAGCTTCATCCAACAGCATTACAGCTGTGCCAGATACTAACAAAGAAGATGTTTATGATCAAAGTTATTAATGATGCTACCTGCTGAGCCACCGTATGTAACCACAGCGGAGAAGGGATAGTGTTGAGGGAGCTTCAGGTTCATCATTGCGAAGTGAAAAATGTAATGAAAATGTAGGGGGCGGGGTGGGAGGGTTGAGCAGCATTCTGCTTTTCTACTCTGTTCTTGTATTGTAAAGGAACGTTAAATAGCCTTAGCCTTCTCTTGTTGTGACTTTTGGCGAGGGGAGATAAAAACATATCTCTTTCCTTAATCTAACTAGGTGCCTCACCTACTGTTTGTGCTGATGACAGTTGAATGCTTCCTGCAAAAAGAAACTATAGGGCAGACTAAAATTGTTTGCAAGCTTTATTTCTTTCCTGCTGGCCAGCAGGTTGGCATGCTTTTACAATTAATTCTGAATTTTTTGCACTTACAGTGCTTGGCATTTTGATAATTGCAACATTCCTGTAGCGTATCTTACTGATTACTGATTTTATTTAAATCACTGATGTATACTCTCAGCTGTTGAACTGTGTAATGGTAAAATTTCATAGGATCTAGACAACATTTGCCTCCTGAGTCAAAGAGATCAAACAGTTTCACTTAGTGTTCTTCATTTCCATGTTTCTGAGAACTTCTTATACTTGTGCGTTGTATAGGTCCCAGAGGTTTTCCCTTGGGCCACTGGCATTCCTATAACATTTAATAGTTTTTCCTTTCCTGAACTAAATGGATAGACATTCATTTACTTAAGGAGATCTTTGCTCAAAGCTTTATTAAAAAGTTTAAAATTTGCCCACACTTAAACATTAATTCAGACTAAGGAAGCATGTGAATTTGAAGCACATACCTCTAAAGAACTTTGTGTGAACTCTTTATTCTAATTCCTGCTAACCTAGTTTGGTAACAGAGCAAGGAAAGCAGCGCTCCAACTCTGGAGTAAGAAACCCAGACTCAGTAGCTGGTGAAGGCCCAGAGCCAGCTGGTAAGAAATGCTGGGCATGGGGACATGGTGGAATTTAGGCCAGCGGAGTGTGGTCCTGCGTGCTCACATATGAAACACTATGTGAATAGTTCCTCCTGAATGAGTCCATTAGTAGAACGAAGCCTTTAGTCATAGTCCAGCCCAGCAGAAAGGGCTCAGCTATTTCTGGCTGTAGAGTAACAGAGGGGTTTCTTTTTGTACATTCATCGCCTGGCAGTAGTGTGGATTGGCTGTCCACTCTCTGCCTCAGGGTTTTCAATAAATTGCTTCCTTGGTTTCAGGAGGAGATGACCAGCGCTTTGGCTACCATGAGGGTGGACTATGATCAGGTGAAAATCAAAGACTTGAAAACATCCAACAACCGCCTCCTGAACAAACGCCGTAAGAAGCAGAAGCAGGCAGGCACCTCTTCGGCAGCCCCAGGGTGCAATAACCAATGAGAAGAGAAGGCAAGGACCTGTGGGTGGAGGGTAAAAGTTCAAAGGAACGATCTAAAATCACTATGATCAACTCAGTCCCTAACACAAAGGCAATGAGACCGTGAAGAAGCTATCCTGCAAAGAGGGAGCAGTGTGAAAGATTACATTTTTATAACTTGAATCAGGGCTTTGCTTTTAAAGGCTAATGTATATGACATGATTCTGTTGCATATTGCTAGGGAAGGTGCAGTAATACCAGAAATGTTATGGGTTTTTGTTTTGGCTTTAACTGTGTCGGACGGGAGGAGAGAAGAGGCAGTCTCAGCGTACTAATGCACTGAGGCTTTAAGAGCCATCTACAAGAGTAACTTCTGCTACCATTTTAAACTTGGGAATAGAAAAATGCCAAGTTTTCTGCTAGGAGGGTTTTAGTAGTTCAAACATGAGTACTGAGAAAGGAGAAAAATGTCACTGCTCTTTATATGAGTAGCACAGGTGCGGTTCTGTTATGGATGCAGCTGGACAACATGTTAGAACTGTTAATATTTCCAAAGTTACCTCCTATAGTTACAGAATATCACTTAAACAGTAAGCAGTTATTCCTGTTACAGGAAAAAGCATCCATACATTTTCATTTTCATGAAGTCTTCACGTAGTCTCATGTGAGGATTTGAGTGTGTCATGGATTCTCATTTGATAACGTGTAAGTTTTCTAAACTGTAAGCATTATGTTGTGTCTATGCCACTGTCAGATCCCTCTCTTGTAATGTTTTTAATTTAAATGGTACTTTATGTGAAGAGTTTTAATAAGGATTTAATTAGTTGAAAGTATCCTGCAGAGGATATTGCTGTTCCTCTTGGATCCACAACCTCTAGGGTGCGCAAATGGACATGTAGTTGTATACAAGAGATTCCTCTAGAAGAGAGGCTTCTGAAATTTGGGAAGAAGTAGCAAATGCATGTTCTCTGAATGGACCCTGGTTTCTGCCAGCATCCCTTCTGGTAATTATCTCCAGATCCTGTGCCTAAGATGTGCTGATAATAGCAGATTTTGGGGTGCTGGGGTTGGTTTGTTTCCTGGGGTCAGGGAGGGGGAGGATGCTACTTTATTTGCAGTGGTTTGTCAGTGTTTCTGGATCCAAAGATTTTTGCCACCTAAGGGAGATTACCTATAAGTATATCCACCCATTGTTTTTTTCCTATTCTAATTCTTGGTTTATGGGATCCTAGCCTTGGTTTGCTAATTTGTTTTACTTTGTGATCAAAATATTTCCTCTCACTGTACTTTGGGTTTGTTTTTTATTTTTAGTTGAGGTGAAGCAAATATTTGTGAAAGTACTATCAGAGTCTAGGATGAAAATCACGTGCTTCCAGTGATGCAAGCAAAAACTACTTTGTGGTAGGCACACAGAGTACTCGTGTGTTAATAGGCTCAGAAGAATGTTAAAAGACAAAAAGGAAAACAAGGCTCCAGAGAGGATCTGGATCTTCAAATCTGACTGTCACATAGGTCTTGTTACCTCCAACAAAGATCTGCTCGAGGCTTTGGACCTTGTCTAGGGAGCCCATCTCCAAAGTGTTGGATGAGACCTCCCTTCTTTGTGAACTGGTCCTAGGGTTTTATAAACTGATTTTAATAAATCGTGTTACAGCATTCCTTCCTCCTGTCATCCCTGTTCTTGTTGAGATGTTTCAGGGTTTGTACTGCTTTGCGAGGTACATCTGTGTTGAAGGTGATGGGAAAAGGGAGAAGGAAAGTGTTCAATGATGTTCTCGTTCAAAGGACATTTGAGCATTTTTTTAAGATTACCAGGGTTTGTTTCTAAATATCAATCTCTGCAAAGATGTATTTTAAAATTGTTTCCTGTTTATCTAGGTACCTCTATAATTATAGCATGTCCTGTATATATTTGTTTTATCATATTACTTCCATGAATTATGCAAGTATTATTCACTACCTGTAAATAATAATACAATTAATTAGGAGTTGTGACGTGTTCAGGGTTGCAACAGCTGGGATTAGAGCCAGATCCGAGTTTCTGTCCCTTTATCCACATTTTTGGAGGGTGCTAAGTACATTGCTCCTGCCCTCCCATCTCTGTGCCCCAGCAGGGTGATACGTGCTCCCACTCTCCTAGTTAATAGGGCAACCTGCGTATAATGTGGTGGTGTCCTGGCTGCCTTGGTGCTGAAACTGTTGCAACCCACGGTTTTGTTTCTGCCTTGCCCAAAGTTTGAGCAGGAGCTCTCAGTTTCTAGCTGATGCCTTCTTGCTTGTGAGTTCAGTCTGGAGCTTGAAGATATGCATCTGTTACTGAGTAGTTTTCCACGGGCAACTGTAAAGCACACCTGGACCTGATTCCTTCCTGTGGGCTTCCAGTCCCGTTCAGAATCTGGAGTGATGAGCTGATGCACTTGGGCACAGCACCTTCAGCTTGGAGAAGAGGAGGCTGAGGGGAGACCTTATCGCCCTCTACAACTGCCTGAAAGGAGGTTGTAGCAAGGTGGGGGTTGGTCTCTTCTCCCAAGTAACAAGCAATAGAACGAGAGGAAATGGCCTCCAGTTGTGTCAAGGGAGGTTTAGATTGGATATTAGGAAAAGTTTCTTCACTGAAAGGGTTATCAGGCACTAGAATAGGCTGCCCAGGGAAGTGGTTGAGTTCCCCATCCCTGGAGGTATTTAAAAGATGGGTAGATGTGGTGCTTAGGGACATGGTTTAGTGGTTGGACTTGATGATCTAAAGGTCTTTTCCAAGTAAATGATCCTGTGATGCAGCTTTCAGTCCCTGTACAGTAGAACAATATCATGTCATTAAATTTGGACTACCAGTTCTTGCGTTCTACCCTGCAGTGACAACATCCAGGAATACTGCAAAGCCCGGTGGAAACCTGAGGAGGTCCTCAAAATGGCAGCATGGAATTGTATGCAAGTATGGTACAGAAGTGTTTGTGCTTATTTTACAAAAGAAAGGAGGCAACTCCTTGGGAGCTGGGAAGCAGCTGCTATGCAATGTATGGACCCTCAAATGGCTGTCCTGCCTGCACCACAGCTGTCTCGGGTGACGCACTGGGAGCAGCGTGCATGAGCTGTGGTGGTCTTAACCGTGTCCGAGTCAACCTGAGCGGTGAGAATCTGCCAGGAACCAGCCCTGGGGGCTGTGCTTGTCCTCCCCCCCCAGCAGCTGTGAGGGTGGCCGTGGTGTCTGTGTGTCCATATGGGCATATACATCTCCCTCTCTTGCCCAGGAGCCCCCGCAATCCTGGTAGCTGGCGCCAACTAAAACAAAACCCGCCGGGGTCTTGGGGCCTGTGTCGCGTTAGCAGTCTCGGCGGAGCCTGCAGGGAGCACTGCCTGTTGCTAGCACGTGCACTGCACCCTGCGGGAGCCTGCACTGGGATCCATGTGTTAGGTTTTGCAAAGATTTTTCCTTTCTGGCTGCTAGCTCTGTTATAAGAAGGGCCCGCCTTCTAGCTGCATTCACACACGTTATAAAGAGCTCTGGTGTGCTAGTGGTGGTATTTGGGTCTTGCTTCTTCCCAGAGCCATATAGTATAATAGTCTCTTTAGAACGTGCTGCTTAGGATCCAAATTTATAACCTGTTTTTAGAAAGGATAGGCTATTATAGAACTGATTATGCATTTGCATATTCATCAGCCATATAGAGGAGGTAAAGAGCTGGGAAGGGAAAGAAATGAATGGTCAATAGAGAAGGCTTCAAGGAGAACACAGATTAAAAGGTCTATTTATTTTTTACAGCAGAAGCTAAAAAAGGGCTGTGCACAATTCCCCACCCCCATTCCTTTTCATAGCAATTGCTTATGGGCTGCTGCCTCCCCTTGTATTTCTCTGCACTGTATTCCTCTCATACACGCGCATTCTTGCCCGCTCACTGGCAAGTGCACCTTCTCTGATTCACACACGAGTGTGTACACAACACAGCTAAAATTCCCTCCCTTGCTTTTCTGTTTTTTGCACTACCCCCTGCCTTACCTCTTTGACCACATGTGCCATATGATGAACCTTTTTTGACATGGTAGAGTTAAAAACTAACACTAATGGTAAGCTCTTGGCCTACTTCTGTGTTTTACCATTTGTCAAACCCCAGCATGCAGTCCTGGGATTGCTTTTCTCTCTTAACACTTCACTGCCTAGAGTCTAGAGGCCCAGTTACGTAACTGCTTCTGACTTGTCTGACATGAGGGATAATGAGCATGCCACATACTCAGTTTGATCTAATTTCCTGTCCTCTTTTCAATTCAGACTTTATTTGGCCCATGTTTAGACAAAGGCGCTGTTGAGAAAAGGAAGATTTAGTGAGGAGGAGAAAATTGAAGCTTTTAATTACTTGCACGTAATCATAAGTACATGTACTGTTTTAAACCTGTGTTAGAGGTAGGGAAGAGATACTAATCTATGTCCAGCTGCTTTGGTACATTTGCTTGCTTTAGCCTAAGGATGAAGCCAACCATGGGAGCCAGCTCAGCTGTACTTAACAGGAGGAAAACTTGTCCTCTAGGATGTACCCACGCACCCTGGCTTATTCACCAGTGCCCTTTCACACTCACTAGCAAACCACAGGGACAAAGGGAGTGAAGGCAAGCAGGGAATGAATTTACATGTGGGAGAGCCCCTTTCTTCCAAGAGTACATGTTTTGGAGGGGTTCTTGTGGAAATACCAGAATTCTCTTTTAGCTAGGTTCCGGTATTTCTCCTCTTTGTCTGGCTGTTCTCAGTAGTGGAGCTGGCATATCTGAGAATGAACAAGTTAAGTCTCTTTTAGATAGCCTAACCAGGATGAAGACAAGAAAGCAAACTTGGAAGACAGAGAACATGTGGTAAAAACCTCAAAGAAAAAAAAATATTGTTAAAAAACCTTGTAAGCTAACAAGCAAATTTACTTCAGGTACATACTTAAACACATCTCACATCCGGAAAATTGAGGTTAGAGCAATCCTAGGTAATAGCATTTGCTGAAGAATTGTTTCCCTGAAATCTTTGCACTGGGTAAGAAAATCCTTTTTGAGTATTAAGTACAGCTTTTTTTTTTTTTTTTAGTCTGTGTTGTTAGAAGAATTTAATGGGGCAAAGGGAGTAGAAATGGAGGGTGATATGTCATGTTGAAGAATAAGATAAGAAATGTCTGCTGTTGTATTCTATTCCAACTTAATTTTTTTTACTGCAGGTGCTACCTCTGTAGACATAGCAGGATAGATGCAACTTTTTATTAGTCTTTTTTTACCACTGGAGGAGGAAGAGAATGTTCCTGTACTCTAGAGAGGTGTAGAAGATAACCCTGTGACTGTAAATCTGTAGATGATGCCTAGTGTTAGCTGTATTTCAAAATTTCCTGCCTCATGAATCTACCAGGTGCCAAGATCTTGTAGGTCTGCTCTAGCTGCATAAAGGCACAAAGGCATCATTGTCAGTGGGTTTCCTCATACTACTTGAGACTGCAAAAAGAAGCAATTGCTGAAATATACTGCAGTGGTTTTAGCTTCCAGGAGCCAAAAGAGAAAAAAAAATGCAGCTTTCAAGTAGCTGGAAGTGACATGAAGAGCCAGGCGATCTTTTGTCTGAGGAGGGCTGGTACTTGAAGATAGCGTAGAGGTATCTTGACCTTGCTTCAGTTCAGCTTCCACATCTGATAATAAACATGTTTTAGCTGTGTGGGGCTTCAGGCCCAAATTACTAGTAAAGTCTCTCCTGCTTTGACAGCATGCTGGGTTTTTTCCATTGTTGGCCACTGAAATGTACTTATTTGGTCCATGGCTGCAAACCATTTAGCATTCTTGGTCCTAGGGCTGCACTGAAGCTGAAAAATTCAATATAGGAGGAGTTGCATCATTTTCTTCCACGTTAAGCTTCTAATTTTATTTCTGTTGAATTCTACTGCATTCGAGTTAATTACCAGTATTGCTAGTGTAACAACTGTTTCTTATTGCACCTTCTTTATTTGTTAGCAGTGAGCATAAGTGCTTCTTTTTGTGGGTGTCTTTTTCTCTTTTTTGTCCTAGGAGTTTTATTCCAGTTTTGAAATTAAATGGCAAGGTTACTTTGCCTAATAACATTCTCCCAAATCTTCCAGGCTAACCCTTTTGGGAAACATGGAAGATGTTCTCAAGAGATTTCTTATTGCTTAGCTACTGAAACACCTGCTAAAGCTGAGCTCTTTAAAAAAACTGAAAATTATTTAAATGTGAAAAAGAGTGGGTTGATCTGGAAAAGAAACTTCTCAAAAGACTAAAATTAGAATGGAATGTGTTAGAAGAGAAATACTGGTGGGGGAGGAGGACTAAGGTTTTTAAAATAAAAATGCTACCACTTGAGTAACGATCAAGGAATTTTTGGTTAGGATATTAGCTGCTGCTCCAACCCAGAGCAGTTCCTGACTTCAGAAAAAATTATCTTTCCCTAAAAAAAACAATACAGACTCCATTTTTTTTTTCTGAGGTAGTCTAAAGCAAGGCTCAGCTTGATGTTTATAAATGAGACTTTTTAGTAAATGTTGTTAGTATACCAATGAAATGGCCTTTTTTTTTTTTTAGAGCAACTAAAAACTGAACAAATACCCTTTGCAGATTAAGTTCTGCTCTCCTAAAGTTGCCTGAGTGAGCTCCCTTTTTGCTTGCAGAAACCTTGTCAAGGTGAAATTAACTTTCTTTTTTGCTTTCAGAGATTTTGCATTTCCATCTTGCAGTTCATCATTGTGTGTTTGACGCTTGTCTTGAGTAAAAATCTAATGTGTTGTCTCAAAGCTAACCTTCCATGATGCAGTGTTTTTCCTTTTTTGGGTCAATTACAGTTGTACCACCTCTTCTCTTATTTCTGAACTTCTTTTAGTGGTGTAAAGTATTGGAAGATTTTCAAGGAATCTCACTATCTGGCAGGAAACAAGAAACTACATTGTACGTAAAATGCTAAGGAGGAAAGTCCCAAACAATGGGTAATAGTAGGAAAGATATCCCTCTGAGGGTAATAGAAGACCTCCACAAAGAAATCAGCCCAACTAGAACTTAATACTTTTTCTTACTGTTTAAGAGTGGGCTGTGGGTATAGACTTAGAAACAACCCAAGAGGATGCTGGTCTCCCTTCAGAGTCATAGAAGTGCCCTGGCATGATGGTGTGGTGAGCAGCTCTGCCATGCTTGCCTTGCAGAGACTTCTCCCAGAGGTTGATGCACTTCCTCCATCAGCATTTCTCATATCCAAGGTGCTGTGGTGAATGGGGGGGTGTGTACATAGAGTCATCAGCCCTTACAACTCCTGCACAGGATGTTTGAGCCTTTGCTGTTTCTCAGCTTTATTCAGAATAAACATGTTTAAATTTCTTAGGAAATTGTTACTTTAAAATCCCATTTCCTGTGGAAGTTAAGCTTTTTTCTAGTCAGCCCTGTAAGGCACCATGCTAGTGTCCTGGGTCATAGAACTGTTACCTCAAAATCTCTTGGTGCTGGTTGTACATTATCTCGCCAAGAAGTAGCCACTTAGAGCAGAAATACTTTTATTTCTTCCTCCTGGCTTTTAAGTCTTTGTGTGGAATTCTTCACTTACCTACAAAGAGTAAAATGAGGTGGACTAGTTATCTTCCTTTTAATCCTTTGATTTTCTTCTCTTTAATTTTGCTAGATTGATGTATTTTATACTTTTGGGGAGTCATGAGTACTTCCTTTAGAGAGACTTGACTGCAGTATTTCAGTTTCTTCTCTAAACATTAAAAAAAATCCTATTGAGGCCTTTCGCTATAGGATATTTAAAATCTGAGGAGTAGGAAGGAATTTAATTTCCTGATTTCAAGTGACTCAGCTAGGTCTGCCTCCTTGTTTCGTAATATATTCTCTGCATCCAGCTCAAACCTTGGCTGGCACTCAGTAGAGCTATCAAATGTTTTCTCGATTAATTTGTCGTTCCTGCACAAAGTCAGTTTCTAAGCTGTTCCTCGACAATCCTGGAACAACTATCTAGTAAGCAATCATTAGCTCCAAAAGTACACAACTCTGTGTCATAAGGCATCTGGTGCTATCACTTGAAGGTTCTGACATCTTGAATTACAACAATTATATGCCTGGCTAATGGGCACTTAGTAATAATAAGCGATTAGTTTGTTCATATCGTTTGCTTTCATAGCATATCTACAGTCATTCACACACATGCATCAAACCTTCTTCCCATAACTGCGGTCTAACATAAAGAGTTGCTTTGTTTCTGTATGAAACATAAATGGTGGTGGTGTTCTCTACTAAGCAAATTTATTTTAAAGCATTTCTTTTAAGCCTGAAACCTTTCTTTGTAGGATTCCTGAGATTGTATATTTCCCTTTGGAGCAGATTTTGTTCCCAACTTGAGAAAATTATTTCCAGTGAAAATTTAAAAAGAAAGTTCATATTTGTTACAAAGAAAGTTGGTATTTATGTGCTATGTATGATTGCTAATGTTGGAGTAATAATGTGGAAGGATCCAATTAGTCTTATCCAGGCAACTGAAAACCTTGAGCTTGCTTGGTTAGAATTAAATACTGCATACATGAAAGGAGAAATTTAATTCAAATTTCTATTAATCAGAAAAACAATTTTGCTTAAGTGATTTTTTTTTTTTAAAAAGACATACTAGTCTTCTGTTTGTATGGCAATGATTTCAGTGTTGAGTGACTTCGCGTGTTCACATCTTTGAAGTTATATGTCCTGAAGTTAAGTACACATGAAGTATTCCAAGTATTGTGGCCCAAATACTTTCAGTTCAGAAGTACAAATTAAATACATATTTACATGTGTAGAGAGAGATACTCTGGCATGAAGCCTAAAAAATTTAATCTGAGCTTTTGTTGTCAAGTTAATTTTTTTTCCTTCCCACAGCATCATTAAAGTAAGGTTCTCGCTGCCAGTAAGTGTGGTGTGGTTTTGTGTCTCTGTCATCTCTTTCCCATCTGCCACTGGATGTTGCTTAGTCCAAAGAAGAGGAGGAGAGAAGCAGTGGGGAAGAGCTCTAGCTGGAATTGCCTGCGTTACTCTACACAATCAGCATGAGGCATGGCAGGTTGGCTAAAAGGACATGGAGTTAGTTGTCTGTCTGTACGTATTGCTCAGTGTCTGTAACTCAGGTCTGTAGGAAATTTTAATTTTGTGGGAAGCTGCCTGGCAGATCACGTGCTATCATCCCCTCCCTGAGAGTGAACCCAGTCCTAGTCGGCATGTGTCAGAGGAGAGAAGGTATTAGCACAGGTATGAGTGGTGAGCAGGAGCAAGCAGTATGCCTGCTCTGAGGGCTGGACCTCTTGTACTCACAGCAGCTGGGTGCCAGAGCATGGTTGTCCAGCCACACCCCACATACGGTGTACTGCACTATGTGGCAGATGAGGGGGAAAACAGACTGTGACGGAGCGGTGGTTAGCACTTGGCTGGCCATTTTTAGCTCATACTCTTAGGCTTTTTTCTGGTGTTCCTGATAGAACTGGATTTATAAGAAAGCTATGTTCTGTTGAAAGAGTCTTACAGAGAGTTAGGGAAGGGCTGTTTTATTTGCTGAATGCTAGCTTTGTGTTGATTTGTGTGTCACAAGCTATCAAGGAGCCTGGTAAAATATTAACTCTTCATCTGAAATGCTGCCAGCCAGAAAGATGTCAGCCTGTTTGTTGTCAGGGCTCAGAGCAGGTGTGGAGGCTGTCTGCCTGTCTTTGTAAGTCCTGAGAAGTCCAGGTGACACAAGTCAATATGTGGTGGCCATGTCATAGACCAGTGATGCCCAGTCTTTCTGTCCAGCCCAGACACCATGGACAACATAACCTCGTCTAGAAGGACACAGGGAGGTACACAGCAGTCTCTACAAGTGTTTGAACTTATGTTGGGCAGGCAATTAGCCTGGCTGTGTGACAATTAGCAGGGACAAAACCTCATATGTGACCAGTTGTCACAAAAGTGGAAATACATCACTCATATGATGGGGACATGTACAAGCTGCTGTCCTGTTATACAATGGGAGCAAGAAAAGAAATCATCAGGGAATGGCCAAATGCTGAATTTCGTGTTCTGTTGGGCTGTATGTTTAGCTCAGGGCTTGAACATCAGCCCTCCTTGATAGAGAAATTAATAGATTCTCTTTGAAAGCAGATCAGAGAACAGTGTGTTCAACTCTGTGCCCAAGTGCAGAAATACAAATGTTAGACTCAATTCCAAAATCTGAGCATATGTAACAGCAAAGGGGAAAGAGTATATAAAAGTGCACAAGCAGACTTAGCGTCATACCTTATTTTGAAAATAATTTGTAGTAATCTGAATGTTATTTAGAATGCTTTCTGTGGGCATTAAATACTTGTTTTGTGACAAAACTGTGCAATATTCCTATCCTTGAAAGTTGAAAGGGACTTACTAAACACCTTGCAGCATTTTAGTCCTAAGGTTTAACTCCACTTTTGAGGGAGGCAAGAGAAGGTTGATTCTGTGAATCCTAAAGGAGTTGGGATGAAGTGTGGGCTGCGCTGAGCATCAGTTCATCTGTATCTGCCTCTGCTGTTGTAGGACTGCAAGGGAGAGGAAAGCCCAGGCTTCCATGATAGCAGAAGTTAGACCTTGAATTCCTGCAATTCCTGCATTGGAGGGCAAAACTGAGGCTACAGTAATTTGTTTCTCATTTAGTCCTTCATCTTCTATCTTTATTCATGTCACTAGAGATAGGATCACTCTGACAGCTCTAAAGGGGGGAGTAGGACATTTCAAACAGTTGCCTGCCATGTTTGTGATAAATGAAGAGCCCTATCCATGCACACAGAGTGAACTGGAGAACTCGGAGTATGTGCTGAGTTCCAGCACAGTGTATATAAGAGATCTGACCTTGTGCTACTGGAGACGGGGTCCTGTGTCTGGCATCACAGCTGTTTTGTGTTTCTCGCACCTTTTTTTAATAATTTTTTAATGGGAAAGGTGTGGTCATGTAAAAGACTCCTGTGCTCTTTGTTTTGATTTGCATCTATGTTCCTTTCCACTGTTTTCCTGGGCTTCTATCATATTTACCCTGTCATTGGGAGTGAACATTCAGAGATCCTCTGACCATGTAGTGTAATCGCTGGCAGACCCAGGCAGCAGCTATTGACAAAGAGGAGAGAGTGTCCCTTTGAATGTCCCCAATTAGAATAATTCTGGTTTTTAGCTGTTCATTCATTAGCAGAGAAGTAAAGAGTGCAGACAGAAGGTTGTGAAGCAGGGTGTTTATTCACTTGTTTTCTAGCCTTCTCTCCGGATTAATGAAGTGACTCATAGACAGTAATAACATGCTTGGAGTAAAAAAAAAACCAAAAAAACCCAAAAAACAAAAAAAAAACCACCAAAAACATGGAGGTGGTACATATGAGGCCAGATCTTTCTGTTAGGACACCCACATCTCGCCATACCTACATATGTGATTTGACTTTCTTTGTTAAATGTAAAGAATGGATCAGTTGTGAAGATAGCCAAAACCCCCAGGGCAAAAAAATGAAATGGGTGTCTAGTTAAGCGCAGGTTGGTTTGAATATGTGCAAAAGAAGGGGATTGCTGGTGAGAATGTTAAGACTATGCAATTGCTTGTAAATGACTGTGCAAAATTACTTTTAAGTGTTTTCCTACCTTCTCTTCTCTGCCTCTTTGACAAAGAGGATGAATGGTGTGCCTCACGTAGGTGAGTAACACCTGTTACATCTCTGCCTCTGCATGCTGCCAAACATACTCACTGTGCTTTTTCCAAAATGCCCATAATCACGCTCAAATCCTTACCAGTTGTATGAAATGGTGAAAGTAGAATAGTGAGACTATTCTTATTTCAAAGATACTCAAGGACTTACTGACCTTTCAGAATCTGGAACTGAAAGACTTGGAAAGGTTACATGAATTTGGGGCAGAGAAGGAAACTGAACACAAAACTGGGTATCACAGATGCACATTCCATGCTGGAACATCTCAGTCTTCTCTACTATAACCTCTCAAGGAACACTCAGACCCATCTTTGTGAAGATTATGTGTCTGCTTTTGAGTTGTTTACTCCTAAAAAATCTACAAAATTTCCATATTAAAAGCTGCCTGGGTGATAAAGCACCAGGTATATTTTAGCATAACAGCAGGATTTTTTGACAAGGTTCAACAAACTGAAAGCAGGATGAGAGAGGAATAGTAATTGTGGAAATCCTGAGAAGAATTAATTATAGCATATACTACCATGCAACTCTGATGTTGAAAAAAATAAACTGAGATGCACCTATGTCATACTTTGACATACAAAAAATACTACTCAGAATTTGTATTCGATTCTGAGTTGATAATAATTTCTAACTGTGTTATTTAAGGGAAAAAATATGTATAATGCTGTAATAAAGACCTCTTTGAATACGGCTGTTTCTCCATGGGAGTACATACCACACGGAAACCTATACCCCTCAGCCAGCTCCTACTCTTAAAGCTGCTTAATTTATAAATTCTGCAAAAATCGGTATATAGCCAAGATGTTCTGCTATTTATTGTTACTTTATTTAAGACTGTTTATTGGTAGTTTCTGTGTTGTTTCATTTTGAGAGGAACCAGTATATCTAGGCTGGAGATTTTAGCCACACCAGGCAAAAAATGGGGATGGAGCTGGAGAAGGAAGAGGAATTTGTCAAAGCTTGTAGAGAAGAAGTGAGGATAATTAATCAGACAAATGGAGATAGAGAGCAGGTGCACAGAGGGAATAGTCTGATGGAACAAAAGGCAATGGAATGAAAACGAATGTCAGAAGAGGTGAGTGTTTCTCTCTTTTAGAAATTATAAACTGCAGCAACAAAAGTTTTCCTTGTCAGTCTGAGTTTTTATTTCTTAATAGCCTTACAAATGTTAATCCAAGCAGTAGCATTTTAAATGGATTTTTAATAGCAAATTGTTTATTTAATATAAGTAAATTGATTCAATGCTGACCATTTAAGCAGTGGGATATGAAGCCCACTCACAAGCCTATGAATTCCGGAAAATAACTGAAGTATTTTATGTGAAAAAGTAGTTTCTATAATATGGGTAAAGGGGATATATTAGAGATGCTAAACTGGGAAGAGAAAGGGAAATGTAGGGCAAGGGCAAAACCAGTTTTCCCTTGACATGTTTGTAAACCAAACATTGCAGTATTTAGGTCAGTACAAGAGGCAAAAAATATGGTTTATAAACTGAAGTCAAAGTGAGCCGTTAAGGTTCGTATCCACGCAGGCAGTCTAAATGCTCCTATTTTTCTGTGCAACAAGGTAGTGTCACCTAAATTCATTCACTGCTTTTGCAAAGAGAAGCAGCCAGTATTACTTGTGGGTTTGAGATGGAAGGGAAATGCTCTCTGATTCTGTGTTTACTTTGCAGTTCCTACACAGAGCTGCTAAGGAGCCTGTTGCTGCATTAAGGCTTTTCAGGTCCTGTCCTCACTTTTTCCACTCTCAGGGCAGTACTGAAGTGTTTTCCTCACTGTGCCATTTGCTGTTCCCTGGAGGCTAGAAGAGATGAGCACATACTGAAGGTTTGCAGAGCAGATCAAAAGGGTTGGCTTTCTTAGATGATCGAAAGGGGAAAAAAATGGAGGAGTAATTTGGAATGCATAAAAAGAAACAGGAAGGAAGGAAACTTGAGGGCTCCAAAGACCACAATCCTGCAGATTTGCAAGTGGGACCATCTCTGGTAACACACCTGAGCTGCTTGTCTGTGGTTAGGCTGCCAAGACTAATGTGAATGCCCATGTCTTTTCTTGCAGCTGGTCCTCCTGACCAATCTGACTAGGAAATGCTAACTGTGATGATGTAACAACAGCACAGCTGAAGAAATAAGTTGTTGCCAAAGGAATGAGGTTTTTTAGGAATAACTGTCTGAAATACCAGACTCTACCCAGAGCATTTAGAGTAAGTAGAAACAGAATACATGGATTGGGCCCTCTTTGGACGGTGGGGTGCAGATAAGTGAATTCAGAGTACTGATTCAGATAATTTCTCCCTTTCATGTGATTGACGTTATGCCTTCACTATAAAGTTTAAGCTGGCACTAAATTAGGAAAATATATATTTTGAGCCAAGTGAATGCCAGTGTCTAAGTAATTGCAATTTAATAGTGTGATTTACTGCTGCCACAAAGATGATGGCAGGGGCCTAAGGTGGTCCTCTAGGTGTCCCCATCCTTGTATAGAATTTTATTTGTAAAAGTATTTGACTTAGTAGTTATCAGAGTTTTCCAATAATCATAAGCTAGCTTTTTGCATAAGAAATCAAAGACTGTGTTCTGGGTATGATGGAAAGAAAGTTAACAGAACCTTTCTCTTTTAGCTGCAGAGGAAGCAAACTCCCATTGTTGCAGCAATTCTCAGCCTTTTTTTCCCTTTTTTTAAAGGAGTATTTTTTAACCTATTTTATTTTTAAGTTAGAGGAAATATCAGCAGAGACTGATCTGGACTTATAGTGAATAAATTATTCTGTATGCAAGCTTAGCAAGGCAGACTGTTTTCACTCTTTCGGTCCAGGTTCACAAAAAAAAAAAAGAGGAAAGGTGCAGTGGGATCACAGCTGTGATATCTATAGCAGTTTGCCTTCTCCAGGAAGTTCATAGAGAGTTCTGCATGGAGTTAGCATTTCTTAGCATTAAAATAGGCTGGGCAACACAGTTTTTCTAATGTCATCACTGTTCTCAAACTCTTTGTACTGCAGCTTCTCTGCAATTAGTTGAATTTTGTAGTCTTCATTAGCTAGTAACCATACACAATACATTAAAAACAAAGAAAAAAACTGTCTTCCAGGCTCTGCATTCCTTTCACGGTAGATGCTTACTTAATCTCTGCCATGTCTAATCATGAGCTTAAAACAAGGCTGATGAACTTTCTGAGTTGAGGGAACTTTTCAATGGTGTTTATTCCTGGGGGTTTTTTTGATAATTGGCTTGTTCATGCTGTGCTAACAGATACACATCCCTCTGAAGGGTTTCATCAGTTCCCAGTAACATGGAAGTCCAGGAACATTTTTCCTGTATTAAGAATAAATAAAAATTAATTTAAGCCACGTGAATTTAGTACTTGTGAAAGAAGCAGACTTGACAGCTTCAACGTCTGAACTCCACATCCAACGTGGCATCTCTAGTCATGGCATCAGTGATACAGGAGCTGTTTCACGATCTCTCTACAACAGCATTTAAAACTACCTTGTAGTGGGATGGCAGCTTTAGAAGTAGCGGGTTTGGGTCATGTCTGTTTTGCACTGCAGGGAATGCACTTATACTCTAAATAACTTCTTCCCTTATTCATAGGCAAACCTATACATGGAGGTTGCAGTCCAGTGCCATTAAAAAACTAAGTAGTATTAATAGCTTTTAAACTAGCACTTTTATGTTCACTTTATTATCATACCTAGTTATTTGGTATGTTGTTTAAAAATTTGTCTAGACAATTATTTATGCTTTACACATAGGACATGCCCAAAAAAAACCAAACCAAATTATAAAACTCATAAATCCTCCATGTAGATGCTGGTGGCTCACCTTTTTTCTACTTTCCCAAAAGGAAGTTCTAAATCCCTTGTTACTGATCCACTAAGTTAATAGTGAAAATGTTTCAAGCAGTCATGAATTGTTAATTTGAGTTAACAGGAACCCACAGAAAAATCAGAATAAGTTAATGAGAAAAATTACTCCCATAGAAAAATCTATTGTCTGTCTCTTTTCATACATGGTATTTACCCTAAACTAAGGCGAATTTCTTTTAATTCTGTAGAGATTTAAAAACTAAGAATCATCTTTTATCTGCTTGCTAAAGATAAAAATGTGCCTAGAATACTTTAGGGCTGCTGTGTTCCATAGGGTCCCTGTTGTGCTTTGTGTGATGTACTCATAGCTCACCATGGGTGTTCTTATATGACTTCATTTTTTTTGTGAAGCCTTCTTATTTTTAGAATAAGCTTATGCTCTGCTGCTGGGTCCCAAATTTTTATGGATATGCAGATGGAAGAAAATTGCTACCATAAATCAATCTTAAAAGAAAGAGATCGCAAAAGTAGGACAAGGTAGAGTCTTCAGATGTTAGAAGGGGAAAAAAAAAAAAAGAGGGGATTTGAATTAATCCTAAACTGACTGGCTAGCTGGTTGTTTGGATAAAGTACTACAGGAACTTTTGTTCAGGGAATAATATTTATATGTAATGCACTTCCATGGTGTGTATCAGGAAAAAAAAAAAGTCAGCATTCAGTTATGAACGTTGACCTTGGGAGCATGACAACACAGCAAACATTTCAGGGATCATCTGTGCAGAGTTGTGCAGAACAGTTTCTGGCAGGGAGGCATGCACCACTTCCAACAGGTCAAAACCTGTCGTCACGTGTGGCATGTGTAGCAGCAGACTGTCATTGCCAGGAAGAGAGCATATATACACGTATTCCCCAGCTAATGGATTAGAAACATGCTTGTAAGAGGTGGAGGGAGACGGGGAAATGATGACACTGACAGTAAGCACTGAGGGGAAGCACTAGGCATATTGTCAGCAGAGGTGATTGTGCTAGCAATTCATTGTTATTTGCAAGGACAAACTCTATGTCAGTCACTTGCTTTTGATTCATATTGCATTGATATTTTTGGAGTATGGTTGTATTCAAGCCCAAAATTACTTTTTTGTGATTTTATTTATTGTGTTTTTTCATTTTATTTTGGTCTTAGGTTTCATTTGATTTAGGGTAAAATTATTGATGGAAGTAATATTTCAAAGTTAGTTCTTACGCCACGCTTGAAAATATGTGAGTCTGTGACGCCTGCGTTGTTTTATCTGATTAGAATGGCTTTTCTTCCCTGGCCTGCTAATAGACTGGAGGTCTGTGTTACAGGCAATGCGATGATGACCAGCAGAATATAAAACATCATAGGACAGGCAGTGGTAGCACACAGATCTTGTAAATAATATCTAATAAATCTGAGGGAGCAAACAAGATTTGCTGAGTTTGTCTTGTAGACATGTGAAGTTGGAAGGCTCCTCGCTGCTCTTTTCCCTCTGTGTCAGAGAGGGGAGATTTATCTGCACACTTAACAAACAGCAAACAGTGATCTTACAGCATCACCTAGAAATGGAAGATATTACCAGTTCCTCTTTCTCAAGCTTGTTTAACCAGTGAATCAAGTGGAGAGGTGCTTTACAGTCTGGAAGACTGCGTTCATACTTGCAGGAAAGAAAGCTTGTACTGATGAATGAGAATTGTATTGTGAGCAATAGAAAGATGACATCCCAAGTTGTCTAAATTATCTAAAACTAGCATTCCTTTAAAAAAAAATGAGAACAATATTTTGTGTTATTTTTCATAGATTTCAGGTGTTTCTTTGTGTAACATGGGCAGTACTGTTCCTCCTAACATCTCTTAGTTTTTAACTTCCTCTGATGTTGTAAGGTAAAATATTTGCTAAGTTTTCCTTTTCCTTTTATGATTTAAATTACATCTCTAAGAATTTAGGAGTGTGGATTTTAGATTGTGTTGTATTTTTCTCAGTAAAAATACAGGAAACTCTGTGTTTGTGTGTATGTGTGCATACATATGTACAGATATTTAAATTTGGGGACTGGAATACTTGCCCTACCTATTTGGGTTTAGCAGGAACTGAGTTAAGAGCTGTATAAGCCGCCACAACAGGCGAGCTTTGTGTGTTCACCATTCAGCAAAAGAAGGTGACTTCTAGGACCTAAGCAAATTTGAAAAGTAGTCATAAAAGACAGCAGAGCGTAATTCAGGGACCCCATTACTGAGAATTCTGTAAGCCTTATTCTTTCAGCTTAATTCTCTCTAAGTGAATTAAATTCTCCTGAAATAAGTGTGTGTAGGAACAGTTCTCCTTAAAATTCATACAGTATTTTAATCTGATTTAACTTGCGAGATAGACAACCAGTAATTTTCCCTTTATCTTGAATAATTCTATATGTGGGTAATGTTGTAGGGTGAAATAAATAAGATGGCTTTTTTATTTGACTGTTTTTATTTTAGGATTAAAAAACCAATTGTTATGAAAATACAGCATTCTAGCACCTTTCTGTGCTGGCTTTCTGCATATTCCCCATTGACATCATTACAAGAAAATTATTAAAGTTCTTTTTATGCTCCTCTTTTGGTGATTATTTAGAGCTAGCAGAGATTATTATCTGGAAGACTCAGCTTGATAGCAATCCCTTCTTGTTAATCTGCTGTTCTTGAAAATGAATTAGGATTAGGAAAGCAACCCTTTATCATGAGTAATAAAGACCAAAAGGTCACAAGTAGGTTACCTATAAACCTCTTTGTGGTCATTTCTTGTAGAGTTTTGGCTGGAAGGATTTTGCTGTTACATGTTTCTGAATCTACTTTATTTGGCTTTTCTCTTATTCCTGCATCATAGCTCCAATCATCGGAAAATCTTTACCACATTATTCTAATTATTCTTCTAAGTTTCTCTTCTCTTGCTCTTTTCTGTCATCCTTCATTATATCTCAGTCTCATCTTTATTAATAAGCATTTTCTAGCTTCAAAGTAGTTTGAGGAGCAGTTAAGTTGTTTATGGAGTTCCTATTAGACAAGTTGTACACCAATGACAAAAATGAAATTAGAATAATTGAGTGATTTGCCTTGGGGGAGGTTTGGTGTGCAGACCAGGATTAGAAATCTTTTCCTAACCTTCCATTTTGTGATTCAGGTGGCACTTTCACCTTTCTCTCCTGCCTTCTCATCTTTATTTTTCTGACCTGTATTCTTTTTTCTTTCCTCCCTGCATAAATTCCTTTTGCATACATTCAAAAAGCAGCACCTCTGACCAGGACCTTTGCCAGATGGGTTTATAAACCAAACACAAGGCTGTTCTGGAAGCGCTGATTCAGCACAGAAAGAGGTGGCTTTGTGGCAGTAACAATATGCAGTGAAAACCGTTGAAAAATATGTTAGAGCTGGACAGAGCCACAACTCTTAACTAGCTGATGAGCCTTTCCAGAAGCTTTGCTTAGTGAGGACATTACCCTTAGACAGGGACGTTTCCTGCAGCTGCTGTTGTGTGGTTATGATGAACTCTGGAACGGGTTGCCCAGAGAGGTAGTGGAGGCCCAGTCCCTGGAAACATTCATGACCAGGTTGGACGGGGCTCTGAGCAACCTGATCTAGTTAGTGGTGTTCCTGCTCACTGCAGGGGGGTTGGACTAGATGACCTCTAGGGGTCCCTTCCAACCCAAAACATTCTATGATTGATTCTATGATTCTATTAACTTGGATCCTGCAGAACTGCCAGTTTTCCTGTCCCTACTGTGAAGGGTTCTCAAAAACAGGATCCTGAAGACTAAAAACCCGTTAGACCGCACTTTAACTTTAGAGTTCAGTCATGTGCCCAGTGACAAATCTTCAGCTCTTATTCTGCCCACTGTGCACTACATGGAGTTTTTACCATCAGATTTGGGATTTTTTTTTTTTTTTAACTTCAGCAGGTAACATTTTTACTTAAAAGTTAATGATTCTTCTACCTATTGAAATCAGCTGGTGATGTTAGTATCTGCTCATCCTTTCCTTCCCATTAGAAATTAATATTATGGTTAGAGAGGTCCCCTCTGGTGTAATTTTCTCTTGAAACCTTAGGAGATTTTTTGATTTATGCCAGGGAAAGTAAGGTCTGTGGATATTGAGAATTCCTTTATTCATTTTGGCTTCATTGCAATTTCACAGATTTAAAATAGAGGTTCCTGATGAAATATAGTTTCTCCCAAGCAATTCCTGGAAACTAGTATAAGCTATCTTCCAGTTAAGTAGCATAAAAAGAGAAAAAAATTTCAAGTATGGTTGAACTTTGTTTATCTGTGTTTCTTCTACATATAGGCAGACAGTTCCATTTCGGTAAATCAGAGAGGGGAGGGAAAGTTTTTTAATACATTTTATGGTACAAATCTGCATTATTAACTGAAGTTCATATGGCAAGAAAAAACCCTATTAAGTACCACATCTCCTTTCCCTCATACTGTAAGGCAAAAGGTATGAAAAATTGTGTATGAATGTAGAGCTAACTCTACAGCTTTACAGCTAGAACTGATAGGTCTCAACTCTTAGTCAACCGAGAGAGGACAGTGGGACCATTTAATAGGGCATCCTCCAGTGAAAACCACGGAAGAGCTGCATAAGAACAGACATCAAAAAAATGGCTGAGTGGGACAAGAATCCATCTTGTTTGTGTTAATTCTGTTTTTCACAGAATGTTTTAAGAAAGAAAATCCTTTATTTTGTAGTAAATTTATAGGTATCATTTGCATTCAACATTCTGTTCAGGGCACACTTGTGAAGAATTAATATAGTGGCCAGTTTAAGTGTTCTGTGGCAGTTAGTCCAGCAACAAAGCAACTATTCGCTGTTAAAATTAATGGGTAAATGGAAGGGCCATAGGCGGAGGAAGGAAGTAATTTGGCAACATTTTCAGTCCCCAGGTCTCTAGCCAGCGGATTCTAGAGATAGAAAAGAGACTACATTTTCTGACTCAGAGTGGTTACCAGTTTGTGATCTGGAGATTTCCAGGGAGTCTAAGGACAGCTTTTAAGGGCCCAATTAATAGAAAAGTTACTTGGTTATTGTAGGCCTGAATTCTACTAAGAGTTGGATTTCCATTGTAATATATTTTGGTGTTGAAAGTATGTGCATGCTCAGAGAGAAATGGGAGCTCCATCAATTTAGTAGCTGAGATGTACTCAGAAGGCTCTAGATTCCTGATCACTAGAAATAACAGCTTTTCCCTTTCCTCTGTCTGAGCTGATTTAACTTGAACCTGGGACTCTATTTTGCTGCACTGAGGAAGGTGAGGTTGTACACACATGAGGGCAGAATTGGCTTCAGGGCCTTCTTGGGGGCAGGTAGAAGGAAAGAAACTTTTTGTTCCTTCCTCCAGAGCTCCCATTTAACTGTTCAGTTGGATTCTTTGGACACTTCTTGTGGCATATGTTTATGTGTTTTTACACTCTGCATGTGTAAACTTGTACTTATTTCCTTTCTAAAGCAAACCTGAATCTCCCATGCATTATCTGGAGAAAGAAATCTACCCAGATTCTGCCACTGTTTAAAAGATGACACTGAGTATTCTTTGATCTCTAATCCAAGAATATTATATAGTACAACTTCAGAAGGTTAATATGAACACAAGAGAATGCTTCCTCTATAAGCTACTGTTTCCTTTTTGGAAGTTGGGAAAAGAAAGCTATATGACTTCTTCTAGAATATAGTTTTTACTGATTCCCTGGTTTCCTGCATGGCATGTTCAGAATGTAAATGCATATAAAAAATAGTCACCTACCAGCGTTCCTGAGAAACACTGCTGACAAAAGAAGGACACGAGTAGGGGAAGGGTATTGTAATTATAAGTTGACCTCTCACTTTCTGAGAGAACTCCATGAAATCTGAAATAATTGCCTAGCGCCCTGGTATGTATTCATCTCCCTTTGGGATTAATAAACCCATGTGTCTTTGTGGCCTCTGAGGTATCTGACCTTAGTGAGATGCACATGCAGACACCATTAAGATCAGCATGAAGAAGTATCAAAGCAAAAAAGGAGAGTAGTGGCGGTGAGTGCCCCATGTGGCAGTGGTAGATCTAGGTGCTTTGTCTCTTCTGAGCTCCATGGTCTTCAAACCTTTGTCACTCATTTGCCAGGGAAGTGCTCTTGCCATAAGGTTAGAAATTTGCCAGTGGCTAAGAAAAAAAAAAATCAAGATCTACGGGGCTGGAGAGAATGAATAAGAGGGAGAAAAAATTTTACAGAGCGATAGGGAGGCCATTCATGCAAGGTTTGAGTTCCCAGGGCTGTTGATATCTTGTGCCTTCTTTATCAGATAAAATACATAACCACTTTTCCACCGTCAAAGCTAATTAGTGTTCATGCAAGCCTTGATTGACATAGCTAAGTGTTTCCAGCTCCATCAGTAGCTCAGTTGTTGTTAACACCGTGGGCCTCTGTGCAGTGCAGATATATCCTTAATCCAGATCTCTCTGGTTTGAAATGTATGTTTGTAATTGGGTTGTCTTAGACGGATGTGATCTGAGAAAAACTCTTCAGTCTTCACTGTTGGTTGGCTTAAGTATTGCACCACTCTGCATATCATCTGTTGTGAAACCTGCTTTTAGGTGCCTGACTTTTTTTTTTTGCATGAATTGTGCAGGCAGCTGCATCCCAGCTGTGAGCTCTGAAGTTCAAAGTGGGAAGCAGGTGTGATGTCCCTCCACACCCCCCACCGAGCTCTCCTTATCTGGGTCCAGTCCGCTGGGTACTTTTATTAGGATCTCTCCTGTTGGTAGAGTAAAATCAGTAAATTATTTCTGCAGGAATTAAATTGTGGCTGCATTGTATATTGCACAATGGGGTATGGGGTTTTGCAATTACCTAAGGATATATACATATAAAATGTTTTACTGAAAAACTAATTTATACTGAAACATCAGAGAAGTAGTTCTGTAAGCACTGGTATCAAGAAAAACGTTATCTTCCTATGCATTTGCATCTCACTTGAGCGACCACAGTATCTAGGTTAGTACAGGTTGAAAACATAATGTTTCTTTTCCATGCGGTGTTTATCTGTTTATCAGGACTCGCTCTGCTGTTGCTAAGAAGGAGTGTACATCAGTGTTTTCCCCTCTGACTGCCTATTTTGTGAATTTACAGGATCTAGATGACTTCATCAAACCAACAGGTTGTGGGTGGAACAAAAAGAAAAGACAAGAGATAGGAGTACTGTTTCAAGCAAAATCTGTTTTCATGGTTCATTGTTTTGATGGGAAAACAGACTTTAAAATGCCTGTTCATTATGTTTCCATAACTTGAGATATGAATGGAGTTTGTGTTTGGGTTTTTTTTTTTTTGTATGTGTGTGTTTGGTCTGTTTCAGTAAAGCCACAGAAAGGCAATTTTATTGTTTTAAAGCTTAGGAGGCTCTGAACTTAGAACAAGTAAACTATGCCTAGTAGGAAACTACATGTGTTTTTTCTTTCCAAAATCTCCATTTGAAATTATGTTTTTCAAGCTCAAAAATGTGGGGTTTTTTCTTTGTAATGACTTCTTTCTCTCACCTGGAAAATGTTTTATGATCTGCATGAATGTGAATATACACCACCAGCGATGTTCCTAAGCTACAGATACAGAAAGTGGCTTTGGGGTTTTTTTTTGTTTTGTTAGTTATTGTAGCCTGCTGAGGGTTGTACAGCAAAATGGTTTGTTTACTCTGTACAGTTTCTCGGAGTACAGACAGCTATGACAACTGGAGTTCAACAAGTGTAATTTTCTTTCATAAATTTTTATATTTCAGAAGATGCACATTATTTTTCTTAGACTTACCATGAAAAGTCAACTTCAAATCAAACTATGGAGTAATTCTAACCTTTTAAGTCCCTTGATACTGAAGTGCAGAAAGATGACTTGATATTCCAGGGAAAATGCAAGTGGCACATAACTCACATTTTGCACCCCATATCAAGAAATACTAATCATGTGACAGATCACATTTTATATAGCTTTTATCTGAAGAACCCCAGAGGGCTTGCCAAGTGAAATATTCGTTCCTTCTTCAAATGCAAACACCTATAAGGTGAATTGGTGTTTATCGGCGCAGTGTCTTATATTAAGACACCATGACCAGTACTGTATTTGGACAAAACTATAAGTGAATTTAATGAGATAGAATGTAACCTTGCTAACCATTGCTTAAGGGAAAACCAGAATGCCAGAAAATCTTCACTGGACTTACCAACTAACTGGTATTAAAGTGATCTTATGATAAAAACAAAAGAATTCTGAGTAGTGAGTTATTTTGAGATATTTCACTTCTGACAAACTTCTGTCAAATCCATTTTAAAAACTGCAGCCTGACTTTTGAAAGGAGTTTAAGAACCTTCTGAAATTGCAGTCCACAATTAAAATTCCAGCCATGTGTCATCAGATTTGAAGTAGCACATTGTCTTCTGGCTGATAACATGCACTGATACTGCGCTAGCCCTGAGGAAATCCACTCTCTGTTAAATCTCCAAGGAAATAAAGAGAAGAGGGACCTCCTGGGTCAGGAGTCTAAGCCATTTCTATCATAAGCAATCATATCAGTATAAATCCCTTTGGCTAATGGATTAGGCTTAGTCTCAGAAATGTAAGCTGTCCCTGAAACTCCTCTTGGAAGACTGTTATAGAATCTTATTCTAGCTTTCATTTTACTACAACCAGTTTCTGCCCATTGATTCGTGATGCAGATGTTATTTAGCCTGGATCATTGTTTTCTTCTTTCCTCCTCACTTGTTTGAGTGTTTGTTCTCCTAAAGTACTTAAAGCAAATAATTATTATCTTGGCCTTTGTTTAGACAAGCCAACCTTTCTACTCTCCTTACAAAAGACAGGCTTTTGATTCCTCGTATTCTTATAGTAGTCCCTCAAACCGGTACTGGTGCAGGAAATTATTACTTAAAAAAAACTCATTACCAGAGTTCTAGAGGTAAATTACCCAATGGTGTCAATACTTCTCTACCTCCTCTTCTTACCTGGTGGTACAGATACTTCTCTACCTCCTCTTGACCCTCCTTTCTGAGTCATCGCATTGCACTGCCATGTTCTTGACCATGTTACACAGGTGACTTGGGATCAGCTTCAGATTTAGTAGTACAGAGAAGGTTTTCCTCTCACTTGCCATAGGTAAGGCTAAGGCTTTGTATTTTATTACTAGTAGCTGTGTATTATTAAATTTTCATCTGTTTTGATTATTCTCTTAAGCAAGATCATCTACAAATAAAATTCCAGTGTAACACCTAGCCTCTGCATTTGCTGACTATGCCTCCCTGTGTCATCAGGAACTCCCACAAGTGGTCTCCTACTTTTTGTACTAACACTATTAATTAAAATACTAAATAAAAATGGTCCCAGATGCAAAGCTGAGGAACACCAGTAGCAATCATCTTCATGCACAGCATTTTCCCATTCAGAACAGCTTACTGTCAGGTTTTTACCCTTTTCTTTTTAAACCAGCTTACAGGTTTTTATACTGGTCTCTTCTCCAATCTCATCATTCCATTATTTCTCGTATAGTTCTATGTTGCCCGGTCTAAAGGTGCAGACTGTGTTGCATTCAGGTCATAACTTTACTTAGTATTTAGGTATAAATAAATTGTAAATTGCAAGCAAAGCTAAGTGCCTTAGAGATTTCTTATCTGAGGTTGCCAATGCCAACATGTTCATAGCCCATCATAAAATCTAGGAAATGTAATGTTTTCCATGCTTTTAATAGTTTTTTATTGGAAACAGAATAAGAATAAATTAAGTTACTCAGAGATGAAAAATGCAGTAACTAAACTGATTCAACTAAGACTGAAACAATGAAGCAATTCAAGTGAGTGTATCTGCAAATTAATACACTGGTAATGACGGCAAAGTATAAAGCTGATATTAAACTGTTCTAGTATCATTTAATAACATGCTGTCTAATCTGGAGGGCATGTAAGAAGCCAGATTCTTTTTAGTCAGGTATGCCATCCACTGCTCTAGCCAATGAAGTCTAATAATTTAGCTATTGATAGGCATAAAGTAGGAGTTTGTCAGCATATGTATTTGTTCTGGTATTAAACCCTCTCAAAGAAACTGCTAACCCTGATGGTAAAGGCTGATTTGGATTGCCTTATGGCAACTTGGGGTTTTAATTTTTGTAGCATTGCTTTTGTTATCTGGAATCAGACAGTGGAGTCTTAGTTTAGGTAAAGGATGGGTGATCTCGTGCCCAATTAGAGTAGTCAGCCTGGCCATAGGAGTAACTCAGGTATTTCACCTTTTTCTTCTGGATGGCTTGTGAAGAGGAGAAAGGCATGTATGTAGCCTGAAGAATTGCTGGGTCATTCTAGAAGCATTTTTGCCTTCATACAACCTTTGCATTTTATAGGTGTTGTTTGCTTCAGGAACCATGCTCATGACTTCAAGATCTACTAGAGCCCAGGTGTAATGGACTGTCAGTCTGGTCTGCTTCTCAAAGAGCAAAATCCTAAGGGTGAATCAGAAAAGATCTAATTCCAGCAATGTGAAGAACAGGATATGCGAGTAGTTTCTGCTGGTAATGTTACAACACCAGACTTTTGACAGAGGCAGTGAGAAGAATGCCCATGATCAGTAACCATAATTTCCCAGAGTTGTCTAATAATCTAATCAGCATATTCTTTCCATATGCATGTTCTTGTCATTGCAGTTATTTCCATGTGCTTTTCCTTTCTCTCTCCTAAGCAGTTTCCAAAGACCCCTCACTAAATAAAAATCTGGGAGCTACCATATCTTAATTCACAAACTCTTTTTACATTGTATGAAAAAATTATGTAAAGACTATGCAAAATAATTTATGTAAAAAGAGACTATACATCTGTGATTAAAGGTTTCAGAGGGCCAGCTTAAATCAAACCTTGTGGTTCTCATCTGCGGAATCCCTTTTTCCATTGCTTGATTCCTGATCTTTGTATTTCTTGCTATGAATTACTGATTGGCCTGGCATTGCCAGCTTTGTGAGAACTGACAGGACTGTGGGCAAGATAATAGGCTTCTTGGCTATAATGACCCATCCTTTCTGTGAATATTCTGATAGAGATTTGCATTTTTTCTATCTATTAATCTATACATTAATGATCTATAATGCAATAATAAATTGATTACCATCACTAAACAGCGAAGAAGAGTAGTGACTTCAAAGAATCAGACACCTGTAGCAAGACTGAAACTCGCGTGCGTGAAGAACTTATTCTGTCTTTAAGCATGGGCTGTCTGAATGAAATTCTTTTACCTGGGAGAAAAACGAGTCTGTGCTTCTCTCAGTATGTGTACGGTTCCTGTCAGCATTAATTGGAACGCTGAGTGAAATTCATAAAGAAAATAGACCCTGAACCAGCAGCACAGCAGACTCTACAGTTGTGTATTTGTAATTGTGCCATGGTGGAACAAGCCCTGGAGCAAGCAAAGAGACTTGGAGATTTCCCACCTACCTGGCAGCTTTTCTGACTAATTCAGCTGTGCTGGCAAGTACTGCCAGTTAGCTCCATGCTATTTTCAGAATAAAATGTATCCAGCACAAGGCAAGAGGCGACAATAGTGAAATTCCCCCTTCGTTTCACAGAGGTGCATTTAACCCTTCTGCCATGTGTAACGGCCGTTATGGGGATGTGTTAGGACATCAAAGATCCTTTTGAGTATTAACGAAACATTGGCTGTCTAGCTGCACAATTGATCCCTCCTTAAATTCTGACTGCAGGAGTTTAAAATACAAACACCTAAAGGACTTTTTAGTAGTAGTTCTTCCCTTTGTGTAAGCATGCCTGAGAATCTTGCTAGCTTGGGAAAACAGCCTGTTTTGATGTATTAAGAAACAGACTGCTTTACCTGAAAGTTCTGTCTTCCTATAGAGATTTCACTTCAGCTCCACCCCACTCACCCCAGTTTACCCTGCCTCTGCTTTGGTGTGGTGGTTGTTCTCAACCAGGGCTTTCTCCCACCCACTGGCACTGGCTCTGCACAGTCAGTAACTGGGCGGACCAAACGTTCTTGTCCATCTTGTGATGTCCCAGTGACATTCCAGCTTCCACCTGGCTCAAACTGGCACCTTCCAGCCCTGTCTCACGACGGGTGTTTGGGACTTCCCTTCCTTTGACAAGACTCCAGAGGAAGTCTTGCTTTCTGCTCTCTTTGCCAGCTTGAACTTGATCAGATTTGAATTTCAGTGTGAAGGAAGTACAATAATGTAATAAAGAAAGAGTAAAGAATACCTGCAGAATTCTTTTATTTGATTTTGCTTAAGATATGGAGAAAACAGAGAAGTCTGCTTTCAATGAGAAATCAATTTATGCTATAAAAAAATAAATGAAAATATTCCTGCAGAAAAGTGCAAGTAAAGAGGTAATTTTATATGCATAAAGGTTACAAGAACAACTTGAGTGGCCAGTCTGTTGACTTCTGGTTTATGCAAGGTTTTTTATGCATCAAAAATTACTGCAGCTTCAGTTTAGAGCCATTTTGACTGTGAGACCATTCCTTTACATTCGCTATGGGGCCTCTATATTCTTCTAAATCTAACAGGAGGGGATTTTAGCTTACTCCTTTGGAGCTCAGTGAGGGACAGGTTTTTTGGTCTTTTTTTCTCCAGTTCTCTTGAGACTGCTCTCTGAATGTATGCCAAGGAGGAGCCTGTGGGGTCTGAAAGCTTCCCAGATAAGGTGAAGTTAGAAAGTGGATGGACTTAGAATGTGAATTTCAGTGGCAGCATAGTCATTGCCTAGCACTGGAAGTCTGATGAAAATTGCATCAGTTGCTTTTCAAAAGTTGCCAGACCTCATTTTTTATGTTAGCAAAATAATGTATTTTCCTTACTCTAGCATTGTTGTTAGAACCAGCTAAACTGTCTGTCTATAAGGGAAGAAAATAAATTACCCTGCAGGTGACATTCAGCATCAAAATGTTCAGGTTAAATAGATAAAGTTTGGCAAAAATAGAACTAACTGAAAACTGAATCTCCTGATGCCAAGTGTCAGGTCAGCTTTAGTGAATAGGACCAGTTCTGCTTTTGCACATTTACAGCAGCATCCTCAGTCAGTCCTAGAAGGAGATAGAATCTGTTTAATGTCTGTGAAAGTGAAAACTGAAGTTTTTTCTTGTACTGTTTAAATGTCTCCTTGTGTTAGTATTGCACTACTCAGCATAAAAGTCTAAATGGATTTCCTCAGCTAACAGAGTAAAATAGCATATAATATCCCACGGCTCCTGCAGCACCATTGCCAGGTCTGCTGCTATTAGAAAGATGGTAACTTACAGGAATAACTATAATTCAGTCAAATTTGAAATAAAAACTGTGGAAAATATGTTGCTTTGGGGGAGATGAAAATATACCAGCAATATTGATCTTAGTACCATATGATGTTCTTGCTGAATTCAAATGTGACAGGACAAAACAGATAAAAATGAGGAGCTGGCTGCCTATCACATGATTCAGCAGCCTTTTAGAGGCAGGGATATTGCTTTGTGTTTCTTCTACCAGTTGTTCTCCCCTGTTCTGGTTAGAAAGAAGTGCAGAAGGAGAGCCTCCTGGGTTTCTAGCTGTTTGCTTTGCTAAGAGAAGTTTTAGATTTGTTTGTTTTGAATAAAAAGTTGTTCCTTGAGGCTAGGACATAAAAGAGGTTTGACAGTGAAAGACGTTGCTACTTAGAGCAGGCAATTCTCCTCTAAAAATGTAATTATTTGGAGAGGTATGAGAACCCTGCCCTCTCTGTCCCTGAAATTTTTGCTTTCTCTTTTTTCTTTAGGAACAAGAGCATTTTCATTCTGATATGCCAAGAATGAAGCTTAGACTCAGTGTATCCACATTGACTATCAAAAAACAATGAAACCTTAAGGGTAGCTATATATAAAGATTCTTGTCTACTAGGGGAAAATATATAATCTATAAACAATTAATTACTGAGTATCGAACTCCTCTAAACCAAACAAACACATCCCTAAACATCATTCTCAGATTTCATTTACAAGTATTGGGCAGAATTTTACAAGCAAAATTTATCCCTCTTTAGCTAAAGACAAACCTATAACTTACTTTCAATACAGAAGCTGTAACTGAAGGTGATTAAGTATGCTCTAATTTATTGTAGTTTACAAGCCAACAGCAATATATATATATGTCCTACAAATCCATATGGTGATATGCAAGCATTTTGCTCCAGTAGTATATGTTTAGAAAATGTTTATCTGTGCCAGTGCTCTAAGCAATTTCAGAGTAAGCCTTTGACTAGTGTCATAAAGATCTTATGTTCTTCTCTGTTAAAAAATTCTGAAAACAGCTGCAGAGCTGAAGCTGTGTCTGTGTGCCATACTCTTTAAGATTTTTTTCTAGGGCAGAAGCCCAAGTGTCTTGGTTTGTTACGCAGAAATATCAGCGTTTCTTGCAATTGTTTGCACTGGAGTCTTGTTTATTTATTTCAGCAGCCAGAATAGCTTTGTCTGCCTCTCTGATTATGAATCCAGATCATGATAGCTTTATGGCTGATTGGATGATGTGTCTTTGCAGTTTTGAACCTGCTTGTTCTACCATTTACTATGAATTTGAAAGCTAAGACAACACAGAGTCTGAAAAGGCAGTTCAATGCTGAAAGGAATGCACAAATGCAAGTCTTTTCTCTGTAGCCATTTTGCCATGTTCTGGTGAATCTTTAAGCTCTTGTAGCTCTTTTAGCAGTGGCAGAAATTTATCCTCATGTACCTGCTGTATTTGTATGATACAGCATAGCATTTGCTTATCATTTTCATGTTTCTACTTGAATTTTGCATATAAGAGTTTTCTGTTAGAGAGGATTAGAAACTCTGAAACTTTTTTCCCCCACTATTACTAGGGTAAGATTGTGTGTAATATCTTTCACAGTTCTGGCTACCAAGCTGTCGTCATCTACTTCAGTCGTGTTTGTGTCTGAGGACATGCTGCTGGCACCATTTTGTTTTATCTGTGCTAGAAGACTGCCTCTTCTCCTTCTGTTCTTGTGCTGATCGAAGTCGCAGATTTTCCCTTAACAGGAAAGTGCGTGTTATGTTTCTGTCATTACAAATTCTCATTTTAGTTGAATAATCCTGTTGTTAACTTTCCAGTCCATCATTATAAGGTAACATAACAAGGCTTTGGTGTGAATACGGTTGCAGCATGATCATCGTGTTTCTTGAGAACGTGTGTGCAGCCACCTAAACCCACTGATTGCCTGATACAAAGTGGGCCACTTCTAAGTACTGGGCCCCCCCCAGTACTGCTGGGGGCTGATGCTGGATGTATTTTTGGTTTATTTTTATTTTTGTGTAAGAATCAGAAGCTGGACAAATTGTTGGGAATGATGGTAGTTGTGGTATGCAGGAAGATTTCAGTACAGGCGGGTGGCTGTTCTTAACAGATGATAGTACCAGCTATAAGATTTTTATCTATATTTAAATTGCCTTAATGAATGGACTGGTTTGTATTCAAAACTGTTTTTGCATTACACAAAAATGGCAGGAGAAGAAATATTGCTTTGAGAAAAATTCAGTAATATCTGGTGAAAGACATAAGCTTCATCTGTTCAGTATGGACTAATTATTTTCCATGTGTGATCTCCAGAAGTTTTGTTCTATAGATAGTCTCTTGAGTAAGTAAGTAATGTACTTTTCTAACAGTTCTAAAATTCTGATCTTCCATTTTTGTTCTTTCAATCACCTCAGTTCTGCAATGAAACAGAACGTTATCCCACGGTATCCCACATATGCCACATGAAGTCTTCAGTAAGTCTTTAATATTCTGTATAGCAAGGGCAATTTGGATGTTTATGTCTTTTCTTTTTTCTTTTTTTGGTTGGAGATGGGATTCTTTGATAAAAAGTATCTTAGACCTAAGTAAGCTTAATTTAATTTCTGATTCAATGTAATGAAACTCTTAACTTGTACTGTAGAATATACAGATAAATTATAGCTTTGAAGATACTGTAGCCTGATAAAAGACACTTATCTACTGGATGTATTAGGCCAGATCCTCTGCTGGTATTTATTGGGGTGGAGCTAAACTAATTTACACCAGAACTGTATGTGTTGCTGCTGTCTGAAGGAAACTGATGAGCAGGAAATGTGCCGACTGAGACCTTGATAGAACCAGAATTGGATATGCTGGAGAAGTCTTGTTCAGAAATGCAATGATGTTGGTTTTACACATTTCCATATGGAAAGGACCTCTCAGGACAGGACAACCAAGATGTGTGAGTAACAACTTAAGTGATTAAAGGGAAGTGTCCCACAGAATGGACCTGTCATGCTGTATATACAGTTAAAAAAACCTCATATTGGGAATAATTGCAATTAATAGCAAAGTGGCCGTTTTTTTGGGTTTTTTTTCCAAAAGGAGGACAATCTCTAGATAATTTTTTTCCAATTCCTTTATGATTCTCTGAATCTTTTCCTGTTTCATTGCCAATATGCATGGAGTAAAACTTTAAATTCATCAGGAAGCGTGTACACCAGGCAAATGCAGACAAAAGGATGCTGATTGTGAAATGTTCCTGTTCTTTCCCAACAAAACAATGGGGTTGGGAGAGAATAGAAAGGACCAACATGCTTATACCTTTGAAATTTTCCAGCGTTGAAGACCTTGGGTCCTTGTTCACATACTGTGGCTGTTATCAAACTTAGAATTTTGTGAAACTTCTGGGATCAAAACCCTTGTTGTATGTGCATCAAATTCAGTCCTGTGCTGCCTTGAAAATGGTGCTCCTTTGAAGTTTGCATAGCTTGTGAACTAGAGCATCTGACAGTTAACAGTGTTTGGGCCAGTCTTCAAAGGCTGACTTTGGGATCTCTAACTCTTAAATCTCTCCAACTTCATGCACCAAGAGGTAATCCATTCCTTTTTCTGCATCTTCTTACAGTACAGCTACCACTCCAGGGCCTGCAGATGAACCTGTTCAGAAAGAGATTTGTGAGCTCTGTTGCTGTTTCTTTGCTGGAGTTCATCATATTTGCACGTACACAGGAGCTCAGGCAAGTGAGAAGATCCAGTCTCTTAGGACTTTGATTCACTTAGGGAACAGTGCAGTTCTAGTGCAAAGTGGCTGGAGTGATTACAGTTCTAGAGGAATTTCTAAATGCAGAGAAAAAGCTATCAGTAATTTTTCCTAAGTGTTAACAAATAAATACAATGCATGCAAAGTGTGGTTACCTGGGGAAATTTAGGGAGCTTTAATCCTCATCATGAAAATCAAAGCCTTAGTACATCACCAGGGGAAGATGATCGACCTTTTTTTTCCAAACGCTAGACATAGCTCAGGCTTTCTGGCAATGTCCCTGGGATTATATTCATTTGTTCTGAAGCTGCAAATTGATTAAATTAGGTCATTGAAAGGCCACTAATGACATGTTTTGGTTCTCCTTTTATTGCAGCAGTATGTTAATCTTACATTTGGAATTTGATTCACATGGTAGCTGGCTGTTCAAAAGAGCAATTGGTCAGGGTCTAGACATATGCAATACAGTGAAGCTTCTGACCACAGCTATTAAAAAAGAAAACAAAGGAGGGAAATCCTACAATCCTGCCTCATACACATATTTTGATGGAATAGGGACAGCTTTGTTTCAGTCATTTTTCATAAATAGTTGTGTGGAATTTTAATTATGTACTCTAGGTGTAGTGCTGAAACACATCTCCCAAAAAATTGCTCTATTTCTGAATATTTCAAAACCACTCTGTGCGTGTCACTGGACTCTCGGTTTGTTGAAGCATTAATACCCATTGATGAAACCATAGATTTCCCCCCTCTCTCCTCCCCCATAAAAATACACATGCACACACAGGAGAGGGATTGCTCTGAGATAGTATGGGGATTCCTTCACAAGCTTTCAGTGGAATCTCCTCCGGTTTTATCCCTTACAATTCTCTTCAGCTAAAGTTCAGATCATAATTGCTCTTTTCGCTCCCTTCTCACCCTCTTTCCTGAGCTATAGCGAGGCTTTTTGACACCTCAGAGCAGCTCTCCCTATCTTAAATCCTGTCCTTTCCTGGTGTCCCTCTGTCAACATACTGCTTCTCATTATAGCTCTGGACTGGTATCATTTTCTCCTGGGTGGCAGTAGCAACTGCTGTGGCTCAGATATATTTATTCCATATGGTACCCTTCATCCACTTCCACCAGAATCCCAAGTCCCTTTCATTTTTCTTTCTATTCAGTCATTTCTTACTTAATGAACCCTTATTTACACTGGAATTGACGTGATACTTTCCACCACTATGTTTTGTTTGCATATCATAGCACTTATCTCTAGGTTATGTCTTAATATTTGTTTAGAATGTAATTGCCTTTGGGTAGGAACTGCTTCTGCGCATGTGTGTGTGCATAGTGTACCTATAACAGCAGCAACTCCTCTGTTGTCTGTTGAGAGCCAAAGGGAGCTAAGCATATACCATATACTTAGTATGTTTTTAAAATATTTCAGCTAGCCTGATCTGAATTAATGACAAAATATTTAAACAGCTACGTGTTCATACAATTCCCTTGACCTTAGATGAGATTTAGGCATTACTTAAAGTTGCACCTTAAAAAGTTTTTTTATCTCTAAAAGTTTTTTAATCAGGCCAAACTCAGTATTGTATCTACATTACTATAATTTTCATTTTCTTCTCCCCATCTCCATATAAAGCATAATTATTTAGGTTCCCATTTAGATACCCCCGAAAATGTGATTCACAGCCCATTTATAAACTACTATTGCCATTTAATTAAATTAATTCTTACAACAGCCTCAGGTAACAGAACAGATATGCTTCAATTCTGAAAAGTCTTCACTGATTCAATCAGTTTTATGTAGTCACAGACCAGGTTTTCTGAAAAGCTTGTTTGCTGTGCAAGCACTATAAATGCTCATTTCTCTAAGCATTCAGCATAGTGGATATTCAGCAGAGTAGCTGAGTATTTTGGAAAACATGGCCGTAGTTGCTGGTGCAGAGCCATAGTCTGTCTCGGAAAATTCTAGGGTTTTATTTTCTCAAGTTCTTTCAAAGTTGGGGGATGAGGAATCCCTTCGAAATATGTGACTAGGCTCTATATAGCTCAGAAGTGAAGTGAATATTTCTGAAAATCTCTGTTGGGGTGTGTCTTGCCAACGTGGATCGGAAGCAATGGCAAAGCTAGAATTGGAATAACAAAAGAAAACCAGAAATTGCCTTTGAAACAGATTTTGAGATTAAATTTAAAAAGGTAGGCTTCTTTAAATCTGTTGAGGTTAAATAGCAGGTCATTTTGCTAGCAGCTACATGCTTGTGCATGTATTTTGAAATGCAGTAATATAAGTTCGCTATTTGATGATGCATCTTTTTTAACATCAGTTTTCACAGCAGGAGTAAAATTGAGCGAGCAGAACCACAACCTCTGAAAATTGCCTTTTCACAGGAACTTCATACTGAAATTTCTCCTGGTATTACCTATCCTGGAAACACAAGCAGTCATCCTTAAAGAAATAGCACTTCTTTTTAGCCATGTGAATGATTGTCCCTGTAGTAGTAAAGCTGCGATTTTTTTCCTTGAGGAATTCCTTTCTATCTGTTGCTTCCTATGAGGTTCTTGAAGGCCATTTTTCATCTAAACCAGCTTTACACTGCCAAGCAACAGTCACAGGAAACCAAGGCTCCAGAAATCCTGTAGGGTCCTCCCACTCAATGTTGCCTGGCTAGCCAATTACCTTGATATTTTTATCTCTAACCTGATTTGGAACTAATTGTAAATTACTATTTTACCATTCTGTTTTCTGTGATAAATGTCCTACTCAATTATTATTAGATCTGCTCCTAGCACAGCTAAATCTCCTTATATCTGTGCCATACCTTTGTGCCTCTGCAATCTAGGGATATAGAAGCAACCTCTCATCCTACTTCACTGATTCCTGATCTCGTCCCAGAGACAATGCAGGATTTTCTAGCACGCCCTTCACTGTGGTAAAAGTGCCTTTCGGGATGAAGGTTCATGTCAGTTGTTTAACTTCTGTCAAGTTGCTTTCAAAGCAAAGCCCAATTCTTTAATCTCAGGGTCTAAGATGACACAACATTCATTTATAGATAAATATATATGTTCTGTATCTACTATATTATATTATAATAAACAACATTCATTTTTAAAGCTTGAGATGCAGTTTTTACCACAGAGTACATCAACCTTTGATGCAATTTTGAAGTAAATGTCTCAGTCATTCCCATTTACTGCACTTTGCCTCTCGTCACTGAGTGGTGTGAGAGCACATTCACTGGATTCCTTCTGGTTAAAACTAAACTAGAACATGCACTACAGGAACACCCTTGTATGCTCATTAAGCAGTTAGAGAACATTAATTCCTGGGTCCACAGCAGGGCTCATCCAAAGTGACGTATATTGGAGATGCTGGGTTCTCAGCACCAACTGTTTTGCTGTGCAGGTGTTCTCCTATCTCACTTCACGTTGCAGGAACACTGAAGTGATGGCATGCATGTGAATCCTGAGCAGAAAGTAGTGCTCTGGTCTGAGAAGGCTCTTGCTTGCCCCAGTTTTGGGAAGTTCACTGGAGACGGGGAAGTAGGATCAGAGAGGTAAATAGCTCTGCTCATTACTGTCTTTCCTCTTCTCCATTTCTGTTCCTGCTCCGTGCTCAGGGAACTGAAGGTCTTGCAAACTGTTTCAGTTAAGGCTGCTGAGCAGGCATGCTGCTCTTACTTGTCTTAGATAAATTACCTGGATCCCAAGAGTGTGGTGTACAGGCCACTGACAGAAGAAGCAGGCGAGCAGTTCACTGTCTGACTTGTTAGGGTGTGCCTAACAGTATCTGCCCAGCTACAGCTAACAGGAATCATTAGACTCACAATCATCTGGAAAGACCACTGATGAAGGATGGAGTACATTGGCAATCACAAGTGCTTCCCAAGTCTGCTGCTTCCCTACAGATCTTAGCTACCTTGTTTCGTATAACTACTGAAAGAAAATGCAAGATCCACCTATCCAGATTTAATCATCTGCATATGAGCTTTTCATCTAACTCCAGCGCGGTCATTCAAAGAAGCAATTCTCTTCCACAGGCAGCTGAGTTCATGGAGTCATGTATTGGAAAGTCTCACACAAAAGTGAGCTATGTGTTCCAAGCCACTGAGATGATTCTCCATTAGCACTTTAATCAAGGCCTTTGCTACAGTAAATGTTAAGCACTGTAAGTAATTGGTAAAGACTGCTGACCTGATAATGCTGTGGTAGGTTCAGCCTAATCTGAAAAAGAAATCCCCTAAAACGTTTACTGCATTACTGACCCAATGAATCATCGAAAAAGCAAAACATAATCTGAATGTTGTGCTCAGCAAGTAGAAATATGCCCGGAATATTTCAGAAAGGCAACACTGACAAGAAACAAAAGAAGCTGCTCAAAATGGAGCATTTTCCATGTACTGTTCCGTGGGAGCTGTTACACAGAGACCCCCTCAGTCTGCTTGTGAATATCCCTTTGGCAGGAATCAGTATGCAGGTGTGTAAATACTGTGACTGCTTTTGGCATCAGGAAGTCTTTTTTTTTTTTTTTTTTTTTTTT
>NW_009259719.1:7962680-7968932 GCF_000687185.1 Egretta garzetta
AATTTTGTGCTTGTTTTTGGCTTAGGAAGTTTTTTTTTTTTTTTTTTTTTTTTTTTTTTTAAATTGGAAAGTGTGCACAAAGTTATGATATATTGGGAATTCATTGTCTACTTTCTGAACTTCTGAGTCTTAACCACTTGATAACTGATTCTAGGATCGTATGAGTCAAAAGCAGTACATGGTCAGGAAAGCTGTTAGTGTTAAGAAGTCCTTGTCTGTTTCTTTGAACAAAGAGAAGCTTGAGGAGGTGACAGAAAGCTGATTGTCTTAGCAAAGAGCAGGTGAGTGTGAAGGCTGGAGCAGAAGCTAGTGGATTGTTTTGGAGTTGGATTCATTTGCTTGGGAGTGAGTCTCAGGCTGAGAGTCCTTGGGTGCCAGCCCTGCCCAGCGCTCTGTTCTGTCAGGGAGGCAGGAACATGACAACAAACCGTATGACAAGGGGTGTGGGGCCCCTCAGCTTCACACCCCTCAGCACAGGAATCAAGACTAGGGACTGATGATAGGCAGAGATGAAAGACCAAAAGTATGAACAGCCAGATAACAAAATAGATGTAAGTAACGGTTATCATTAGAGTTGTGTATTTTAAAACCTAATACCTGTGAATTTCACCAGTCAATATTGACCATCTCACTGACACCCTGCTCGCAAAGCCATCATTTCCAGGATTCACTTAGCCATTCCAAATATCTGAGCAGATTCAGACAACTGCATTTCTTAAATGAACAGATAAACCTCTGGTTCTCTCTTTAATACCAAATGGAGATGGTATTGCCCACTGAGACTAAGCATAGTCTGTCAGTGCGCCAGTGAGAGTCATCATGTCTTTTGGTTTATTAAGCCTGGAAGGAATTTTTGAACTACAAAAATAAGAAAATTCACAAGATCCTAATAGCTAAAACATTTTTCCTGTCTGTGAAAATTCCAAAGAAGTCATGTTTTGTGGTGATCTTTTTTTTCTTTAGACTGTTTCAGGCAATATATAATGAGGCTTCTCTCCTTTCACTCATGCGCAAATGCAATTTTGTACAGAAAAGGATAAAAATATGTTTTTAATTTTTTTCAAAAGGTTTGTTTCTGTAAAATAGACATCATAAAACCCCACAAAGCATCTAGTGATGTAATTTTGAAATAAAACTTGTATGTCCTATTATATTCATATAAATTTATTTTAATTTTAAGTAATGAAAATAAATTTCATTTAGGATCACCTACTTAATAATTTGTTCTATAGAAAATTGTAACAATAACCTGCCTTGGAAAACATGAGTCCAAGAATTTCACCTAAGAATTACTTCAAGAGTGTCCTTTCTGGTTGAGCTAATGAATGCTTCTTCAAGTCACAGCCAACCTGTGAAAAACTGAAGCAACAAAGAATCTTTTCTATCTTCTGGTAAGTTGTACCAATTTACTCCCATGATTAAAAGTCTGCACCTATTCCATTCTGCATAGGTCACCAGCATTGAGCCTTTTGATCTCATAATGCCTTTGTCTGCTAGACTTGAAGAGCTATCAGAAATCTCCTTGTTGTATATGCTTATAGACACTGATTATATCATATCTTACACTTCTTGTTGATAGAGCTGAAGAGATTGATCTCTTTAAATCTCTGTATTAGGAGGAAATTTTTTTTTGAGGCCTCAAATTATTCTTTTGGCTATTTTTCCTGAACCTTTTCTGTTTTCTTTTTTGGGAAGGATGGATATCAGAAGTTGGCACAGATGTTACAATATGAAAGGGATGCAAAACTTTGTGGTAAGATTCATGCAAATTAGTTACAAATAATTGTTTCCCTTTTCATCTGAATCCATCCAAGCACCATATTGCTCTCACTGAGACTTTTAACAGTATGAGGTTTGTTATGATTAATTATGTAGCTGATTATGGTCCGATTACTTCGTTCAAGTTGTCTGGACTGAGCTACTGCTAGTAACAGTAGTAAAATCTTCAGAGTGTTGTATTAATCTTTAATAGATCTGTAATACCCAGGATGCATATCAATGGTATTTTAGGAATGGCAATTACCACTATATTTTTCAATATTATAATACTTCTGTCCCAAAAGTATTTTAGCTAACGCATTTATATGACATTAAGTAGGAAGTCTCCTATGATTCATACTCATTGTAAATAGAAAACTTTTTTTAATATTTCAGCAAATAATCCTAGAGAAATTAGGCATCTGTGGATTGTAAAGATCTGAATTAGTGAAAGTAATTTCTGAAAGCATATCCAATGTCTTACAGCTTCAGAAGGCAAAGTTCCCTGTGTAGGATTCATCACTGCTTTATAGCTTGCTCGAGTAGATCATATGGCCTTGGTTGGGCTCTGAATCAGTTCCTAGGCTGCAATTCCCATAACATGTATTTAGAATAAAATGTAAAAAAGTGACTTCTTAACTTCAGGTAGCTCAACCTGCCTGTCTGTCCTTGTTGTAAGCAAGCTACCTTGCTATGTACATATTTCTCTAGTTCACTCTGTCACCCATAGGATCATGTCTAGTATAATATTTGTAATATTATGAGAAGTTCACAGCTGCTCTTGGCTATGATCAGTGGATGTTATACTGGTTTCAGAATTATTTTCTAATATTGTCCTAAATTTCTCCTGAAGTATCTGTAAGAGGATATTCTTTGCGTCAGTCACATTTTGTGTTTGGGAAGAACAAGTAGGCTCCCGTGCAAACTGCTTAGGGTACGTTTCAGGTACATGTTTTGGCCCCTGGACCTAATCTATATCCAGTTACAGCAGCAAAATGTCAGGCAGGTTGATGCTTCCTCTTGTCTGTTTTTATCATGGTTACGTGATAGGTAACTTTTCCTCCCTCCAAAAGAAAATAGTCATAGAAGTATTTAATAAAAAAATGGGGGAAAATGCTCTGAATAAAATATTTGTTTTATTACAATAGCAATCCAATACAAGATTAACCTTTACTGCATAACAAGGCCTTTCTAAT
Source organism: Egretta garzetta (assembly GCF_000687185.1). Lineage (NCBI taxonomy): Eukaryota > Metazoa > Chordata > Aves > Pelecaniformes > Ardeidae > Egretta > Egretta garzetta. Next base: position 7,965,635 of record NW_009259719.1, read on the forward strand.
GGATGTCAGACTGGCAACGATCTCCTAACAGCCATTGCATCTTCTCTTTGTTCTCAGCAAGGCAAGTGAAGTTTCTTTTAATCTCTTCTCATGTGATGGATCTTCCATTTCCTTAACTGTTCTAACACCCTTTCTTTGTTCTCGCATTAATCTTTCTGGAAGATGGGTGGTATCATTACATAAAGCACTCCTGAGTTTTCACTAAGGGTTTTTATTGAGGCTTAGTCGAGTGGTCTGTTTTCAATGAAAAGATTTGTCCTGTTTCATCTTAGTATCACGCTTGCTTTTTTCCCCATGGTTGCACCACAGATCAGGCTGTTAGCCATCCTGTGATCGGCCACACGTAGGCTTTTTCCCTCCTCAGCCATTTTCAACCAATGAATCTTAAGCTTATAGCAGATGTAATTTCTGAGAGCGTGATCTCCTGCCTTGCACTGTTAACATGTATCCCATACTGATTGCTCTGTCATTAAAATTCTCCATTTCTTCCTAAGATCCTCTGATCTGCCACTGATCTTCCACATTGCATTACAGTCAGTTTATATTAACATAGTGTCTGGGGTTTGTGGAAATGCTGTTAACGTAAACACTATGTGAAAATACGATCTCAGAAAGAACCCTTGGGGGCCTCCACAGCCACTGGCATCTCTAAGGTAGTCAGCTCCTTGACTAAGATCTTTTTTCTCTACCTTGTGTACTGCTTAGTCTCATTGAATCCTAGGTAGAATGACCTGTAGATTATCATATATATATATATATATATGTAGTTTTATATAGAACAGTAGTGGTTTATATTTAAAAAAAGCTTATGTTTTGTCACATTTTCTGTTTTCCCTTTAGCATTTCATTCAAAACATTCAAGAACTTTGCATGCTGCAGATGTTTGACTAATTGGGAAGTAGTTGCTTGGATCACCTGTTCTGCCTTCTAAATGCCAGTAATGAGTCTGTCTCATTTTAAGACTGGAATCAAAAGATTAAATATATTACAAATTTCTGGTTTCCGAACAGGAGACTGAGGTATCAAGATGTTTTAGAATCTGGAGCTGTATACTGTGAGGTTCCCAATTAGGTTGTGTTGGCCTCTTCAACCTTTGCCTCCTACACATCATTCTTTTCACATGTACACCAATGACTGATGTTAATTTGCCAGTCAGCACATGAACCTGCTGCACACCCTTACTGAAAATTGAAAAAGAAAGGGATTTTTTTTTTATAGATTGCCTTTAATCTCCTGTCTCATTTTCACTGCCATGTAGTCCCAGTTTTTCCCTTTTCAAAAATCTTATTGTCCTTTCTATGATTTGGTTCAAATTGATTTCTGGAAGTTCTGGCTTTCTCCTTTCACATTTTACACTTGTAAGTTGTACCTATCTCTTCCAACTTCACACCTTTTTAAAGCCCTTCTATAGGTTCTTCATTTTCACAATTAGCTTTCTTTGGGGTGGTTATTCCTTTGGCACCCATTTTTACTGAAGTCTCTTTGCTTGGTATTCAAGTTTTAGAAACAGTAAACTATTTACAAATTATATAAATTCTAGACCTTCATGTTCAAGTTCGTAAGTTTTTCAGCCCAATTATTTTCAGTAAGTAGTTACCATAGTTACTCAAAGGTTGTTCTTCTAAAATCAAGATTGAGCCCAATGTTTGTTTACCATTCCATTTAATTTAAATTGAATCATCTTATGTACATTCACTCAAAGGTTATTTGATCAACTCTTTTGTAATGTCCTTGTTGCAAATCAAAACCACAGTCACAATAGTATCACTTCATGTGAATTTGCTAAACATTTGGAAAAGAAATCTGTCGGCTCTCACACTAATGAGTGTATGAATGCTACCACTAACAGGAACATTTATTTTCCCATCTCTGTCTGGAAGGTTAGTTCCTATATGGATACAATTTCTAGAAGCCATCAAATTTAAAAAAAAAAAAAAAAAGTAATCAAATCAGAACCTAGGATCCTCTTGAAAATCTTGAGCAAACTCATTTGTTTGCTCATCATTCCCCAAAATTTTTTGGGCTCAGATAAATTCTGTTCTGTCTGTGCTACCTATATTTCTTTAACATATTGTCTCCTTGTTTCATAACAATAGTGTATCTGTGTTTCTGCATTTTATTTCTGCAATTTATTTTTATCACTTTTCATTATTATTAACTTTAGATGTTTTCATCAGTGTCTTTTATTAAATGATGCATTAGACATATGGGTTAATTATTAGTTATTCAGACAGCAATCTCACACACAACAGTAAAATATTTCACTTACATCACATTGGTATATATTCCTTTTCATTTTTTTTCTTTTATTAGTTATATTTTTTTTATTTTATTCTTTAGGGATAAGCTGTATTTCACAATTCCAACTATAAATGTTATACTTCTGTGATGAATTCCAGTCCTTGCCTCTTTATACGCACTGGTAGTAATTTTAATAACGTTATTTCTTCAGTGGCTTGTGTGCCCCAAACTGCATCTGTTTCTTTCCTCGCTTTTACCTGAGTTGATGAACGATACTTACACTGACTTCATTATGATAGAATGAGAAGTTTGCAAACCACAACAATTAATACGAATTCCAAACTAACTAGTAAGGAATAGTAAATTTATTTTAGTGGGTCAAGAACAGATTTTACCAGGTTGCAATAGAATTAGTGGAAGATTACCTGTCCTCTAGAAATCCTGCCCTTAGCTCCTCCAGACAGCGGCTTGAAATCTTAAATCTCTGCTGAATGCATCCTGTCTAGAGGGTGACAAGGAACAGCTGTCATGGTTCAACTCGAGCTAATGCAGTCAAGCGTTTTGAGAACAAACCAGTATTTTGCACTGCAGTGGGGAATGAGAGATGTATCAGACACCAAAAGAAAATATTTCGTATTGATAGGAAAATGTAATCATTGCATCAAAATTCACACCCTTCTAATTCTAAAGAGTAAAACATTTGTAGCAGTGTATGCCGAGTCTAAATTTCTGGAGATCCTTCTCTATTACCATCAGGGAGAGAAAAAATGAGTTCTTAAAAATTGTCTGAATTTTATCTTCATAATCCTAGCAGGTTCAATTAGTCGAGCAACCTGTTTGCAGAGTATATTTGGACTTTGCTTGACAGGCATGTTATATTTTTACATTGGTCGCTGGGTTTAGTACTAAACTAATATGTAAGTTTGTTTATGCTGTGTAGGAAGGTTGCAGTGGCCATAGCCAATCCAAAACCTGACAGTAATCCACCTGATGGTGGATAATTTATAAGTCATAAATGAAAAATAAATCTTGTAACTGAATCTGTCCTTTACTGTGT
>NW_009259719.1:7968947-7977688 GCF_000687185.1 Egretta garzetta
TGTAGGTAAAGGTATGCCTGTAAAAAATAAGCTTTTGGAAACTCTTCTCCAGGTTTTTCCCTTCCCTTTGAAGGAATGAATGGGTTTAATGAAGACTTCAAATTTACACTTCTGCGGCTGAAACACTACCTGGGTCATAACTGGTTTCTGAGTCACCATTTTAAGCTTCTTTCCTCAATTATTTTTCTAGTGCATGCGATTTTGTGCCTGACATTGACCCCTTTATATTACAAAGTTTACCACGTTATGGGTATGTGTATATATATATACATATATATATATATATATACATATATATATATATATATACATATATATATATATATATACATATATATATATGGCTAGAGGAAACTCCTTCAGTGGCCTGCCTTTGGATGGAATGTTTCTGTGAGAGCTTTTGTGGAGAACTCTGCCCTTCTGTTTCTGACAGACAGTTATGTTGATCAATGTTGCTATTTATTAGTTTGTTGATGGCAACGTAAAGAATTAAAATTTTATTGTATAGCTTTACAGGAGACAAAGAACCTACTCTTTGCCTTTACATAGCACCTGCACAATCTTAGCTGGTAATTTTTCTCCATGTGGAAGATAGCCTGCTTAATCTAGGCTTTTTCTCCCATTGACTGATTCAATCACCGGATGCAGTCACGTCATGATATGAGGACATTTCTTGCTGGTTTTCAGGAAAGTGCCTCTCATACAGACTGAGCTGTCTGCATGTCTGTAACAGCTAGACAGCGTCTTGAGGAGCTCTAGGCTAAGTCTTTACTGCTTGAGTTTACACAAGAGTTGTTCACTGAGCTGGGATGGGGGGAATCACTTGAATCCATATCCTTTTAGGTATTAACTATCAGAAATGTACTTACTCTGTTGCTGAAGTGTCAAGACGACTATTAAGGAAAAGTGAATATTCAACACCCTTGAGAAGACGTGTGGATGTCTTCTAACTCTCTTTCTCTGCTTCTGAGTAGAAGATAGCTGAATATATTAAGAGTTCTTTGCCAGTTTGACTATACTACATTATGGCAGGGGAGTGTATTTGTGTAATTATTGATTGCTTCCTTGTGGTGATAGCTGATGAGGTGTTCGTGCTTTTGTTATTTAGATGAATCAGCTACTGGTCACTTTGTGCTGATTCACTCTCAGAGCTGGATATAAGTATTTGAATAGATTTACAGTAACTTCATCCTTTTTACTCAGAGACACGCCAGTTGGCATAATTGCTATACTTGGCTAATTGTTCTGCTGTGTCAGGTAACAAAATATTCTACTTTCTTTTGTTCTTCTCAAGAAGATCGTGGCTTCATTACATAGGTCAAAGGTCTTAAATTAAATTTCTGTCATTTTTTTTCTCCAGTTAACCTAAGTGACACAGGCGAGTGTCTTTGGATGTAGCTGTGATTTAGGCATGCATGAGACAAAGTTTCAAAAGTTTGCTCTATAGAAGACTGAAGTGGTTTTTGGCATGCTGGGAACACAAGCAGAAGATGCCTCTTTCTCTTAAACATGAGAATATTGTCATGTCTTTCACAGGGATTAGATCTCAAATTCATTTTGGAATCTGAAGCTTGTATGAAGACTTAACTATCGTCTACTTCTCAAGTGGAGAATCTCACACTGGACACATGACACTAGCAGTTAGAAACTTGATTTGGCTATTGATTTTAAAATCTATTAAAATCACACTTCAATTGTTCCAATCTTAACAAAATCAATTTTTTTAAGCTTTCTGTATTTTGATAGTATATAAATATTCTTTATTTATTTCAAATATACATAAGTGAAATACTGAATTTATCTAGATAAAATTGATAAAAGTAATTTCACAGTTAAACATACTGGATGTTTATCTTTTAAAATATAAATATGTAATTAATATGGACAGTACAATAGTAGGAAATGTTAAGCAGCATTTCTTGGGTATTGAGCACCTTGCCGTGACTGAATAGTCCCGTAATCATTCTGCTCAGCAGTTAAACGGGAACAGTATGCCCACAGCTAAACTGGGTGCACTAGCATTCCTGTAAGAAAAAATGGGATGAATGTAGACAGGTCGAGCATGACTCCAAATTATCCACCTCAGTACTTCTAAATTCCAGTTTTCCAATCGTTTATGTTAGCACTAGCTTTATTTCCCGATAACAATGTATTCTCTGTGCAGGTCAAAAGGTGATGGCTAGTACAAACCAGTCTGCTGGTCCTTGAGTTGATGGGTTGACCAAACCGGCCATCTAGCGCTCTCTTCATAGAAATGCTGGGGTATGGGGAAGGTTGACTTGAAGTGATGCATGACGGGCGGAAGGCTTTGAACTCTCGAATGCTGGAGGTCACTGCCAACACGCCGGGAGCGGTGACACAACGTGCAGCCGTACGCACTGCACCGGAGGGGCGAGGAGAGGGAGAGAGTCTTCTGAAAACAGCAGCCGTGGGGTAGTTAATCTGATGGTCAGGCTGCCACAACTGACACGCGGGACGGAGAGGCTGCGTGCTAAGCAAAAGCACACAAGAAGGTACCCTGGCTTTGACCTTGCAGCCAGTTCAAAATTAAATACATCTGCTTACTTTGTCGTTTTTACAGATCAACATGTGTGTAAATAAGGATATAGAGCTGTTCCGTCCTCAGCCGCTGTTCCCTGGAGGTGCGTTAGATTGTTCTCTACGAACCGACGTTCAATTGTCCCTGAAACAAAGCGGTAAGATTAGAGAGAGCGCTTAAAAACCCCAAACCAGCAAAACTCTGCGTTCGCTTGTAGAGATTTGGCTGGGGATTAAGTGATAGCTAAAATCAGTTAAGGCAGCCTCTGGAATGGCAACCCTGTTGCATTTCCATGAGTGATGAAACCAGTTCTCTGATGTTTTCTCTCGATAGTACAAACTTCTTAGCATCAAAGAGATCTCTTTCAAGGCAATAAATAAATATATGGTAAGAAATACCTAGGGTCAGAAATTTAAAAAGACCAAAAAAAGCACACTCACAAGAAGAGTTCGCAAATGCTTCTGAACTCTCATTTCAAAAAATAAGACAGGAGCTAATTATTACTTTTGTAGGGTTTCTTATAACCTGAACGTTAGAAGAAATTAATAGGAAAAGGTATCAATTTGTCACAACAGTGCTAATTAATGCTCTATGTTTTTTCACTCTTTTAATAGGTTATTTGCTGTAGTGAGAACATGAGGGATAAGCATGGATGAGGCTGCAATAGTATTTTTCTCAAATTTCCTAATTATTTATGAAACATGAAGATTTAAATGAATCTTTTCCTTTTTTACTAACTGAAGAACAGAATACTCTGTGTCTTTAGTATCAAGAAAACATTTGTTCAGCATAATCTGTGATCTATTTTAAATTAAGGTCCAGCTGACTAAATAATTACCACCTGCACTGTGAATTCTTTGTAATTGTACTTGATGTATGCTATTGGTATTAAAACATTAGTCCATTCTCTACTTCTGTGCTAAAAACAAAATTTTAAATCATTGTCCTGACTTAACCCAGATACATTCTAAGCAAGCAATGTACAAACTTACAGACTGTGATAGGTTGGCATAATGACATTGATCCATACTTGTGCTTACACAAGTCCTGGTCTTTTCTGTTTTTAGAATTTGTTTTCAAGCAATATTACAAATAGAGTAAAAGTAACTTTTAACATTGTATTTGTAATGGCAAATTGTGTTATTTGTTATTAGTTTTTGTAGGGTTTTTTTTTTTTTTAGGTGAGACTTAACTCCAAATGTCTAATGTTCTGGAGGCATTTGAAAGTACCTCTTTCTCTGCCCCTGATGACTCTGAAGAAGCTTACACCAAAAATAGGGGATGTACTGGAATATTTTATGCTGACTTCCATTTTGCATGAAAGAAAAATTTTGGTAATTGAGATGTTCCTAGGATTACCAGAAAGTTATGTTCCCTCCATCTTGTGTGATAAAGTTAGATGTGTGTTGGTTGCTTTCAGTCATGAGCTCCTACTTCAGGCACTCGACCAGGAGTCGATGATGGAGTGATGACTTAACTGCAAGCTGGAAATGCTGCCTGGTGTATGGGTGTCTGCTTTCCTTTCCTGCCACTCCGAGAAACATTGAGGATTGGGAGCAGTCTTGCTTATAAGGAGCTCATTCTGAATTAAACATTTTAAAAAGGAGCCTTAAGATAATGGCCTTTAAAATCCTCCTTCAGTCCTGAGCACTAATCAGAAATCATCCTGATGAAAGAAGAATTAGCTGAATGAAGTTGTGGGGCACAAACACTGCAAAGCCTTAAAGGGAAAAACTGGTGCTATTTGCTGCATTTACATTCCTAATGTGATGGGTTGCTCCTTTCTTTGTCAGGAAAAAAATCCATGAGATGGCCATGAGATGCAGTAGGGCAAAGAATCTATTTTGGATCTGTACATCAAAAGCTGAGACCTCCTGCTTAAAAGCTGCAGAAGATTACTTCATCAAAGGAAGAATAGCTCAGTACTTGAGACATGCGACTCCCTACTCTGAGGTACAAAGGAGACACACTTGGTGCTTCAAAAGGATGTGCAAGGTCATGAGAGATGGTGGTAGAGTGTATTTGCTTTGGATCCTTATGTTTCTGCCTGCAAGGTGAGGAATTTATAGTTTAATGGGAAAGTCAGGTTGTTTAATGGCTTAAACCATCTTATTGACAGGGAGAGAATATGGACTTTAAAGAAACAAACATGCAACGTTGTAACCTCGTGTGTAGAAAAGGAGGTAACTTAATCAAATAAATTGGCTGTTGCAGGGAGTTAAAATTCATCCCTGATTTTTTTTCTTTTTTTTTTTTTTGTGATAGCAGGGGTTCTGGGCCATGTTTCTAAAACAGAGGTTTGAAGTAACAATGGAAGTAGAAGTACCAGCATCTATAGCCCTGAGAATGGGGAGAAAGGGTAAAGTATGGGGATGCTCTTACCTGAAAGAGAGGGCAAGAGGGTGATGTGTTCCATGATACCTTAAGGCTGAGATAACTGAGAAAAATTTGCTTGCAGGGAGGTGTGAGAGTCTCTCTGCTTTCTGCACTCCGACCTTCCATTGTCCCTTGCAGAGCATTTGAAAGGATTGTGCAGTTCCCTTGATCTATTTAAGAGAAAGAAACTGTGTCAAATCTCTCCATTCCCTAGCCAGCTGTCTTTCAGATCACATCTATATTATGGCAAGATAGTATGATGTAAGATGAACTGTCTAATGTATTTTAATTAATGCTCTGTTAATGCATATTCTGTTTGGATAGGGACAATTCTGTTTGCAGTAACTTAACTATAAGCAACTCGCACTACTTCTGACCTAACAGCTCCTGTGCACAGTGGACGTCAAGTTACTTTTAACAGTGTTATTCAAGTGATTAGTGCTCTCCTTCTGACTTGTCTTGTTCACTTAAATAAGGTCTTGAAGTGTGTATTTGCCATTATTTTCATGTGGTGCCACACAGAAGTGTAGTGACAAAGACTCAGAACGGCAGCTCAGAAGACTTCTGCGAGGGGAGACCGCTTTTCTCTGAAAAGCATTGGTGTTTGGGAGACATGATGTCCACCAACATAAGTTCTTCCTGCAGGAGCACTGAGATTTCCAGTGAATGTTAAACTTTAGTTTGATTGCTGAAGTTAATTTGTAAAACTTCTTAACAAAACCTTAAAACCATTTAAATAATCTAATAAAGGAGGCATTGGATTCCAATTTTGTGGTGGTGGTTTTTAAATGTGCAATCTTTGCAATAAGGAAAAATAAAAACAGCTCCAGAAAAAAAACCCTGAGGCACATAACCCTCAGAATTTCTTGTTTATGCTTGCATAATACTGCTGTGCTTTTCCCATGCTTTACAGAAGAGCATGAATATTGAGGTTGGCAGGAGTGAGCTCTGTTAAGAGAGAAGAAAAGACAGAAGAAACAGTGGTTTTGCAGCCCTGCGCAATAGTTGCTGTTTGCTTTGGTCCGTCTCTTGCACATGGGTGATCCTGCATATCCACTTGCTGCCTGGGAGATTAGCGCCTCTGCCTCCTTTACAGGATGGGATGTTTGTTCTACGCTACACTTAAGCTAAGAATATTTACTAAAGCAATCAGTATTTATGTAGAGGTGATAGGAGACTCATTAAACTGGTGAATGCATATATTAGAGGAACAGGTGTAAATATATTTAGTAACTTTAAGTTATGCAAACTTGCATTACACTGACTCTACAGTAAAATACACTGATTCTCCCTCCCTCCCCTCCCCGAAGTGGGTCATATGCCCCTCTAGTGACTCTCTGTTTGAAAACAGGCATCACCAGCAGCAGTGCAGGAAAGTGTTGGGAATAAATATGTCATAATATATACTATATTTCAAATAAAAGTAATCTATCATCAGTATAGCCATACCTGTTAATGCTGTCATTTATATGTCCAGGAAATACGAATGGCATAGTTGCCTATAAACAAAATGTTTCTTGTATTCTGTAAGTTCCCCACAGGTCCCATTCTGTCAACTATTTTGGTGTCCTCTTCAGAGTTTATCTGGCCTTGCAAGGTTCTCACCTTGTCTTCCCAAGTTTGCCTTCATTCCATATTTACTGTAATGGTAAGAGTCAACTCAGACGTGGTTGTGTTTTGAAGAAAATTCTGCTGTGTGTTTTCTTAAGCAGGGAAAGTTTTTGTTTCTCTACCGGTCAACTTGGCAGCCAGAAGAATCCATGAAGTGCTGAGGCTGTAGAATGAAGAGGCAGAAAGCTGGAAGACTTAACCAATTCCTGTCACTACAGAGTTTTTCTGCTCCCCAAGTACTAGCAAGAGATGAAGAGGTATTTATTATTGAAATATACATCTATTACAAAAACAGATTCTCAAACCCAGCAGCAGCCTATCTCCAACAGATGCAACTCAATGGCTTTGTCAGGTTTTGTCCCTTCAAAAAGCTATTTCTGCATGCTGTGGGAGTGCCTCAGGAAGTAAAGTAGTGAAGCTATTGTAAATATATATGCCTAAATGTGAATATGAATTAAGGTGTGATTGAATAACTTGTTTTTTTCTAAATCAATAATGAACAAAGATGCTTACTTACTGGCTGCTTTCTGTTTGCACTCTACACGGGAAAGCAAAAACCAACAGCCCAAAAGCAAACAAAAAACCAAACAGAAAGCTGTCCATGTTCAGTGTTGAAACATAAGTTGCACATGTTAAAAAAATAAATAATGAAGGTTTCCACAGCAACCTAAGTTCTGTAGTACAAATTGATGACTTTTGTTCTGTTTTATTATATAATGATAGAACAGATATTCTATAAAAAGTGTTGGGTACATCTGAAGTTATATTATTGCAAAGTTTAGCATAATCCTAAAACTTGACATCAGGCAAGTTATTTACAAAGGTTTCTGAAAATGCTGTATAAAAAGTGGTTTGTGCCTCTAGCTTTGGGAAGGCTCTGACTGGAGAAAAAGCGCTAGCCTGGCGGAATATTTGCAGTGATCAAAATTTCAGTTACAGGAAAAGTTCTGAATTACATGTTTCAGCTTTTAATTTGCTGCAAGGAATTCAAATTTCGGTTTTACAGGAAGAGTAGAAATGCAAGATGAACTCAAAGATGAAACCTAAAAACTATTTCAAATTTTGGGTAACTGTTCATTGTACAACCTGTACAGATTTTGCCAGCTCCTTAGAAGCTTTGGAAATTAATTTTTAAAAATGAAATCACAGTATTAGACCAATTTTGATCTCACTCAGGGCTGGTGGTTTCACCAGTTAGAGAGCTGACAGCATTTCCTGATTCTCTTTCTACTCAAATGCCAACCTGAAATGCTGCCACTGTACATGCAGGTCAAAAAAAAAAAAAAAAAAGGAGAAATAACAGATTTTACTAATAACTCATTCAACAGTTTAAGTTATTGCTCTCTACAAGTACCTGAAAGGAGGCTGTAGTGAGGTGGGGGTCGGTCTCCCAGGTAACGGGCGATAGGATGAGAGGAAATGGCCTCAAGTTGCGCCAGGGCAGGTTTAGATTGTGAAAACATTTTTCCTAATATCCAGAAAGGGCTGTCAAGCATTGGAACGGGCTGCCCGGGGAAGTGGTCGAGGCCCCATCCCTGGGGGTATTTAAAAGCCAGGCAGACGAGGTGCTTAGGGACATGGTTTAGTGGTGGGATGGCAGTGTTAGGTTAACAGCTGGACTTGATGATCTTAAAGGTCTTTTCCAACCTAAACGATTCTATGATTCTATGAAGTATGCTGACTTTAATTTCCACTGTTTGAAATAATTTGATACGGTTTCCATAAAGGCAGTAGGTGAGGTACGACTCTCCAAGTCCCATTCGACACCAGGGTTCAAAGTAGGAGGAGCACCTCTGTGTGCAGCAGCAGGTGGGTACGGGACACCCCCGGGGGGCTTTGTAGCAAGGGAACAAAAGACAGGATTTTTTTCCCTTCTCCTGGACTGAGTTGGGATTTTTCTAGTTTTAAAAACATGCTCCTGCCCCAACCCTATGTTCTGGTGGTTTCCACACGTGCAGTAGGAAGCAGGCGGCATCCTCTGCTGCAGCCTGGGGTTATGGGGTGGGGTGGAGGGGTGTCCCCCTCTGCTCACCTCCCACCTGCCCGCCTTGGTGTACAGGTTCACTTTCTCTGTTTTCTTAAAAGAATTTTAGCTTTATTCTTGTTTTTAAAAAAAAAAAAGGCGCCTGACCGCCTGGGGGGTAAAGTTCGAGTGCACGCTCTGAGGGGAGGCCGGGGGCTGAGGAATCCCAGGAAAACGCCCCGGGCTCGCTCT
>NW_009259719.1:7978979-8021651 GCF_000687185.1 Egretta garzetta
GTGCTCTCGAGTCACAGCGCTCGTGGTGCATTGCGTTCGCGGAGAACCGCTCGTGTCCTTCTGCGAAGGCATGGTGGTGGCGTTCCTCGTAGTTTATGGTACATCAGGCTTTATTGTCATCTCGCATCTTGTTTGCTCTAATTTGAGAGGTCATCGTTGTGGCTTTGGATTTTTTATTTTGGCGTACGGTCATCTCTCATTAGAGCAGAAATGTTACACCTAATGAAAGGAAAACAGACTTTAACATTTATTTTTTTTATTGTTAAAAAACTGTTAACACCTATAATAATAAAAATAGGTAGTCTGCCCTGGTTACTTACCTAAATGCTTCATTAAATTTATATTTATTAATTGTTGATGTTGTTTTTTAAGTTCCCCGGTGTGTAGTGCTGATCAATTTCTGCAAATATTTAAAAAACCCAAACAAACCTGTAAACAAACTTGCTACAAAGATTTGTTACCCTGTATAGTTAAAGTGGGATTTTGACAGTTGACTTGTGAGCAATAGAAGGTCTTAATGCCACTAAAATTGAGAAGAAGAATGAAAAGAAATCTTACGTAAATAAAAAGAAATTTTGAGCATGTACTCAATAAACAAGAAAATGTGGCAGTATTTTTTTTTGTTAATTTTTCATCCCGTGCAATGAATACTTTACTTAGTACATTCCACATCTTTGTAATGAGCAGAAGTGGTAAGGAATTCACTTTTGTTTCAAACGAATGCAGTCAAGCATTGTGTGTTAGATGAGAAGCTGTAAGTGTAGGGTGGTACACACAGGTGGCATAGAATAACACAAGAAAGGCGTTACTGATGATACTGTCGCTGTGTTTGCCAGGCGCTGGGAGTGTATAAAGTTAACGAGCTTTGTTACATCTCAGCTGGGTGTTGGGAGGATATGAAGCATCCAGGCTTGCTCATCCTGTAACCGTTGGTGAAAGGCCACCTCTGTTGTCCTGGTGCTAAGCTTGCTGGTGTAATTGTAACAGATGCTTCAGGAAAGAGCTGCTCATTTCTCAGGCCTTGTTGGTTTTCCTCTGTTCTGTTTATGTCGTCATTTTTGTTTGTGGTGTTGCAGGGCTTGATGTTCAGAGTTTTGTTTGTTTGTGTTTGGCCCATGTTCTCAAATGAGAAAATACATGTGCTACCTTCATCGAAAAGCAGGTGAACTGATTTTTTTTTTTTTTTTAATTCAGACATATTGGAGGAAAAGGTAGGAAACCTCCATTCGGGTTATAAACAAGTCTAGAGGAGGCAGCTGAAAGAGAGAGTAGTGAATGAAAACAAGTGTTATTTCAGTGACTATTCTGTAGCCTTAAGAACATTACTGTGATGTTGATGTTTCTCTTTCAGACAACACACGTGTAGGTAGGTCTGAGGTAATGGCCAAGTCTTAAGAATTTTGGTGATCTCTAGGCAAGTTTTTTTTTTTATTCTTGGATAGCTTTAATTACTTTTCCTGTAATTGAAATGGGTTGATAATCCTCCAGAGAGGGAGAATAGGTGAAAAATACTGCCTATGTCTGGAGTTCTGTTATGATAGGTGGGGAGAGGAGTACTAGTTTTTCAGAAGTAGATCTAACATTGCTTGCTGGAATGGTCATTTTTGTGCATTTTTGAGAAACTAGCCTATGGAAGGTGTAGACCTAAGGTCTTACTGTTAGTGAGTGCACTAGGGGGAAAAAAAAAGTGGGGGAAAAAATATTTTTTTTTTTTCTGATGTGAGTTATCCTGATTTCACAAATGGATTCTGTGCAAAAACAATTTTCTTGGTATGAGTTGCTGGTATGAGGTTCTGCCTTGGGCTTTAGTAGCTTGTTTTTATTTTGACCACTGTTTGTCCAAAAAAACCCCCTGTGTGTTTTCTCCGTGCTCTTGTTAAACCATGAAAAGTTTTTGATGTGCTTTTGGATTAAGGCAATAGACTGTATGTCCCTATTGATGTAAGTTGAGTGGGGAAAAAAAAATCAGTTCTTTCTGCAACTGGAATACCACAGAGAGCTTTCTGGTGAAATAAAGGGATGTCTGGGCACTCCAGGCCCTGTCCATACCTGTTTGTGTGTATCAAGGAAAGTAAAAGTCTCATAAAAAGTGGTTAATTCTGATGCTGCTGTATTTGTTGAAAGTAACTCGTGATCTGTGTCATCTTCTCTGGGTAGTTGGCTCAGAGATGATAATTTATAGAAACTGTTCCTTCAGAAAGGCTCCACGTTCCCTTTCTCAACACGTGGGTATAGAAGGGCTTTGTGTTCTGCATTGGCTTTCAAAGAGTTCAAGACAAAGATGTGTCTTATGTGCTTGCTGGACCCCCTTTACAGCTACGCAGGCTCTTGGCTGCAAGAGAACATGTTAAATTTACTGGTGTGACTGTCATCGGCTTTTTGGCGGTTCTGGAGTTCTCTTTGCCTGTCTAGCTGCAATTAAAAGAAGTTTTCAGTGCTTAACAGTTGTAGAATGCTATTGTATTGCCTGATTCTCATCCAAGTCATTGTATGCTTCTGCAACAAAGATATGAGAAGATTGCTCAGGGTAATGTATAAATAAATAAATAAATAAAACACTCCCCTAACAACACTGAAGTTCTTCCTTGTATTTTTCAGCTGCTGTAGCATAGCAACTACCTGGTAGCTGTTGTGAAGAATTCCTTTCTGTTCTGTGTAGGAATACTTATGTTCAGTGGCTCTGATCCTAACTACACTTTTAAAACTTTAGAGTTGCCACTGAAGGGCGAACAGTTCTTCCGCAGATGCTGAAGATGACCGGTCGTGAAAACACTTAGTGAAATTTCTGACCTGGTTAGTGAAGATAACCAGCTCTCTAGCCCTCTAGTGTTTTAATACTTTTAAAGCGGTCTCTGTCTCTAAGAAAATATTTATTAAAGTGATCTGATTAGTTATAGTAGTCTTCTAAAGCAAGTATTAAATAATAATGAAGGGAAAGGAAAAGCTAAGCAGAGAGAACTCTATAGTAAATAACTGTTAATTAAAATTTGGCAAATGTGTGAGAGCTGATTATGTATTTCATTAGGCTGTCAGTTTCTGCCGCTTTATTTTTGTGCAAGGAGCACGTTTAGGTGGTTCTCAGAAAGGTTTTGTTTGGTTTTTTTAATGCAGTTAATCCTGTAATTTGTATGGCTCACCATATTAAATATGGATGTATTAAATCATGGAGAAGAAGGAAAACCTGCCTGCATAAACAGCACCTGTTCATAGTTTATTCAGAGAATTAGTGTTAAAATCTGTTAATTGTTTTGTTTAAAATGGATTTTTTCTCTTTATTTTCACCACTTAATTGGTAACAATGAAAAAAAATCCATAAGCACAAAGACATATAACTAATATTTCCCTTGCCCCTACTAAGAAAGGATGGAACATCATAATGTCCTAGTTACATTCCTGTGCTGCAGCTTCTGCTTTTTGATCAGTGTCTTTCTTTTCCCCCCCCCCCCCGCTTTGGCTAAACATTGGCTTGCACATTGCCCAATTCATACTTGTGTCTGCCTTCCCTCACCAAGTCTCTTGGCGTGCTACTCTTTTCTTACCTGTTTACGTAGAAGGTGGCTGCTGAATGAAGGAGTGGTTTGAGTTGGCTGATGCTGTGGTGTCTGTGTGTCACTGAAGCAGTTTGTTACGGGTTTGAAACGAAAAGTTTCAGTGAGAGAGAAAACAGTCCTTCCTCCAAATTAGGAAAAAAATCCATGTTCAGTAATCTGGGAAGCAAAAGCAGTCACTGCACCTGGCTTCTGTGTTATGGGACATATTATATTATTATATTTCATCCCTTTCGTACCTTATTGCCAGAAGCTGTAATTGTCTGGCAGCAGGTGGGAGGTAACTAAGGATATTCTTCGGTGCTCTGTCGCTGAACCAAAGCTGTATGGAAGGATTTACTAAACCTGTGCAGCGCTGTTTTGGGAGGAGGTGGTAATACCTGGGGACTCGCTCGTTAGTCAGGAAAACTAGGTGATCTGTGGATTGGAGTAATTTCTAGTTCCCTTCAATATTTTGCCCCTAAGGGCCTTTTTTTACCCTTAGGACTTAAGAATGAACAAAGGAGTATGTCAGTCAGGGGTCATACAGGAAAGGTGTATCTGTTACTTGACTGAATGAGAAACTTTGAAATAGCCCTGGAAAAGAGCAGCTCCCAGGATGTGCCCTGTTGGAGACTTTCAGTATAGATAGGAAAGTGTAGTGAAGTGTCATTTAATGTAGTGGGCAAATTTCACTTTCAGTCTAGTGTAAACCTGTATTTCTGCTGTTGCTGAGATGACCTGGAGATTAAAGATACCGTTTTGTGGGAAGAGATGAATATATTTTGGCTCATTTATCCTAGAGGAGATTAGTATTGTGGTTACTCTTGTGAGTTCCTGGTCTGAAGATCTGGACAAGAGTTAATCTAGAAGATATGACTAGTTCGGGATCATCTAAAGGCCAGTTGTCCACAAATACATTTGCAGCAGAAATTAGCCCAAACTTTCTAAATACAGGAGGAATGAAGTAGAGAAACAGTTTTGCAAATTGCTTGCAAAGGCAAGGAATCCAATGTGTATGTTTAGCAGCTTATCGCGTGGTTTGTATGGGAATGTGGGCGTGATCTTAGAATAAGAAGTGATAGTATTGCAATGTGGGTTTTAACTTCTGATGGTTTTGAGAGGAATTTTCTCATTTATTCATATTTATGCCATATTATTTATTCAGTTAGGACCTTCAGGACTTCAGCTGCTTGCCAATAGGGTGGGGGCAAAAGTGGTTCCTTTCTGAACTTCATCGATGGTGCAGAATGAATTTTGTATTTAGACTGATTTCTTAAGGGTGGAAATCTTGTAAGTGTTCAGGCTTTCTGTCCTCACCTAACCATACCTCTCAACTGTCGACTTACTGTCGCAAGTAATGAGCGGCATTTTATGATGAGAGTTGGCAGTCTCGGGCATACATTTCTTACAGATTTAATGAAAATTGGTGGCTAGGTGGGGAAGAAAGAATTTACTAGTGTTCCTGTGGATAGAAGTGCAGATAAGTAGCTACTGACTTGCTGAAAATATGGATAATAAGGTTCTATTTGGACTCTTCCTAATACAACTTTTTTGTTTGCTTGCTGGAGAATATGAAGGGGAAGCTGGCTGGGAGTGAACTTGGGGTGCCTTGTAGACCGGAGCGCACAGG
The DNA here is from genome assembly GCF_000687185.1 of Egretta garzetta. Classification (NCBI taxonomy): domain Eukaryota; kingdom Metazoa; phylum Chordata; class Aves; order Pelecaniformes; family Ardeidae; genus Egretta; species Egretta garzetta. The sequence goes on from NW_009259719.1 coordinate 7,984,140, forward strand.
AACAGGACTGGGAATAGCAAAAGATTAAAAGTCCGATGGTACTGTGTTTGGTGTGTCATGAAACTGTTGGTGAAACAGAGGGAATGGGAATATCCATTGGTAGTAAACAAGGCTTTTCATCTTTGTTCAAGGAACAGGTTATTTTGCTTTCTTTTTTTAATGCAGCAGGTTATCAATTACAATTAAAACCAGGGTATAAGCCAAAATGCCTTAAATGCTCCTAGTTCTTGGAAAATTCAGGTGATTTTTTTTTTTTTTTGTGTGTGTGTGTTTTACTTGTATGCATTGGGTTTAAATTAATTGTCAAGCCTGTAGGACAGGAAGGGAGATTCCCCAGAGTGAAACTAGTAAGGGAACTTTAAAGTCCTCTCTCTCTTGAACAATTTAAAGCATGGGGAGTTAGTGTGTGAGTATGTGGTGATGGTGCAGGTCGTAGTTTCAGCTGTATGTAGGAGGAAGAGGGGAAAGTTGGTATTTTTATTAACCCTTCTGAAGGTAGCTTTTGTAGTTTACAGTCAATGGCATAGCTCAGCTGGATTTGAGTCTTGCTATCCTGCAAAGCCTTTCTTTTCAGCAGGTCAGTATTTACAAGGTCAGAGTCCAATATAAACGTCAGGGAAACATTTAAGAGCTATTAGCAGAACTCAGGATCTAGAAAATTCTCTACCACATAACTGGTGGCATTTAAAAGCCCACAAAAAGGGAATAATTGGGAATGAGGAGGAGTTCTTTGTCTTCATATGCACAATGGCATGAGGATAAACAAGCTTTTCTGATTAATATGTTAATTATTTGGAACATAGCTCTTATATGGAAGAACTGTAAATCCCTGATGACCTCCAACAACTAGTGTTATCGGTGGCCACGCACATTTCATAGATTGGTTCCTTTGAGAAATGGGAACTCTTAAGGTGTGGGTGTGAAGATGCTGACCAAAGAATGGAAAGTCTTTGGAAGATTATTCAGCTGTTAAAGAGGCCAATGCAACGTTTTCTCCTGCTTCAGAGAAATTCTTGTTAATTTGTACAGTGAATGAAGTTTATTGTGTTCTTTTCTCAGCTGTGATACTTGCTGAGGAAGAGGCTAAAGGAAGCATACAGTAGGATCTTGGTTCAAAACCAGCTGCAATTGACAGCAGTCTTCCCACTGATTGTTTTTAAATTAGGAATCAGCCTTAATATCACTACATTTTATTCTATTCTTTTTTCTGTTTCAAAATCTGTATGCTTGCTGAACCTAAAGGCAAAGACATGAAATATCTCACTCAAGTGACTGACGTGAAAATCAAACCTCCGTTCAGGTTTTTGCCTGTCAAAATGAACCTTACGATCTCTTCTGAGATCCTGAAAGCATCTCTTAAGGGTTTTTTTTAGCTGTAATTCCTTCCTCTTAGACATATTTTAGTGTTTGTTTAAACAACGAGTGTTTAGTCAGAATTTACCGCAGGTGTTAGGAAGAATGATAACTGTGGGTTTGAGCAGACTGAGTGCTTTCCAGTGTAGTTGTGAGATGAATACTTACTACAAGGATAAGACTTCCCTCTTGTCCCACTTCAGCATTTGACTTCATTTTCTTTTCTTGATTCTTTCTGGATATTAAGCCTTAAGGAAAGCTTATGACAAGTGGTGCTAGCTAACTCTTGGTGATTAAAAGCAGGTCATTCTGCTTTCAGAAGTAAGCTGATACCAGGCACGCTCTGAAACAGAAATAAAAGTTTGGGTAGATATTACAGCATGAAGAAGCTTATGTGCTAAATGCTTTTAGTGTTGGCAGTAGGTAGTTGATGGAGTGGGGAGTTATTTTTTTTTCAATAGAAGCCAGTGAGCTACCCAGCATGCTGGAGTGTAGTTCAGTGTGCTTTGGCAGGTGGCTTACTGTTCTAGAAATCTCTTGTTTCTGTGTATTTGAACAGCAGGGGACTCTCTCTTCCCTCTGTTTATGAATGAGATGTTTATGCCAGCTGTTAATGTAGTATACCTCCCCTTTCAGTCTTCTGATGTGATAAATGAAGCCTTGCGTATGTGTCAGAGAAACCTGGAAGAACTGTTAAACAGATGCCAACTGAAAGCAATACATGACTTTTTACAGGCCTGTTTAGGTATTGTGTTGCATGCAGTTCTCTGTCTTGCTGGGGTGTGTGGTCTACCCAAACAAGTTGTAAAGGTAGCAGAGAACCTTCCATAGGAGAATATCACAGGCAGTGTTCAACAGTCCCGGTGGGGAGCGATCGGTATGTTTGTAGTAAGTGGGTCTGGATCTGGGAGGATAGGAGGAGATGCTTGTATTTCACCCATCTCTTCCTTTGTAGAGAAAAATACGTGTGGCAATGTTTGCGTAAAGTTGCCCGCTTCACCTAGGCACGTGTTCTCATTTATGTAAGTTTATGTATATATGGCTATACTATATATGTGGACAGAGAGCGTAGGCACAAGTGAGAAAGTGTCAGCCAGCATGGGATAAACAATCCAAAATTATATGAATTATTGTAAAAGAAGGTTATTGAAAACTGTGGTTTGAACTTTGATGTTTCTGTGTGGTTTTTTTTCTCTCCTTAAATGCTCATGAGCTGGATGATTGGTGACCCAATTTTTGATAAACCAAAGAGGCAACAGTCTAGTTTCACTGCGTTTAGTGAAGCAGGATCAACATTTCTGTGAGATAATTTTGCCCTGACATCTGCTGTTATATAGTGTACAAAATGGAGCTGCATGCTACCTGTGCACCTGGCCTTGCATGAAGAGAGTGACTAGGTGAATCGTCTGCGTGTCAGGGTTTCTCTTCAAAGGCAGCATTGACCGGCTGTTCCTCTGGCAATGACTTGTGAGAATGGGACGAGCTGGCCTGGGGCACAGAAAGGCTCTGTGAGCTGATGTGCTCAGGCCTGCTGTCTGCTGACCACGGAGCTACGTGTCCGCTTGGAACAGCTTGTGCTGCTGCTGTCAGTAGTGCTCCCTCAGGCACGCAGGAATTCGCAGTTATCCGTTCTGCCCGCTTGCTGTTCCCTGCCAGCCGTTCTGAGTATGTTGGGCTGATTGGAATTATGAACGAAGTTGCTCTGCTGTGGGTTTTGTGGGTTTGGAGTTTTTTCTTTGTTTTTTGATAAGTATTTGGTTATCTCTGTGGTCCAAGGGTTTTACCCCAAGGAAGATTGCTTTTGAAGTATTGGTCTTGCAGAAACAGCTTCTCTTTTGTCTCTGGGGAAGCGGAGGTAGAAGATAGGCTTCTCTCTTACTTTATTCATCACAGCAAGGTCCTAAAGTGCAACTTCTGATCTTGTTGGGGTTTTTTCTATTCTGGAGTGGCTACATTTCAGGTTGCTGGCACAAGACACTATTCTTCTTTTAATAATGAAAGTAACAGTTAATTATTTCAACCTGGGTGGAGAATGCAGTAAGAGGAAAAGAGAATTTTCCCAACATTTCAGATGATGATGATAGCATTAAAAAAATGCATGTTTGCTCAAGTCAAGAATAGAAGAGGTAAACAAAAAAAGGAGTCTTCAACTATGCAAGGCATCATTTTTTGGTATTTTAGTAGCAAATAGTTTACCAAAAAGGTCAAAGTTCTTGCGGGGGGGGGTTCAAAGGTTTCTTAGCAGACTTGTAAGCTGTCTTCAGGTGTCCACAAAAAGTTCTTTTGCGGCAGACATGGGTATAGGCTAAAATACAGGGTTTTCAACTAAGATGCAGGAGCTTTTATACATCTACATAAATACACTTTTATAAATCTACCCTATTCTTCCCTTCCTCCTCCTTATAGGAAATGTGCAAACTGACCATAAATACCTTTAGCATGTTACGAACTTATTTAGCAGCTAGACAGGAGGACTAAAAGTCTTCTGATGTAGTCAGTGTAAAATGGGGTAGGATGTAAAGCGCTGTGGTATCATCATACCTGTGTTCTTCCATGTGCAAATGTGAATCGGTGGTGCTCTCTTGTAGCCAGCCGCATGCCAGGCTGCGTTCCTGTATAGCCAGGGTGTTGACCGAGGTGATCGTTTCCCCCTTTAGGGAATCTTGGGGCTGCCTCTGGAGCACAGCATCTCGCAGTATGAGGAGTGAAGTCAGGAGATGGTTAGGAGGCTGGAGTACATGATGAGAGGAGGGGTCTGTGAGGTCCCGGGTGGTACAACTTGTAGAAGAGAAGGATGAGAAGGGGTCTAGTATGTGGTCAGGTACTTTTTAGTGAGTTTTGAAGAAGACGGAGCCAGGCACATTTCAGAGTTGCACAGTGAAAGGAAAAGAAGCCGCGGTGGCAAATTACAGCAGGGGACATCAATTTCCACAATGTGTGTGGTAAAGCACCAGAGCAGGTTGCCTGGAGAGGTGGTGCAGTCTCCATCCTCCAGGATAATCAAAACTTGTCTGGTTTCTTATCTTGTTTCCAGCAGTAAAGCATAGACATTTCTGGGTTGCGTTTGCAGTCTGTGGAACACAGTGCAGAACAGCTCCACACTCCTCTGTGCAGAGGGTGGTATGGTCAGTGTTTTTCTCCTCTTTGCAAGTTAGGTGTTGGAAAGAGGGAAAAGGGTTCCATAAACTGAAACAGCCTGCTTTTCTGCTTAAAAGGGAGAAAAAGAAACTTCTGCATTTAGTTCCCGCATAGAGGGCATGATGTATGGGCAAGGGACTTCTGTAATGCCAGAGTGGAAGTTGAATGAACTGATAGCTAAGGGAACAGATTTACAGGAAGGGGGTGAGTAACCAGGGTAGATGTCTGCAAAGCTGGAAGCTCAAAATCAGTTCATTAATGTAGCTAAGGTAGTGGACAACTCTGTGGGTTTTTGATCTGTTTCTTCAAGGATGTGCAAAACTATTTAAAAGAGCTCATGATTTTTGAGCCTAATCTCTATTTTCATCTTAGAGGATAGGGGAAGGATGCTAGCAATAATTCACTTTGCCACTGAATGATCACCTTTTTTCTCGGGCATCTGTTTCTTTTTTTACATGAATATTTTCATAGTGGTGGTATGACTCAGTAGAAAGAGGCGGTGTTGCTAGGCAGCAGTTTGAGCACTTTGCAGATGCCATGTGATGGCAGTAAGCTGCCTTGTAATAATCCATTGGTGGCAGTATTCCTGGCTGAGGTTCTGTATGGCACAACGAAAAAAGCATCTCTGACAGGAGCAGATGCTGCCTAGCAACTGCCAGTGCTCCTGGACCAGCCTGAAATACCTTCACTTAATTGTAGTGTGATTTTGGTCATATAAAAAAACCCTTAAGTATAACAGATTGCTTTCCATTCTGAAGTATATTTTTCTTCCTCAAGGTTTTGCATAAAAGTTCATAAAGACCATTAATAAGGTCAAAAAAAATCTTTAGCCCTCTTCTAAATCGTGTCTTTTGTTTAATCCCTACTCTTCGATTGTAATGTTTGGATGGCTTTTAATCAGCTTTTGATAATCTTTTTTTTTTTGTGTGTGTGTATTACATTAGTGCCTGGCAATTCCAATCGGATTAGAGCCCTGTTCTGTGTCACCAGCACACTGCAAGAAATGCGCCTTGCTGCAAAAACCTTTTGTTGTTTTATTTGGGTAGTTGTGGGTTTAGGTTGTAATTGGATATGCCCTCTCCTTTGTACCTAAATTCTTTATATTGTCCATCTTGCTTAAACAGCAGAATGTTTTGGAAGTACTAGACCTGGGGTTTGTTCCCTGTTTTCTTCGTAAACATATTTGCTGCATGTGGCCTGAACTTCCAGATAAATTAATTTCTGGCAAGTAATTGAAACATTCACCCACAATTAATCATTTAAATAGTTGGAAGGTATACTGTGAAGGTGAAAACATTCTTCTAGGTATTTGTAGAATAAAATGAAAATGTTTTCATTTTAATTTCCTTGTGGTTCTGCTCCCTTGTCAAATATCATCAGAGTCTAATTGTGCAATCTATGAAGCTGCCAGGTTTAATCAAGCAGTTCCACAAAAATTTAATCATATTGGCCTTTAATTGTGTTATAAAAATATGAAGGTTTTTCTTCCTTCATAAACTACTTTTTGGTCTTTTAAATTATTAAACCCGCCATTTTCTGTTTGCAAGAACTACTCCTTCCTTGCTGGAAAAAGGTTTGCGGTTCTGAAAGAGGCTGGAAGGTAGGGGGTGGTTTGGAAAGTATTAATTCTTTGCTGCCTGTAGGCGTGATTGTGCAACACAGTTGCCTCACAAAAAGGTAAAGCTAAATCTTGACTCTTAGCTGTCTTTTCCTCTAACTGGTAACTTTTATCAAGGTGGTGTTTTGTTTTTTTTTTCCTTGCGCAGTTACACTGCTGTGGCTTAGAGACTTTTCCCTGTCTGCCATATATAAATACAAAGAGCTGAAGTCTGTCACCCTTCTTGGAAAATGAATTATTAAGAAAAGGTAGTTTGGAAGGTTCTAAAACTGTAAATACTGTGGAGTGGAAGAATAGAAATGGATTTTTCACTCTTTTTATTTTAATACAATTCCAAGAGGGTATTGATGATGCAGGATCTGGACAACTAAAAAACACTTTCCATATGATGCACAAGTGAAGCATGGAGTTCTGGAGTGGTGTGGATGTTAAAGGCTGATGTGGTTCAAAAACATTTGGGTGGGTGGCTCTGTAGAAGAAAAAATATAAAGAGGGCTATTAAATACATTTATGAAATTAGTACTAATAAAACCTTCTAGTTTAGGAAGTCCCAATCCACAAACTGCTCTGGCTGGGGAAAGCTGCATCCTTGCCCTGTTCTGGTACCCCTTCTTCATCTCCTTGATTTTAGCCTCTGCTAGGGAAAAGTTTGATTTAGAACCATCTTTGGTCTCACCTACCACAGAGACAGTTATGTTATGTTACATGGAGCCTTTATTGTCATCTAGATACTGCAGGCAGGAAAATTAAGTTAATCTTATTCAGCTGTTAAAACTAGCTTATACTGTTGGATACTAGGCACTTTTAATAGATGGTTTCATATGAAAAAGCGTTTTAAGGAAAGATACATCATTGTCATAAACATTGTTTTATCAGTCTGGAGTAATTTCATTATTTTCTTAAAGATCAATTGATATCAATCAATCTTAGGTTTAGAGATTGGACTTGTATTCCATGTTAACTAGCAGTAGTGATAACAGGTAGTAGTTGAATATGAAATTAAAACTCTACAATCTTGCAGTCATGTATATAAGATTATTTAAGAAATCACAGTAATTCGTTATGTGTGGTGAGCACTGGGGTAGGAGGGGAGCTTTGCTGTGGGGGTAAATATCACTTAGAATATGACTCTGTTTAGGAGCCTTCCCCAAGATTGCAAATAAGCTATAAGGTATAAAAATTATTCTGGAATTCAGATAACAGCTTTCACCAGTATACTTCTATTCATGTAATTACTGATTTACAGAGTGACCCACTCTGGTAGTTCTAAAATAAAAAAACCGACATAAACACTTCAGGCAATCAAAGTTTACTATCACATTAAGCAAATTAACAAAAACCCTTTACAGATGACGGCATGTGACGTTTATTGTAAAATTAATTGTATTCTGCTCCGTTATAAGGACTGTGAAATGCTTGTTACCCAAAGTAAACATGAACACCAAATTTTCAGTTGGTGTGATTTAAGATATGGTTATGTGTTAAAGCACAAATGACACCATCAGAAAACTTCAGAACTTTGACATTTGTAACACAGAGCACAATTCAGTGCCTGCTCCGTGGGTTTATAAATTGGCAGGGTATGACGCTGGGTAATTTGGGTATAGAGCAACACATCTGCATCCGGGCTTCTATGTATTATCCTTGCCATCCCTTCTGAAACTAGTTTGGTTGAAGGTACGCTTAGAGCGTGATTAATGCATAACCTGAATAATTGTGATCTGACTGTAGGACAGAGGACTTACAAAAATTAAACAGCATACTTTAACCTGAAACTCTTGCTGTTCTGCTGGTGTCATCTAAAAATATTGTAAGTTACCAGACTTCTAGTAAGACAGATAGTAATAATGAGTTGAGAACTGGAAAAAACTGTCACAAAGGCCAAGATTTGTCTTTTGAAGCCATGAGTAAAGGGAGACATGCTGAAAGTTCACAGAATTATGATTGTTACAATGGAAGGATTTTAAGAATTTTTGGTTCTTTTGTTACATTTATGCAACTGAAAAAAGCCTAGTGAAACTAAAAAAAAACCAAACCCAAACGTATGTTCACAGCTGATAATATGAAATGTTGTGGGTTTTTTCCCCAGAGTTAACCCATAGAGTTCATTAAATCTTAGCCTCACCGACATCTCGAGATAAAGAAAAACTTGTTTTAGCATATTGGATAGGTTCTAGCAGCAATGATTTCTATTGTGGAAGAGAAAATATGAGAAATAAGTAATGATTTCTAAAAACCCAACTTTATGATTAGAGAAACAGTAATTTAGATTTGGGGAAGGAAAAGGGGACAATGTAAACCTCCTGAATTGGTTTTGTTTCTCAGCCTTCATCTAAATAAATACTTGTAATTTTCATTGGTATGTATTGGGGGGTGGGGAGGAAAAGGACTCTGTTCCTTTATGAAAAGAAATTACTTATGGGCTGAACTGATATTTTAGACTATAAATAGAACATTACGCAATGTCATTATGCAATTTTTGCAGGCTTTACTACAATGTGTAGAAATAGGTTGAAAAAATTAGAAAGTATATGAGAAGGCATGTACCTAGGCATGCCAGTTCATTGTACTGCAAAAAAAAAATTTTTATGTATAGGCTAAGAAAAAATGACGCTTTAGGGGAAGCAGCTAGATGCTGCGTGATCTTTATGTGGATGTATTGTGCTGGACAGCCCTTTGGCATTTTCCTGTTCTTGTTTTGGGTTTTCCCACTGTTCATGTAAAAAATGTGGCACATTTCTATTACTGTGTTTACTATGTAATTGACATCTGTTTGAGAAAAAAAATGATCTGTGGAGGCACTGGGACCCAGGTGAGACTGGGTGGGGAAACTGGGACATAGGAAATTGCATGGGAATGAATTGCGAAAGGAAGATACATTTTAAGTGTTACCACAGCAAAAATGAAAACAGGTCTGTTATTTAGGCATGCAGCAGAAAATAATAATGACACATATGAAAGCTAATGTAGCATTTCTCTAACTGTGAATTGTATCCTCTCTTTTTTTTTTTTGTAGTAATAGTGTTCAGATGAGGTCACAAATCGATAGATAGCAAGGGACCACAGAAGCTCAGGCTGTGATTCCATAACAACTGTGCGAGAGAGATCATAACAGTCCAGCCGCACACCCATCTTGCTCCGTGTCCTGCCTTTGCCGGTGAGCAGTGGTGGGTGTTTGTGGTGTAGCAGCACAGCAGGGTAAGCGTCTGTGATGCTTTCTGGGTCAGGGCCTTGCTGAGCTGAAGGTGGTACACATCCATTAATTTGCCCTATTCACTTTCGAACTCGAGTGAGGAATTTTACAGTTTATGCACTGTGTGGAAAAATACTTTATTTAATAAAGTCCTAAACTCTTCTCTGCTGTTTCATTTGACACTGCTCTGCTTTTTGTACTGGAAGGGATGATTAGCACTTGTTCCCTGTTAACCTTCTCCATGCAATTTATCAATTACACTCTCTCCACCCCTTTCAGCTGTCAGTCTTATTGGTAGAAGAGTCCTATCTTGGTTCATAGTTAATCATATAAAAGCCCTTATCAGTCCTTCATATCTCTCGTCTCACATTTTCTTCCTTTCCTTATGCTGTTCCATCCATTTTGACAAAGGATACATTTTTGACAAAGGGAAGAGGGGGAGACTGGCATGTGGGGGTTCATTGTGAATTTTATACAGCACTGAAGGTAATGGTGCCTTCCCTTTTTTCTGCTGTGACGTGGCGATGGTGAGGGGTGTGGTGCTTGACAATGGCCAAGCACTGAGCTTATGACAGAAACTCCAAATAACATTCCAGGGTTTCACTCAGTGTGGTAATAGCAAGGGGAGAGATGATTTTTTTTCTTTTTTTTTTTTTTTTTTGTATGTGAGATTAGGATTGTTTGTCCCTCATGAAACACCATGTAGGTGAACGAAATGGTGTACCTCTGCCAGTTCTTCTCGTGGTACTTAGGTCTATCTGCAACTGTTTATCACCCTGAATAGCTTGACTGGCTTTGCAAACTTCATCACTTTTCTAAATGATCAGCTTTTCTGGATCACTTAGAAATACTTTAAACAGAGGAGGCTCCAACAGACATCCCTTCGGAGCTTGCTGGTCAAACTGCCTTCACTAAGAAAACTGGCTAGTACTTCTGTCTCCATATCTCTTTGCTCATTACTTGTTGGTGCAAATGCCCTCCCACATTGTCACAGCCAAGCTCAGCTTCTGCAAGAGCTTTTGACAGGGGTTGTTCTGGCATAGATTTTGTAAAACCTGCTGGATTGTGTCAACTGAATCTTCTTTGTCCATATAGCAAGCAGCTCCTTTAGATACCTAACTCATGAGGAATTGGTAAGATATCAAAGATGCACTGACCCTTTCTTAAGTTGCCATGTTTATCTGTGTCCCCTTATTCTTTTGGAGCAGTTTCTTTTACTGCTGGTGACTTACGATGCAGCTGCATATGCTGTGTCAGGGCATGTCCATAGGCAAAGAAAATGTTTCTGAAATTGCCCTCTCCTGGACCTTTGGCTTTCCAAACTGCTTTTCCAATGCCATCTGTTCTTACATGTTATACCCACCAATTCCTTCATACTGTCTGCTACAGCTTGAGAGTAACTGTGAATTAGTTTGTGCCTTTCTCATTAATAACTTGCAGAGGTGCAGAGGGGAAGGGTTTCCTTTGCTGCAGCCCACTTTGATCCAGTTCAAGTACCACAGTTAAGGAACCTTGGAGATAATTCATGAAAGTGGCATGTGGTGCTTTTTCAAAGCATTCCTCTTTGGCAGAGTATTGGGTTTAATTGCTGGCTGAAATTACGCTTTGTGAGGGGGAACTATGACCTCCTTATAAACCTGAATGATGGCAAGAGGCTTTAATATGTGAAAATAGGTGTTAAATATTTCAGTAGTCTGTCCTGGGATCCAGGAGGGATCGTTCAGATCTGTTAACTGGTGGGTAAATGCTTTGCTGTATGCCTATTCTGATGATGCATTACTTCTGTATTCTGGTGACCGAGGGGATAACTCTTTTAAGAAATGATGGAGACTTGTTGATTGATGGACAGTTTGTAGATGATCCTATGCTATAAGGAATTTTTCTGTGGGAAGGACAGACATCAGTTATTGGAGTCCTCTCTGTAAATTATGTCTCCAGAATGGTTAAATTATTCCTTATTTCCCATATACATTTATGTTCATATTTTTCAAATAGTACTGCTAAGAAGAACTGTGTGCCTAAAAGTGACTTCATAAATAAGATGTGTTGCGTAATGCATTTTTAGCTTAACAAGTAACATCCATAACTTTGGAAGTAACCTTTGGAATCATATCTCTGAGTATAAAATAGCTTCACATTTCTGGAATTTGGTCATAATCAGTAGCTATTTTTATCATTATTTTTTATTTCAGAGATGTTAAATTGTGTTCTTGTTGAACAGTTTTAACAAGATATGGTTTGGTGTATTGGGTCAGTAGGTTCTTTAATTTTCCTGGACTTCCATTTAGTGTGGCTGGGAAGTCAACTACACTTGAGATTTGGCTTCTGTTATTTTGAAAATACCCATATTGCTGTTCACATACCTTACGGATTATTAAAATTGTCAGGCAGAAGAGACACAATTTATTGATGGCTACAAATTCATCGATGAAGGAATTAAGAGTTCCTACTGCTGTGTTAAGAATGCGGAGCAATGAGGTGGATGTTATTTTTTTATGAGAACTTAGTTTCTAATTGTGAATGATCATCCAGATTATATCTGCCGTTGAGGGGATCAGTTAATTTCTGTTCTGTGATTTTTGTTTGTTTTTTCTTTTTCAACTAAAGTAGACCTAATAAAAGAGCTTTGGCTATCTTTATTAACAGAGTACTCTGAATTCTAAAGAGCTGATTACATATTGATGCAGTAGAGTCCTTATATCGGATTTTCTTTGTGTGACCAGTAGAATCCTTTTAAAAATGGACAGTTTGCATCTATAAGCTAACAGATCTATTGGAATTACTTCTTGCAAGTCTAAATATATTAAAGCCATTATTCTTAGCCATGTTTTTTAAATTTGTTATATCAGCAGTTGAAAAAAAATCCAGCACTCTATTTTCCTGCTACCTTTCCTTTAGCTTTCATTCCAAGCTCGCTTTTTATGGTTACCTGATAGGGAAGTATCTGAGGACCAAAGAACTAGTAGTTGCATCAGATCCAGTTTCTTTCCCGGTCACATCCTTTGTTTGGTAGTTTTCATACAGTAAGTAATTGGCTGAGGAAGCCAGCTGTTGTTTGCTCATTCAGAACTTCCAATGCACTGTTAACATGCAGTAATGTTTTTTTCAGACTGACTGGTTGGACTCAGCAGAGTAAGACCAGTCAGTCATTAATCTCTCTGCAATTCAAACTATCCTTTTGTCTATGACCGCTAATACTCGCGTGTCCTGTGACTGGTGCCTCTGTGTCATCGTAATCTTGGCACATACAGAGAAGTTGAAAATAGCCTGGAAATTGGATTTAATATTATTACATATATATTAACTTTTTTAGTAATTGTGTATCTAGAATTACTCTGGTAAATGAATGTATCTTGTTGCTGTATTACCCTATCTCCATTTTTCTGGTGTTTTCAATAGTAGCTTTTCACCCAGGACTTTTGAAATTCTGTAGGTTTGAGACATACTTGGATCTTTTAGTATTTTTGTTGGTCTGAACAGAAAAGTCATGTTATTTTTATATAGGATTGCATTTTGCAAACCAGCTTAAATAGAAGATGTTTATGCCTTCTTGTTTTGGTAAAATTGCCTATTACGAAAAAAAAACCCCACACAACATTTTCTGTATTTAAAGGATACTACCATCTAAAATACTAGAGGGGCAAGGAGAACCCGTTAGAGGTTTGGTTGTGACTTGCGAGTGAAGTGTTTGGCAATTGCCTCTATTCCTGCACTTTGGGAGATGCATTAAGCATTTTTTCTTTGGTTGAAATCCATATTTATGATTTCTTCATGGGTGAAGAATGAGTACAGAATGCTGACAAGCTTAGTGTTTTTTCTTGGTTTATGTTGTCTGCATTACTCCAGTCTGGAGCCAGTTGTTAGGTTTCTCCTGTCCCTGATGTAAACAAGAATTTAAAACCTCATTTAACTGATGGTGACTTCTGCTGGGCCCTAGGAGCTGAGATAACAGCTCAGGTTTGTTGGTTTGTTTTTCCCTCTTTAGTTAAACACTGCTTTGAGTCTCACTTTGAGTTCCACTTTGTGGAAGAGCAAACATTTGATGCTGTTTGGTTCTCTTCAGATTTTGATTCAAATTCTTTCTCATATTACTCTCACCTGTGTGGGTGCTTGCCTGGGGTAGGTAGTTTGTTCTTTCTTGCCTTTTGCCTCCATGAAGTCTGTATATATGGTTGAAACTGTTTCACTTTGGTGGACGTTTTTCCTATGCTTTTCTCATTATTTGTTGGAAATCCAGGGTTCAAGAAACACACCTTTGTGGTAGATGGTGTGGAAGATGGTGTGGATGATAGTCTTGGTTTCCATGGTGTTTTTCCCCTGGACTTCAGACTTTCTGGTTAACTGCTTCAAGTTCTGCACAGAGTCTTTAGTCACAAGGGGTTCGGTGGCTTTGACATAAAAAGATCCTCAGGGAGGAGATGAAATGCAGCTCCATCAGGTGGGAGTGTCTTAACCAGAGCCTGAGCGCGTGCATTTAAATGGGAGTGTTGTCCTAAATGGGAAGAAAGGATGATGCCCACTGGAGGTCACTGTTTCGACTCATGGAATTCCACTCACAGTGCTCCACTGTGTTAGTGTAGGTAACACATAGGGCATGCTCGGTGACTGAGTGTATATTTATTTAGAACATTTGAACGATTAAGGTACTTGAACAATTAAATCAAATCTGTGTCTGAGTGAGTTTTTGAATGCTAATGAACAGGCGTTACGGGACTGGGGACAGGATGTACACACACATATGACCTTATTTGCAGTTCTTCCTTTGTTTTGACATGTTTCAGGTAACTACCCATGTCCGTGTCCCTATTGTATTTTGATAAATATGGTTAAAGAATATATCATTATACACCATGATAATTTTTTAAAGTTTATTTTTAAAAATGAGGTTTATTCAGTAATTTTTTTATTGTATTCACATTTTCCAAAACATTAAGATCAGTTCTTATTTTCCATGGTTAATGAAAACTAAAGATATCTAGAAAAATACTTAAGATATATGTCATGTTAGTTAGTGCTTATGAAAAGTACAGGTTGTTATGTATCTTTTGTACATCTACTTAAATAAAATAACATATGGTAATATAGGGGTTTTTTGCAGTATATTAGTTGCACAGGCAGTACTTGAAATAGTTTCAACCTGGAGGAAAGTAATTCCTGCAGTTGACTTCCTATTATAATCTTTGCAGTTAGGACTGCCTGTTCCATTGATGAATTGTGTAGTAGAGTAAGAATTGTGAGACAAGGAAATCTTTGTATGAAATATGAATCAGGGGTTGGTGATTAAAGTGATTACAAGCCTTGCTTAATTCAAAAACCTTTCAGAAAGCATGGTTTTTATGTTGCTGCTGAGTTTAATTTCTGATAAGGGCCGAAATAATGGTATCTGATGAGGAAAAGTTGGCTGGCAGGTTTTCTGGGCAGCTACGTAATAGCTATTTTTATGTAAGTGAGCTAAAGTGCTATGCTTAGAAGAAAAAAAAAAATCACACGAAGATTCAATCCTCATATGTCTCTCTCTGTTTTTCCCCACCCTCTAGTGATATGCAGCTTCCGAGGAACTGTACCGCAAGGCTTGGTCCTGGAACTAGGTGAAACTGTCCAGATCCTAGAGAAATGTGAAGGTAAGTGTGATAGCCAAGAAGGAATCCCATTTTCTGTATAAGAATATAGAAATAATCTAGCAGATTTTAATAAGTTGTTTGGAAATCATGATGCATCAAATAAAAGCACTTGAACAAAACCTAATCTGACCCACTTTCTGCAGGAAGGGCTGAGTGCTTTTGGCACTAATCCAGTCTGATAGGGGGTCAGTGTGTTTTAAGTTAACCATCTGTCCAGAAAATCTTGAACCATGACCTGATTGTTGTATTGTAATTGGGTCTTACAGTGAATTTTCTTCATGTAAACTATATAATAAGTATCTCTTTTTACTGTACTTTTTCAGTGTTACTGTCATGCATTTCAATTAAGTCTATCAGAGTTTATTATTTAGAAACATCTGAACATGTGCAAAATACTAGTTATGAAATGGATTAGCAAATCATTTGGCAGCAATGCTGGAAAAAATGTAATGAATATGGGTTTAGGGGGGGTTGCTTTGTGTTTATCTTCATGTGGTTTTTTTGTACCTAATGGAAAGTGCCACTGTAAATGTTATAACTGTAGTTCTTTCTTATGTGGCTGGAGATGTCTGTGTGTGAATAACCTGAATGTCCTAATCCTCCGCTTTATTCACATGAATAGTGTGATTGAAGTTGCTGTATTTAAAAGGAGAATGATTTTTATCCTACTGTTCAGGGTAAGCAACTGGTGTAAAACACATCTATTGAGAAGTAGGTTGACAAGATACAGTATGAGAACATGTTTCACTATAGTCTGAGGTGGAATAATGTAACCTTAATCCTGAAGTGTTAAAACAAATTCAAAACCATATCTACAAATTTGAATTCCAGATTAACATTCCACAAAGCTGGAGGGTTTTTTTTGTGTTTGTTCAGTTTACAGTAATTTTTCATCTCCAGTGTTAATGTTGCTACACAAACCTTCTGCATGCCTGTCAGAAGACTGCTTTTCTTATGCCTGGAACCATCTTTTGCTCTTGATGTTTTTTCTTGTACTCAGGTGTTTTGCTTGTTTACTGACTGACTTAACTCTTCATGGAAGAAATGACCTCTTACATGCTCATTTTTC
This sequence comes from Egretta garzetta, assembly GCF_000687185.1. Taxonomy (NCBI): domain Eukaryota; kingdom Metazoa; phylum Chordata; class Aves; order Pelecaniformes; family Ardeidae; genus Egretta; species Egretta garzetta. Next base: position 8,000,132 of record NW_009259719.1, read on the forward strand.
TAGGAAAGTAGTAGCTTCTGCATCTACACTAGTAAAAATTTTCTGTTGAGTGAGAGTTTTGCAGTGCAATAGCAACGTTTAATCCATGAAGAAGCATGCTTGTACACAATACCTGTAGTATTATACCTGCAAAGGATAATGTTTTTTAAAGAAACCACATGTGGTATAATGGGCTAAGTTTTACTCAAGCACTGAGTGTTGACTGTAGTCATTCTACCAGGTCTTGTGAGTTAGTACACGGTGCAAGCACAGGAAAGATTTATTACTTTGCATAGGGTAATATAACTCTTAAGTTGAAACGGTTTATATTGCTGAAAGCAGTCATGATACTTTCAAATCATTTCTGGTAATCAAGAAAACTTTAAAAACTCTGGGAAATAAAAGCATGATCTCAAAGGAGCGGGTTTACAGAAAAGCAAAAGGGTAATCCAGTGTCTCTTTACAGTATTACAATAATTAGGCTCTGTATATTTCCTTTGCCAATAGTTTTGAGGATGATTCCTCAAAGGCCATTCATGCCAGTCTTCAAATTGCTGAGAGAGGAGGCCCTCAGACAAAGTGTTTTCCTGGCTGAAAGGAGGTGTTTGTACAGAGGTTTTTTTGGTTTTAATTTTTAAGCCCTCTATCCTGTCTGTCATTTTGTTTGAAGTGCCTTTACCATGGACTTCAGGTATATAAAAAGGTATATTAATTTTGATAATAACATCTGGAGCTCCACAAAATGAAACTCATCTGAATATTCAGATGGCCTGTGCTGCAGCTCTTGCATGTGTGAATTAGGCAAAAAAGCACACTACATGTGCAAAGTAGGTTCTTAAAAGAAAAAAAGGTAGTTGTCGTTTAAACATTCTTCTCTAAGTGGTTGTTTAACATGGTCCTTGGTTTGCTTTGCAAATTTAGAATGCAGCATACCTCATCTCCTACTTCTGCATTATTTGCTGGGGATTCTTTTGTCCAGGCAAACTGGATAAAGTAATGTTGGCCTATGCAAATAAGGGTCACTGCTGTGGGAGTCGACAGGAGATCCATTGCTGTTTCAGCCTCACTTAGAATAGTTTGTGCGTAATTCTCTACAGTAGGGACTTTGCTGTCTGGGTTGAAAGGATTCACGTACACACAAACATAGTAATGTGAAGAATGGTTTTAGAGATTCGCTGAAGAATTCAAGGCTGACAGATTCAAATACTAGCTATACTTCTGAATGTGCTTATTTTTAATCATAATGACTTATTCAATAACTTATTATTACAAAAGAGCAAGTGCTCTTTTTTAGTGACTGGTGTAAAAAGCAGTCGCTTCACTTAGAGCAATTGAATGGAGGAGTGGGGACTTTTCTCTATCAAGTTCTCAGGTACCTCTGCAGCTAAGTTTTGTATATATTTGCAGATTAAAGGTGTATGTATACATGCGTGCATATTTATTTGTTCCTTTACTCTGCAAATATTATTGTTCATGTGCTTGGAGTTGGAACTTTTGAATTTCAATCCGTTTGCATGCCTGCCACTGCGTGCTTTCATACCAGGCCACAAATGTCTAAATCGCTGTTTTCTAACCCTGTCTAAATCTGACAAATGCCTCCCACTTTCCCCCCCCCCCGTAATTTAATGTGACAGAGTTCAAATCCATGGACTTAGTGTCTGCCTTTCTTCTGGAGCTACCATAAGCTCCATCCATGTCTTCATCAAACTTTACGCTTTCTCTAAAGTATGTGCTGTGACTAGGGTGGTTTTGTAGTTTCTGTTCCCACAAAGCGCCCCAAGATCCTCGACTGGTCTCACTTAAAGGTAACAAATATTCTTCAAGATATCAGTTGTATGTATGCTTGTCTTTCACAGCTTTCCCCTCTCTCTGTTCCCCTCTCTGAGCCCTTCCACTTACGATCTTGCCACTGAGAGAATTGAAACAGTAAGTGGTGTTCTCTGCTTTACATGCCATGCATTGAAGAGGCAATAGTGTGCCACCTATAAATGCTGAAAGGCAGTTTTCTTTTTGTCAAGGGACAGAACATGAGCATACTCATTGTTTGAAATACACACGTGGTCTGTGTGTTCTAAAGAACACAGTTTTTCAAGTCATACAGCTTTGCCCTGCCACTGGGAGTAGCTGTGAGTAACTGGTGGCATTCAGAGTAAATTTAAAATGTCTGTTTTGTCCACTTACTTTTATTGCTAGGGAGCAGTTTTCTTTAGATTTAAAATGCTACGACTTCAGTGACTTTAATTATTACCTTGAGACTCTCATATATTCATGGAAGAAAAGAATCACAGAATCGTGGAATCGTTTAGGCTGGAAAAGACCTTTAAGATCGTCAAGTCCAACCGTTAACCTAACACTGCCATCCCACCACTAAGCCATGTCTCTAAGCACCACACCTACCTGTCTTTTTAAATACCTCCAAGGATGGGAACTCAACCCCTTCCCTGGGCAGCCCCTTCCAGTGCTTGACAACCCTTTAGGTGAAAAAAATTTTCCTGATATCCAATCTAAACCTCACCTGGCGTAACTTGTGGTCATTTCCTCTTGTCTTATCATCTAGGACAAACACCAGCTGATGCCTGAAGTGCCAGTTAAAAGAATATTATTCTTGCATGTTCTGGTATCCACACAAGTATTTATTTACATGGTTTTAATGTGTCTGTATGTTAATAATAGTGTTCTTAAGCCATGCATATAATATATTTAAACTTTCCCTGTGTTGTTCCAGCAGTGACAACATGGTCAAATGAAGGCTTTCCAGTATTTGGGACACTTAAGCAGCAGAGAGAGCACTTCTCAAGCACATTGAATTCTTCAAGAAAAAACCCTAATTGCAAGCTATCTTTGCCATGTTTCCAACTTGTATTGTACAGATGAGTGAGGAATCGCGCTTGAGGCTGTCATTGCTGTGGGAGCAATGCGGGTTTCCTTCCACCAGGAGTCGGGAGCTGTCTTGTGGCTGACTGGGCCAAATGGACTCACTCCCAGTAATCTGGGTTTACCCCAAGAAAGATGTCTCCAGTGAGATACCCTATTTTCCCCTTTGCCTTTTTTCCCTTTTCATCCCTTTTCCTCTTTGCCTTTTGTGGAACATGCCAGTGGAACTGAAGTCTCTTGGACCAACACAGCTGCTGTGGAAGATCTTGTCTGGCTATTCTTTTGGAGCACAGGAATGGCTTCTTGATGGCCCTCTATTTGGCTAATGCTAAGATCGAACACATTCTCTCTCTTCTGCTTTTGTCGTGGCAGCTCTCTGACCGCATTATTAGTATATTACTGTGATTCTGCTGGCATGAGCCTGCTCCCTGACATGGTGCTGGCACGCTAGGTTGGGTATTCGTCTGCTGCTCGTCCGTTCCTGGCACTGCTCAGAGCATCAAGCTCAGAACAGAGTGGTCTTGGCATTGAGTGGTTTCAGCATCAAGAAGCTTTTGTGAAGCGTTGTTAGCATCCCTCTTCTGGGTCACTTTGAGTACCTTTAGCTCTGCACAAAGATACTCTGCAAGCACCTTGTGTGCAGATTCAAAGGTAAAAGCAGTTGTTTACTGGCTAGCATATGCAAAAGATAGCTTTCCTCCAGATTTGAGGGTTACTCACAATACTGCAAAGTATACTTATTTTTGTGGGACAAAGAAGGTTCGAGTTCTTGTAGCAGATTCTACTAGCAGTGCTTTCTTTAGAACCAAGTTTAGCTTTAGGACTTCCCATAAGTACTTACTTATTTTCAGAATTTGGTTTGTCAAGAAATTATATGCCGAATTCATTTTTTCCTAGAGTCTGCAACTGATGCTACTTTATTCAACCCAGATATTTGAGTTTTATTTTTCTGAAAAATAGATCAATACCTTTCAGTTAGGACCCTTTTGTTTTTCTGCTGCTGAGTGCTCAAAAGGGACAAGCTTTTTCCGTGTGACTGCTTGTTGATTAAGTGGAAATCTGAAATGGGTTACGAGGTGGCTTTTAGAAAGAATATCCTGTTTTGTCCAAGGCACTTTCAAGTAAAGATCAAAAACCATCAGTGGCTCTTCTAATTGCTCAGATTGAGATGTGCAGGCCTGCCACAGAGCTCCTTTTGCAACTGAACTGGGATTGCGCTTTTGCTGAGACTTCTGAGCGTGATGCATCTTTGGAAAGACTGTTTTTCAGTCTTTGTCTAAGACTCTGCAGGTTTCTGTAATGTGGCTTCAAGTTTCCCACACTCTGAATTTCCATATGTAAAGGTAGTTGTAGGTGAAGGATGTTACTTATCTAAGCATTTTTTTTATATGTAATGTCGGTATATACATTCCAAATCCATTTTTCTGTCCTGCCTCTGCAGAGGCCTTGTTGAATTCTAGGGTTCAGAGGAGCTAAGCAGGAAGTCTAATACTTAGCTGAAAAAGTCCTAGAAGCAAAGGGAAGGACAGGGACACATCCCCTTGCATGTACTGCTAAGTAATTTAGCTTTTATTACTGGCCTGCAAGTAACCTACAGTGTGAATGTATGTATAGACAATGTATTCTGAAGAAAAAGTTATGAGCAAGTGGTGGTCTTAATGTGCAGGGGGAATAAGTATAATGGGGTACTCTTCCTTTTGTTTTTCTCCAGTTTTATTACCGTGGAAGTGATTTTTGAGGGATTATTTGCTGTGTAGGGTATACAGAGGGCAGAACTGCAGATAGCCTACTCTTCACTTTTCTGAGCTCGTATCAAATATCGTTAGATGGTATTGAAAAAAGCAGCTGTAAAGAGTTGTGTGTTTTCCTGGGGTTTATGTTTCACCTTACAAACATAATGTTTAGACTCTGTGGTAGGTTTAGCTGGCACGGATCATGGTGCAGCGTGGCTGTATTGCTTTAGGTAGTCTGCTTGGTTTGCCTACTACACTTTGCAGTACAGTCCATGTAAAAACAAAGTTGGAATAGGGCTATAAGATACAGTGACTTGTCCAGAACACACTGGCATGGATAAGATGCATTCAGTTTTCTTACAGTACTTGGGTTTAGCCTTTGTCTTGGGCATACTGAGAAGGTAAAGCATGGTCAGTTAGATTAAGAAAGTGCATGTAATTCCTGCACTGACAGTTTCTGTTTTACTGAGGCATTATGTCTATCATGGTATCAGTTTCTTTAAAACAAACAAAACCCCAAAAAGCTTTGTACCTCTGTTTATCAAAATTTATCAAGTATTTGTCATAACACTTACACAGAAATACAGATAAATGCAACATTGAGATGCAGTCCAAATGACTGCATTCATCCCCAGCTTCTCGCAGATGTTCAGATGTAACAGTCTTTTCTTCAGTTGTTACTGGGCTGTGGTATAAGCAGTAGGCTCGTCCTGTGCCTGTCTTTTTGTGTGATCCAAGAAAAAAAAAAAAAGTTTGCTTGCAGTATCATCTGTATCATTGAAGGTATTTTTACCCATTCGAGGATGTCTTTGTCATTTTGTCTACTTTATTTTGACTATGATATACACTTGAAATTCATCAGACTTTATAATATATTTAGTGTTCTCCTTCCTATCCTGAATAGGATATGGCTTTAAATGGTGCTTCTAATAGACGATTTTTTGGTTTTCTTGTAGCAGATTATGTTCTATGGTACGGAATATCCCTTTGGCTGATTTAGGTCAGCTGTCCCAGCTCTGCCCCTCCCAGCTTCTTGCCTACCCCTAGCCTACTCGCTGGGGGCGGCACACTGGGGAAAAAGAGAAAGCCTTGATGTTGTACAAGGCCTGTTCAGCAATAGGCAAAATGTCCATCTTGTGTCAGCACTGTTTTGGCCCCAAATCCGAAACACAGGACCAAACAGGCTGCTGTGGAGAAAGTTAACCACATCCCAGCTGGCCCCAGTACAGTGATTCATTTTTTGAAAACCAGTTAGAATTACCTATCCCTTTCCCTGGGTCATCCACTAGGTCCAGCAGCTTGAGAATATTCTTAGCTGTCAGAAAAGGGAAGGGGGGGGAGGGATTGTGTGCATGAAGCACAGTCTTTCTCTGTAGAGATTTGTGGGTATTCTGGCTCTGGTCTTATGCCTTGCCCTCATCTGTCTTCAAATTCTTATTAGTTACTGGTCATTACTAGACAGTTAATCTGTTCAAATTGTGGATTTCAGGCTCTGGAATGGGCTGCCCAGAGAGGTGGTAGAGTCCTCATCCCTGGAGGTATTTAATGGAAGGATAGGTGAGGTGCTTAGGGACATGGTTTAGTGGTGGGATGTCAGGGTTAGGTTAAAGGTTGGACTCGATGATCTCAAAGGTCTTTTCCAACCAAAGTGATTCCATGATTCTATGATACTCATGATTGGTTTTTTTCATTAACTTATTGACAAAATTCTTGTCACTTCATAGCCACATTTTTCTGTTTCTTAATTGTAAATGTCATCTTTTTTAGCATTTCCTTGAAGCCCTGTAAAGGCTGTGTATCACTAGAAAATGAATGCCATAATTCTAAAGTATTAACAATTAATTATTTGTAGTACAGTAACATCTAAAAACATTAGTCAATATTGAGGTCTAACCATGTGGTGCATGTTGTGATACAATTAGCTGAAGCACCTGCCTGGATTTGATGACTATGGTGATTAAATCTTCCAAAATAAATGTTCTTTAAAATGTATGATTAGATCAGTATTAATCTATTTAAGACTAATTCCAGAATAAAGCTGTAGTTCATTTTAGTGAATAATGCAGATGCAATTTTCTAAATGTGTTTTTTAACAAAAGCATTGTACCTCTTCTCATAGCTTTTACTTTGAGATACAGAATGAGGTTTTGGTGATGTTCATTGTAAGCAAATAAGGAATTACGATTCAGTGCTTCCAGGTTCTGGTGAGCTCGTTCTACTGTATCTTGCTTGCATGGAGTTGGAGGAAACTTAAACAGAGAAAGGTGATTCTAAAACTACTATGCCGCAATGAAAAAGAAAAGAGAAAAGAAAGGAAGACAGATCTAGAGAGCACAATCTACAAGATTAAAGGGACCACTTTTCAAATATATGAAGGTACCTACAAAAGGGAGGGAGGTCAACAAAATGTTTTCCATATTCTCCGAAAGACAAAATTAGCAGCAAGGACTGTTCAGGTTTTAAAGTGCACATACGTTGTCTGAGCCACTGAAATAGGTTGGTCAATGAGGATTTGCCATCTTCCACTTGGCATAAACATTCTAGCTTCTCAAGTGCTATACCAAAATGTTACTGTTAGATGCAGTTTTCTTGGCCGATGTTGATCAGTGGGAGAAATTTCTTCTACAAAGATGCCTGTGAAACAGCACCACTTTCAAACCAGTCTGTGTGGAGTAGCAGAAATTTACTCTGTTTCCTTGGAATACTGCGCAGAAGTATCTTGGAATTTAGGTTTTGTAGAAGTCGTATGGATCATTTTTCACAGGAAAGGAGTGCTGTGTTGTTCAGTCCTGATGATAAATTCTTGGGCACTGTTAAAAACAGGCTAAACATCTGCGAGGAGAAGTTTAGAGGCATCTCTTGGATGAGCAAGATGATTTCTCAGGGATCCTTCCATTCATGTTTTTTACAGCTCTGTAAACACACACCTTATAAGCTTTGAAGATTTATTTTGGGATTAAGACAGGAAACTCAGAAATAACGTCGTTTTTTGGAAATGCATTCCATCCTCTACCCTGCACACCTAAGTCATTAATAGACACCTGCTTTGTCAGATTTTGTTCTCATTTTTACAGTTCTATTCACAAACGTAGATAAACCCACTTTCTTCCATATTTACTGAGAAGTTTCCCATTCTGTTTATCTTAAAATGAATGTTTATTTCTAAGGTACAGATTCTATGAATATAAAAATCAGCAGCATGCTGTATTTAATATTGGTAACAATGAATCACAGGATAAATGCGTAATTTTTTTTTTCTGTGACCTTAAAAATACGTAGCATCTGTTACTCAAAAGCAGGTGTTGCAGGCACAGTTGTGCGGGGTTTTAGAAATTAGTCATCGTAAGGATCTGTATGTTATTTGTGCATACGTGTTTCGATTGATATGATTGCCATAAAGTTTGATCAATTAAGAAATAAATTGAAAATAGCATTTTATTTTTTAATACAAGCAATAATTTCATGGGAAACAATCTTTGTGTTACATCCTATCTTCATGAGAAATTTGTGTGATAAAGAAGATGGGTTTTAATTTTTCCATACTAAGATTTGCAGATGTCTTGAATTAATAAATTATTTTCTTTTATATAGAAATTATTCATCAATTCAATTAGAAGTAATTCATCAATTATTTTCTTTTGTATAGACTCAGATTTCCTTAAAAAAATAATTTAGATTAGCAGGCTGTCTTTAAAACAAAATCAAGGCCTTCTTCCTCACTTTGGAGCCTCTAAATGAGACTTGTGCCATAATTCAGGCAAATACGAAGTCCTTTTTCTGAGAGAGACAAAATACACAGTTACTTTGTTCTGTTCTTCTCTATTCTCCATAGCAAATTGCTGACAGGTTTTCCTAATGCGCTTCTAAATGCTGCAGATACTAAATTATATCTGTCCTCTGGGGGGGGGGAATTAAAAGTAGGAAGTTGCTGGAAAAAATCAGAGAATCTTTATGGAAAGTGGATTTAGATTATGTGAAATATGTTGGGTTTTGGCAAATTTGGGTGGCTGCCTATTTGAGTACTGGGCTGCTGTAGATGGAATAATACGCCAGCAGGGGAACTCACTGCTTGTGCAGCAGCTGGGCCTGGCCGGCTTTGCCCATGTGTTTCTGATGCCCAGGGATGGCCAAGCTTCCTCCCCAGAACCCGCACCCTGGTGCTCCCCACTGCCTGTGCTCCCGCAGGGTGTTCCAGGCTCAGGTCTTAAAGTTTAGCTTCGTGTTCTGGGGCTGAAGCATTAGACCCAGATACAAGAGAGCAGCATATTTTTAATGATTCATGGTAGTTTTGTGTGTCTTATGGAGTGGAAGAGCAGCTCATCTACCATGACAACTGAAGTGTGCTCCTGGATAGTGTTTCAGCACTTTTTCATGATGAATCTTGCCTGGAGTGACATTACTTTCACCTGTGTAAAATCTGAGTAATCGGGTTCTTCTGTTTAACTTGTAGCTTTTGCAGCTTTGACTTTTCGTCCTGAATTTTTGTCCTGCCTGGGGCTGTTAACTGATGGGGGATACAAGAATAATAATTGGGTTTGTGAAATTAGATCCTGAAGTCTGTTCTCTAGTCTCTCAGACAACATAAGACCAGACACATGCAAAGGATTTGTATTTGTTTAAACAATATTAGAAATGTATGATAATGGCTTTTCCTGTCTTTAAAAGGCTAGGTTTTGAAATCTGGAGATTTTGTTAAGATAAACACTGTGAAGAGACTCATGTAAGAAAAGTGTTCAGTACAGATTCTCGCATGAGAATCTCGCTGAATGCATCTTTGCCACAGTGGCTAATGATTGTGAGTACAGTGACTAAGTACGCTAAACTGCTTTTATTCCTAGAGGGAATAAACAGGAGCATTCCAGGTTCTTAATTGCTTGTCATCATTGCAGAGCAAAAAAAAAAAAAAAAAAAAAAAAAAAAAAAACACCCCAACCCCCACCCAGCAACAAAAAAAAAAAACCAAACCAAAAAAACAACCTTGAAAAAAATTACTTACGTGAGGCACAGATGGTTTTTGAGATGACCTCAGTAACTGCATAATTTTCAGTCAGTTTGCTTCTGTGTAAAGTAAGCAATGCCACAGATTAATATAGTGTGTTTTATCTGGTTTTAGGCTGGTACAGAGGTGTTTCCATTAAGAAGCCCAATGTAAAGGTAAGTGTGACTATATTTTTTTAATCTAGTGGGGGATGATATCTTTTCTGTTGTTGCAACCCACTAAACTTTTTGTTTTCCTCACTCTTAGGATTTTACTTCTCTAACTTTTTTTCCTGTGGAAGGATTGGATTTAGTCTCTAAATTGAGAGAATGATACTCATGAGTCACCCAAAGGATCAGAAACCTTCCTGACGTTGTAGCATGTAATCTTCCCAATGTTTATAGATCTCATCCAATTTGATCTTCTCCACCGTACTGCCCTAAGAAAAGCATAGATGGGTGATCTTGCATTGCTTAATGCGGGATTTTTAAAGAACGCATTTAATAATTTGCATTATTAATCTAAGACAACTTTCAAAAAAGTCTGATGAAAAAGGATGTTGTAAGTTTGTTATTTTTTCAGATTTTTACACTTTAACCACTGCACTTGATTATTTTCCAGCCATATCCATGTTTGCTCTTGTAGAACTTTTTTGACTGTTCTGATACGGATTTTTTGCGAGCACGTGTATATTTTTGTAATTGTGCATATCCAAATATGTAAATAGTTGCTTTTATGTAAAGCATCACTTTGTTGTCTTTTGGGTTAATACAGCTTCTATTTAAAAAAAAGAGTACCAGATTCCTCATGTTTACCTGTATTATGGAATGTTGTATTACCTGTGTTATGTTTTCATGACTGCAGTGCTTTTTTAATGGAAAAGCATTCATTGTGTGTGTGTTGGTACATCTTCTGCTTGCATATATGTTTGGTTTTGATAGGATAGCCCTTCTAACCTTCCTTGGTTTCTTAGGTAACCAGCACAGGATCACAGAAATAAACAGCATTACTTGGAAGCGAACCAAACTAGAAACTGAAGTAGCATTTCTTCCTTTCCCAAATTTACATGTGGCTGAAAGCACATGCATTTACTTTTTTTTTTTTCCTGATGAAGCCATTCCTGTTAGATTCATCTTCCTTCCTTCTGCAATTTCAGTCTTGCCTATGAAAAAAAAAAAGGAATTTTTCTTGGCATTTTGAATCATCTTTACTTAGTATTCCTTTCAACACCCCCATGAATTTTTTTCTTCCTAAATTGTACTATTTTAAAGCTCTAAAAATTTAAAGCCCACGCTTGATTACTGACATTTTTGTCAGAGGCTGTCAGCTGGTTTTTAACCTGAAGATTACCAATGCTGATCCTGTATTCCCCACTGAAGTGCAGGCTTACCCTTCTTACACGCTGCCTGAGTTTGCTCTGAGGATTCAGGGCTGTGTGTTTCACAGAGATAACGGAACGCTATGAAAAGTTTGGTTTAAATTACCTCTTTTTCCCCATGTCTCATCACCCAAGAACACAATGGCGCAGGCAAGGTTAGAATCCAGCCATCACGGGAGAGGCAAAAGGCAAATAACTAGAGCTATCCCAAGTGGGTTTAAACAGCTCTTTGTTGGAAAGAGGGAGGAAAAAGGATAGCTCCAGGGTATGCAAGTACCAGAATACTTCTTTCCTTAGTGAAAGACTGGTATGGGGGCAAGGCACAAATTTGATGGTGGGCTTTTTGATTTGTTTTTTTTAAAGCTTATGTCCTTGTCATCAAATATAATGTAGCATACCAATGCAGAGGCCTATTCTGGAAGCATATGGATGCTGTGCTGCAGACTACATGATATCAGCTTTTCTGGCTGCCCTGGCTAGCTTACGTCTCTCCAGTAAATGCTGATGGTAGTTCCTTCTGCTACTCATTCCTTTCTGCTAACTGCAAGCTCTTCTCTGAAGTCTTCCTACTTGTCGCACCTTTTCCCTACTTGCTCATCGCCTCTTAGTGGATTATTTGGCTCACACAGTCTTTGCAGTAGGAAGACAATTGACCAAACTTAAATTTTTTATTTTTTTTTAAATCAGTCTTGTCCCTTCCAAAGCAGTTGTGTAGGATTAGAGTGATGCCTTTTCCTATTACTTACCCATTGTTTTTATAGCAGAGCATTATTTCCCAAACAACAGTATTTCTGAACACTTCAGGAGCTTTTGGGAATGAAAAATACTCAGCTTGCATCTTTGTACATTTTTATTGAATAGACTTGCAAAACTTCCCCATTAAGAAATGGATCTATCAAGATGGAGGTTTGATTCAGTGTGCTGTCCTGTTCTAAGATGAATTAAAATGATCAGTTGTGATTAATTTGAATGTTGACTTTTGACTATGGTAGCTTCTTTGACACAGTGTTAGGGTTTTGGGGTTTGTTTTTTTTTTGTTTTTTTTTTTTTTAGTAGGTATATTGGCAATTATTTATTGTGGCTTAGGATATAAATGCTTAAAACTGCAAGTGTATTTTTTTAGCCTACAGACTTTTTCTCTTGCAGGGGATTTTTCCTGCAAACTATATTCACTTGAAAAAGGCAATCGTCAGTAACAGGGGGTGAGTATTTTCCTTCTCTTTAAGAAGCTGCAGTGTTTCTCATCTAGAAGGGAACCTAAGAAATAGTTATTAAAATCTATAGAGTGGGTTTAGTTCATTGTTTCTTTTGTTGTGTATTAGGGTTTGAAAATTAAATGTAATTCTGCAGAGCTTTGGGGTTTTTTTGTTTTTTAATATAGCAAGAATCAATTCTGTTGGTTACTCCTGTTCACTTTTGCTCATAAAATTGTAACTCCAGAGGTATCATCTGAAACATACACATTTTGAAGAACTCTATTTATATTTTTCATTTCTGCTTGTTCCTCACTGGCAAAATTCTGTATGTTCCTGCTTGTTACGGAAGCACTGTCATGTAGACAGTCCCTCTTGTTTATCAACAGATTTTCACTGAGACATAGCTGACAAGATAGCTATGTCACTGTGAAACTTTTCAAAAGGATTCAACCCTCCACACTCCAAGCCAAAGAATGACTGAAGTACACCGCTGAGAATATTTTACCTTCACTGTCTTTCTATGTAGCTCATATGTTGCTAGAGGTAGGTTTAATTTATTTAATGTGAATAGCAATACTGACGGCAACATAACGTCAGAGATTTTATTGTGTATAGGCTCAGTAACCTGCCAAATTTTGTGTGAGATTGACTGAGACCACTGAAATCAGTATCTTGTGTCTTCACTGCTGCTCTTCCCTGCATTTTCTAGATTTAAGGCCACTGTGGGGAGATTTATAAGTGCAGCATTTCAGACAGTGACCCAAGGCAACAAATTAAATGTGGAAGATAAAAGGTATTAAATGAAATTTAGTGAAGTACCTGTAGAAAAATATGTGGCTTCTGATAGTCTTGAATTGTATGTTTATTCTCAAAGGGACTGAGTAAAGATTGTAAGGGCAGCTGTAGTACTGATGCTTCCTAACTTTGGGGTGTAATAAAATTATATATATATTGCATAGAGTGACTACTCCTGAGACGTGCTCTCCTTAGGGGGAAGACCAGTTTCCTGTAATTTGTAGTCAATTACTACTTGATGTTACTTCAGAATTTGTAAAGGGCAACCAGTTCAGGATATTTAGATACTTACTAGGAAAGCTGATGTACTTTTAAAAAATGGAATACCAGCTGATACAACAGAACATAATACAATTCTGAACCAGAGACCATGGTTATTTCATGTTTTGGTAAAAGAAATTCTGCCCCTGTATTTAAGAATATACTCAAAGTGCCAAGATAAGGCCTTGTGAAATAATAGAGCATGGTATATAATGTTCTTATGAATCATAGACCCAAAGTAATGTCATTAATATGTGGGTATAATGGAGGAAGTACAGGGCTGTAGGAATGCAAAACATTGTATTTACATGGTTAAATGTAGTCCTGATGTGCATTCTCTTTAAATCTAGCCATACTGTTGAAGGCTGATCTTCCAAAATGTTTTATTTTTCACTGATGCCAAAAGTTTGTAAATCCATTTCAAAAAATAATCTTTGGAAGAATATTTTTCTTTGGTTTTGATATAAACACACACACATGCCCCACTAATTAGCTAAAGTGTATTGTGTGATTCCTTTCATCCTTTTCTATGGTTCCTTAAGGGGATGTTGAGCTATTTTGAATCCCTTCCCTGTAATGGTGTTTTACAGAGATCTGAAAAGACTTTCAGCTGGAAGTCGTTGTGACATCATTTTTAATGTTGTTAGTGTCAAGCAAACTTTTGATGATGCATACTAAATGCAGAATTTCTGTTTAACCATCGAAACAATCTTTGAATATGAGCTAAATAATAGGTGTTGGGATTTTCATCGTACTCCTAGTGTCATCTTTCAGATCACAAGCATGCTCTTTGGAGAATTTGTTAAAGCATGAATTAAGATTTCCTAGTCTTTCTGTGGCCAAATTTGGGAGCGGGGGGGAAACCACTAAAAAACAACCAAACCAAACCGAAACATTGCAGGAGTAGAATGACAGTCCCAGATGCCAAGTGTCTGTCAGTGTTTTAGTTTCTCACAACAAATGTGGGAATGATAAGGTCATGGCATAATAATAGAAAAAAAATTGTGATCTGTCTTAGTCTCCTGGTGTGTGTGTGAATTGATGCTTTCCAGTCCCAGTTTTAGTGGGTTGAATGCATACCTGATATGACTATGTTAGGTTTTTAGATAGTGATGTTTCTAATATATATGTATTTATTTTGGATCTTTTATATAAGATTTACTTATGTCAATGATGTGAATATGAGATTTTGGTAGCTTGGAAATGAAGAATTGAAGCTTTTGTTTGATAAGTTTTCTGCTCCAAGAATACAGAGAGACAAACAGTGACTTAACTTTATCATCCACTTCCCCCATTGCTTGTTACTTTTGGCTTCAGCTAATGTGGCACAATTATTAATAGCAAGAATTCTCAAAAGGGCAACATTGCCATGGACTTTTTTTTTTAATGACTAACCGTGTTCTCTTTTAAAAACAAACAAACCAAAAAAGACCTCCAAACTTTTTGGAATGAATTAATCTCATTGTTTACATATTTACTTATTAGTACTCATTTATGTCTGCACAAAGGACAGAAGAAATAGCCTAAACTGGTTATGGAATGGGGAGTTTGTAGCTTCCCTTCAGGAGGATTTCAAAATAGCCGTGAGCATGGTTGTACTGCTGAAGAGGGAGGGATCGGTGTCCTTCATGGTTGTTGGATGTGCTTCAGAGGCTGTCTCTCGCTTGGCACAACTTGTCCCAAATCACCAGTTGAGCCAGTGTTTTTCAGTACTGCTACTTTAGGACCTATGCAAAATTGTTCCAACAGAGGGTGTGTTTCAGGAACATGTTGCTTTGGTTTTGTTTTTTTTAATTCAACCTCTTTTTTTAAAAATTGCTGAAATAGCAGAAGCTTGAAATAGACTTTATTTTTACAATCTGACACTTGTTTCCATAATAGCATTCAACATAAAGGGCAAGTCAAGGCACTAATGGCTCAGATAATATAATGACATTACAATGCATACATTGGTTATCACATTTTTGCATTTCAGTGTGATGAAAGAGCTGACGTGGACCTGTTGGAGGGGGTCCAGAGGGAGCCACAAAAATTACAAAAAAATGATCCGAGGACTGGAGCCCTCTCCTATGAGGAAGGGCTGAGAGAGTTGGGGCTGTTCATCCTGGAGAAGAGAAGGCTCCAGGGAGACCTGATTGCGGTTTTGCAGTACTTAAAGGGAGCCTATAGGAAAGATGGGGACACACATTTTAGCAGGGCCTGCTGCCATCCATGGGATGAGGGGCAATGGTTTTAAACAAAAAGAGGGTAGATTCAGACTAGATATAAGGAAGAAATGTTTTACAATGAAGGTGGTGAAATACTGGACAAGGTTGCCCAAAGAGGCTGTAAATGCCCCATCCCTGGAAACATTTGAGGTCAGGTTGGACAGGCTCTGAGCAACCTGATCTGGTTGAAGATGTCCCTGCTCATGGCAGGGGGGTTGGACTCGATGACCTTTAAAGGTCCTTGCCAACCCAAACCATTCTATGATTCTCCTTTAATGGGTATGGAGGATTTTGACCACAAAGGGACCAGTCCTGTTCTTTTGATTAGAGGATAGCTCACTCAGGTTTCATATCCAGTATTGAAAAAGTCTTCTGGATAGGACAGAGTAATACATGGAAGGTCTTTTGGGTAGTTAATGACATTGGCTAACATTAATTGGAGGGGAAAAAGAGTTGGACTGGTTAGAGAGAAGGGACACAAACTGTGAAGAACCACCCTTTACAGGTAAGTTAATTTAACACACTATAATAATGAAAACTGTTTTCATTGACCTTGTGTAGAATGAAATTATATATTTTTAACAGGTAACTAGGAAATGCATCACATAAGCTCATTCTTATGGAACACAGTGGAAGAACAGTTGATACAACTCTTGAGTTGCTTCAGTGCTACAATAGACAAAATGTTGCTTTTAAGATATTTTCCTTTATGTTGAACAAATGAAAACAAATTCAAGTTCCAGCATTTTATGAATTACTATGCTGACATTTATTTCTTTCTCTACCATTTCCAGGGTACCTTTCCTAATTTTTTCCCCTCTTCTTGTATAGGCAATATGAAACAGTTGTTCCGCTTGAAGATTCTGTTGTGACTGAAGTCACAGCAACACTGCAGGAATGGGCTGTGCTCTGGAAACAGCTGTATGTGGTAAGAACAGTACCCTTCTCATTGTACTTTATTTCTCCAGTATCTTGGGAGATATGTTGCCTGCATTTCAGTCCATTAGGAAAAAATCATAATCAATATAAGAATTGTTAGATTCATTTTATCAACTGCGGGGTTCGCTAAATGTAGAATCACTGACCATGTGAGGTTCATGTGGGCTATGTTGAAAACTTCAGCAGTTTTGAAATTTTGCCTACAGAGCTGAAAGCTTCAATATTTAAAAAAACAATTTTTAAAGTGTTCTTAAGTAGTATATGTGTTTAGCAGGTCGAGGGAGGTGATTCTGCCCCTCTACTCAGCTCTGGTGAGACCTCACCTGGAGTACTGCGTCCAGCTCTGGAGCCCTCAGCACAAGAAGGACATGGAACTGTTGGAACGGGTCCAGAGGAGGGCTACAAAAATGATCCAAGGGCTGGAGCACCTCTCCTATGAGGACAGGCTGAGAGAGTTGGGCTTGTTCAGTCTGGAGAAAAGGAGGCTACGGGGAGACCTGATTGCGGCCTTCCAGTACCTAAAGGGGGCCTATAGGAAAGATGGGGAACGTCTTTTTCATAGGGCCAGCTGTGTTAGGACAAGGGGAAATGGTTTTAAACTAGAACAGGGTAGGTTCAGGCTAGAGGTAAGGAAGAAATTTTTTACAATGAGGGTGGTAAAACACTGGAACAGGTTGCCCAGAGAGGTAGTGGAGGCCCCCTCCCTGGAAACATTCAAGGCCAGGTTGGATGGGGCTCTGAGCAACCTGATCTAGTTAGCGGTGTCCCTGCTCACTGCAGGGGGGTTGGACTAGATGACCACTAGTGGTCCCTTCCAACCCTAAACATTCTATGATTCTATGATAAAATGGAAGATTCCTGTAAGTCCCATCAAAGACTTCAAAGAATTACTCAGCACAATCTATGAGCGTTTGTTTTAGTGTCTAGAGTTTGAAAGAGGAAGAACTCGAACGGAAGTGTTTTCATGCAGTTGTTCCTTCCTCTATTAAAAGTAAAAACTCAAGATAAGTGTATTGAGTTTTATACTCACCTATTTTCAGTTGCTGCCCTATAATGTCACCTACCTCTGCTTTCATCTTTGTCCACTTACTTTTTAAATAGCCAAATCCCATGGAACAGCAAATAAAAAACTTGCTCATTTGAAAGTATTTTTTTCCTGTTTGGTTTTTTTTTTTTTTCTCTTTCAGCTTTTTAGCTTAGTAATTACAAGCCATAACTGTAGAATTAAGACAAAGAACTGTAGGTGGTACAAGCATGATTTTCCTTTCTTTCCTTAATTTAGAGAAATATCCATACATAGAGCTGCAGCAGCTTTGTTTCCTTCTTTAGACCTGAAGTGACAGTAGTTAGATATCTAGGAAATAAGACTGAAAAAGATCTGATTCAATGAGTCTAGCGTATCCCTAGGATAACCAGCCGCGTTGCGTGCTCCCTTCAAAAAGCAATCAAGTCTAGTATGGAATCAGTTTTACTTTCATTGCTTCCACTTCTATGGGGATCATATGCCTCTGAAGAAACTTTCTTGTCAAGTAGCATCCAATCTAATGGGGGGGTGGGGGTGTACATGGCATGTATATACACTCTTTTTATCTCGCTCTTACACCTACCGCTCCTTGTTTTTCCATTTCAAATGCTTACCTTTCTGGTGTATGTGAATCAGGTGATCTTTTTTGTTTTTTTCCTGTAAGATTTTCTCTCTCCCCAGTGTCAGATGAAGAAGGCAACAGTAATACTGACAATGGTATTGAATTGTAGAAAGGGGATTCATTTTACCTACAAATGACTTACACTTCCTTTCTACTAATATATTTCTTTTTTTATTGTTGAAACTAGTTCCTTGAGGGGAGGGAGAGAGAAAGCTCTAGCTAGAAACTTTCTTTTAGTGATTTTCTTTCTGGGACTGCTTTCTATTCTAGCTCATTATACTTACTATAACGCACACAACATGAGTGTATTCTTAAGTAACAGGGGAAAGAATCTACTGTTTTCATAGGACTTTGGAAGGAGACATCTGTTCCATGACAAGATGAAATGGCAGAGTTTTGGAGTAGAAAATAGATTGGTTTGTGTTGAGTTTCTCCAGAAATTATTAAAAAAACCCCCAACAACAACCACCCCCACAGAAAAAAACAAAAACAAACCAACAACAAAACAAAGAAAAAAAAACCAACCCAAAAAAGCCCCAGACCAAACCCAAGTATTTTCTAATACAGAAATGATCGGAGAATTGTTTAGGTTGGAAGGAACATCTTGAGATCATCTAATTCAACTGCTTTCTCCAGCAGGGTCAGCTAGAGTAGCTTGTCCAGGACTGCATCCAGTCAGTGTTTGAGTTTCTTGTGAATGGAGACTCCACAGCTTCCCTGGACAAAGCTGTCAGTGTTTGACCACCTTCAGTCTTATGTTCAGGACTACTGATGTAGTACCGTAGCTCTCCTGACATGAAAGAATGATCCACACTATTTTTAGGTGGGTAAAAGAAATTAGTCCCAATTATAAACTGTAAATCTGAAGTCTGAGGAAGTGCATAGGGGTGCACAAATGGATGTGGCAGAGCTGGGATTAGGATTTTATGATTGGTATTTAGGCTAGAAGCTATGCTGTAAGGTCATATCTTAAAGTATATTAAGAGACTAAATGGATATACTTGCTTGTTTGTTGGATCAGCACCAGTAGAAATCTTTTATTATTCCCAAACCATAATACGAATCATCTAGGAATCTAATTAATGTTATTTATCATGCTACTGTGCCTAGTCAGCTCTGTAGAAAACTTTCTTATTGTAGCACAAGTTCAAATGCTAGTTGTTACTGCAGATGTTTTAGGAAGGGCAGTACCTATAAATGCTAACAGTAGGCACTTCATTATTTAGCAGTATTGAACTGCAAGACAACTGCCAAACAAAATGTACAGCGCCTCTTAATGTCTCCGAAGAAGCTGAAGTTTCATCTCGTGCTTTTTGGCAAACTTCTTTCTTGGATTATGGTTTGAAAGACCAAGTTTATTTCAATTAAAAAAAACAAACAAAAAAACCCCAACCCCCAAAAACACACAACAGATTGCTGTAGTAATATCATTGAGATAACACTGTAAGGTTTGTATTTGCCTTTCAGTTGAACAGTAGGAGCTAGAATGTAATACCAGGAAGCCTGGGGCAATTAAAATGCTGCCTGAAGAGGGATGCTATGTTGTTCCAAGATAAACCAACTCAGATTAAAAGAAAAAAAAATGGAGGGAGGAGGAGAACAGTGAGAAATGGAAGGGCGAAGTGAAGCATAACTTTGAGACAGTTGTAGAAAATTAGTTTGTGGAAAATATCGGCAATCTTCCTCAGTTCCTTCTGACCACAGAGAGTCCATGCCATTACTAGGAAGAAACTGTGCGTGGGGAAGCTCAAATAGGTTCGAGTTATAACTTTACTTTGTAGGTCTGTGAAATATATATGGGAAGGATTAGCCTGAGTTCACTGCAGTAACACAGGGCTGTGATATTCTTGTAATTCTTGCTATCAAGGTGAAAGCCAAGTGATAGTTTTAGTAGAACTAGAAGCTGAGACTGTGGAGAAAAAGGTACTTGAGTGCAATGAGTTCTTTAGGCTGTGCCTAAAATGAATTTGAAATAAAAAGAGGTATGGTGTTTGCTTTGCTTTACTGCAATATCATATTATGCTCTGACTAGTTAGATTCTGATATTATAACTCTTCAATGCTAACAAAATAATAAGAATTTTGAAGATGCAAGAGGTCTCTCAAATTGGAAAGGGGTACAGATAATACTGGTATGGAAGCTATCAGAAAATTTATTCGGGGTTTTTGATATATATGTTGGGTAATTTTTGTAGTAGTAATGATAACCTTGTTAAAAATTCTATGTAAAAATCACTTATTTGTTAGTGAGTAATCAGTAATAAATTTAAATATTTAGTATTTTTAAAGGAGTGAAGATGATATGACTTTTATGGTTCCGGGATACAAAAGAGCACTATTTGAATACGTAGCCTGTGTGCAGATAGATACAGGGTCATGACACTGGGAAATCAAAAAGCAGTTCCTCCTTTCTGGTCTGCCTGTATCCAGGCTTCTAAGATGAGCACAGAAACAGTAAGATTTAGTAAATATTTTCTGTCAAAAAAGGTCACCGTTCTATTTAACCTACTTGGTTTGGGTTTTCCTATTTTTCACTGCCATTGTACAGAATCTTTGGGAGGGAGTTCACAGGAACGGACTGTTTAAAATCTCTACTATGTAAACACTGTAAATACTGATTTGCTTATACTGTGGATGGAGTTCCTGATAACCCTAGCTGACCAGATCTGTGTGAGTGTAGGTATACGCATACATACACATCGTGCATATGTTGTCACTGAGCGTGTGGACCCTTCTATCTTGTGTTATTGTTTTGCCTGGCTCAAATAATCCATATTGTTATTTAGATTAATTTGGACAAGATACCTATTTTGTTTTGTGGGAAGCCTAAGAAATATAAAAGAAGGTTCTACTCATCCTTTCTCAATATTACAAAGTCTTAAAGCCCAAAGATGCCACTGATTCCCTTCCCCAATATTATACTTAATGTAGAGTAGAAGAGAAAGAAAAATAAGGTTATTATTGGTACCACTATGGGAAGCTGAGCTTGTTCTTGTGACTGCTCCAGAGGGACAAGGAAGAGAGAGCAGAAAAGCAAGAACAGACCTTGCAGAGCCTTCTGTAGGTACAGAGGTGGATAAAGATGCAAAATTGCATTTGTTATGGTGAAATGCATGTGTGTGGCTGTCATGTAGTTGCCCAGATCAGTGTATGACTTCCACTGAGACAGAAAAAATATACCAGTAAGGTAGATAACTTTCTCTCTTACCCTGTATGTGTTGATAAGATTTGTTATTTTTATACTACTTCTAAATAAAGGATCTGCAAGTTCTCTGTGAGCTTTAGTTAATTAGGTCAAACAAGACTCCTGTGAGTTGTAAGTCAGCTAAAGAGATCACTGAAACTCACAGTTGGAGCATAGCAGCTATTTTAACAGTAAAAAAAATTCCTCAGAGTTTAAGATGTGATGTGAGGACTATTTCTGTTGAAATAGCAGATGACTGTAGAGAGACCAAACATAATTGCCCAATTTAGAATTTGGTCAGATCAATAAAGGTAATTTGCTACTTTTATGCAGAAGGGGAGCAGGAGAAAG
>NW_009259719.1:8022853-8045145 GCF_000687185.1 Egretta garzetta
GAGTGTGGAGTGACTTCTTGTTTAGTGTTTTAGGAGTAAGACCTAATGGCGTTGGGAATAGATAGAATTTTTGCCAGCTGAGTCTGAAACAAATTTCCTTTTGGCTCCTTTGACGTCTTCCGAGGATTCTATCGAGTAAAAGAGAGTGGGTAAAAGGACTTGGTGTAATTGAAGCGATCTGATTCGGGTGTTTTAGGGTGTCCCTAAAATTGAAAGATTAGTTCAAAACTCAACTTAAAAAAAAAATGCCATCACTAATATCTTATATTGGAGTATTTTATGAGACATTTTTACTTAGTGAGATGCCTTTTGCTTCATATCTGATGAAGCATGGAACTGTTGATGCATTTTCTAAACTATGTAGACAGAAAAAAGTGTGGTATGATCTAAATCAGACATGCTGCGTCTGAGGTTTACTTCAGAAGGTCTCCATTGAAGGAATAGGATGGAAGGTCAGGGCTGAGCATATTTCATACACACTTACAGTTCTGTGCAAGCAAAGTCCTGGAAAGTTGAGGTATTTGTGCTGAGACATATGTACAGAGATGGTATTGCACATATATGTGGTCCTCTTTCCTTTTCCTGAGTAATTTTCAAGGTTACCTGCAAATAGGAAAACCCTTCAGGGTGATTGTTCTGGCATTGTGAGAGAGACATCCAAAAAGAACCTTCAGAGCTTGTCTGGCCCCAGTTGACACTTAACAGAGAGGCTCAAAGTTATCACTTTATTATCCCTAGTCCTGTATTGCAATGTTCAGCAGTGTTATGGATATTTTTATATCTTTCTCTGTTTGGAGTGAAGGATGGATCTTCATGGAGTGGCCAGAAACTCAGAAAGGAGTTTGGGGCAGCTGATAGTCTTATTAAGAGGTGCACAGAATACAATGGAAACTAAAAGTAAATATTTCCACTTCCAGTAGCATCTAGTTCTTCAGTTCCTCTAAGGGAGCAGTGCGCTGGGAGAACATTGGATTGCTTAGGAACATAATCAGAGGCCTTCAGGAGAATTGTCATTTGATTACTAGAAAATATTTGAACATTTTTCTTGATTAGGCTGTGAAGGGTACATGAAGAATGATTTGTAGAATGCGGAATGATGAACATGTTAGTGTTGTACGCGTAAGTTGGGTATTTTTATAATTTGGTATGTTCAGTCATGAA
Source organism: Egretta garzetta (assembly GCF_000687185.1). NCBI lineage: Eukaryota > Metazoa > Chordata > Aves > Pelecaniformes > Ardeidae > Egretta > Egretta garzetta. Next base: position 8,024,015 of record NW_009259719.1, read on the forward strand.
GGGGGAAATCACAGAATCATAGTATAGCCTGGGTTGGAAGGGACTTCGAAAGATCATCTGGTCCAACCTTTCATGGGAAAGGGAGCCTAGATGAGATTGTCCAGCACCCTGTCCAATTGCATCTTGAAAACATCCAGCGATGGGGACTCGACCACGTCCCTGGGGAGGTTGTTCCAGTGAATGATTATTTGTACTGTAAAAAACTTCTTTCTCATGTTGAGATGAAACCTCTTCTGGTGCAATTTATGCCCATTGCCCCTTGTCATCTCCATGTGCCTCCTTGTGACGAGAGAGCCTCCATCCTCTTTTTGTAACTGCCCTTTAAGTACTGAAATACTGTGATGAGGTCCCCTCTTGAGCCCTCTTCTCCAGGGAGAAAAGACTGAACTCCTTTTGTTGAACTCACAGGGCAGGTTCTCCAGCCCTTTGATCATCTTCATGGCCCTCCTTTGGACCCTCTCCAATCTGTCCACATCTTTCTTGAATTGTGGGGATCAGAATAAAGGCCCTAATATAGAAGTGTCACAGGGTGATCTATGTCTACTCGCTACCTTAGGCGGTTAGACATTTTTGTACCTGAAATCATAGGCTTTTATGCTGCTTAGATACATTGTCTTTGGAAAGTTGAGTAAAAGTCCTTCTCATACTTTGTTAAATTGAGACTTGCACTTACATAAATTTATTAGCTATGGTTTCTTGGAGGTCTTTAGTGGATGTCATGACCTCTACATTTCTTCTTTGGTGAAACAGCCCTAATGTAGAATCTACACTTAATATTTATTAGGTCACTGCCATAAAATGCAATCTGTTTCAGTACATCTCCCCATTAGTACTAACTTGCTGAAGTTTAAGTGCTTCATATTTTAAGCCTGTAAAGGATTCCCATAATTATTATTTTTCCCTTTCCTATTTTTAAGAGATTTAATGCAGTTGGTCTCTCATAGTGATTTGTGGAAGTCTCCAAGCTTTAAGTAATTTAGAATTAGGCATAACTTTTTAGGAGAGTAAAGTAAGATGAGTTTGTAATCAAGTCTTATGTCATTAAAACTTGAAAAATTACAATAATTGGTTTGAAAGTTACTTTCTTTTGAAGACCACAGAACTTACGGTTAGTTTACTGGATTTAAAGAACAGTATAACAAGGAGCAATATATACACTACACTTCACCTTTTGTTTACTTCCACATACAGATTCATGATATCATTTAAGATTATTAGGATCAACTAAGACAGTTCTTACATATTTTCAAACAAACAAACAAACAAAAGGTTTGGCTATAAAACAAAACCTACAAAGTATTAATCAGACTGTATGGGAGGAATGTATGTTTTGAGTTACCATGGAGATGGATAGATTTCAATAGATTTTAAAAATAAAGACAAAATTAAACGTAATCACCTTCTGGTGTCCTTGGCAAGTCCTGCTGTGACAAACTATGTGCAGGGTGTTTTTATAATTTCTTGTTTTGTAGGAGAATGTTATTTAGTCATTAATATGCTGTAGCATTTGGATAAACAGAAGAGAAAGCTACCTTCCTGATACTGAAATTCATAGTAAATTTTGGGGAGATTTGGAGGGGATTTTTTTGAGATTAATTTTAGTTTTTTTAAGTATTAGCTAGTTTGTACTTAACAAAGAACTCTTTTCTTTTAGAACAATATCCGCTCTACTGCATGCTGAACCCAATGTTACAGTATACGTGTCAAGTATGTGTGCAATATTAAAACATGGGAATCTGATTTTATTGAATGCTGGTTTAGCACTAGCTTTGAACAGACAACCAGCAGGGAAACAGAAGAGAATTTGCTCCAGAGAAACAGGTGGCTGACCTGCAGATGCTTTCAAACTATCTCCTTTGTACTGTAAATATACTGAGCGCTTAATTACATTAGAAAAAAAAGGGAAAGAATGTTTTAATCCAAAAATCCAAACAGGAGTTTGAGGGTTTCTTCATCAGTAACTGGAGAGACTCATCTGCGTTGTTAGAGGCAAATGGTACTGTGGTTTGATTTTAGTCTTCCAAAGATGTCTTTTGAGGAAACATGGCAGTTTGTTTAGGTTTTGTTTTATTTTTAAAGAACAGAAAATTAGGGAAGGGGGGGGATAAGAGGGGTAGGGGGGAAACTGGCAATCTGGCTTTTTGGAGTGAGCGAGCAAGCTTGTGTGCATCCATAGAGCTTAGAAGGAAAAAGACTGATCCATCCCCAGTGGGTATTTATTGGAACTAAAAAGACAGTTTGTTGGATTTCGTTTTAGAGAAGACAGATATTTTTTTTTTTAATAGAAAAGCAAAGAACATCTGTCCTTTTGGCAGCCTCTACAGCACTGTTGTCCATGTGGTATCAAGAAGTGTCCGTCAGCCTTATCCTGATTTTCGTTGCTTTCTGTTGTTTCTATCCTTAATACACAGAGAGGAAAAGGTAACTAACATATAATAATTACAATTATTAATAATTATTGTAATCTTAATATCTATATATTTATAACACTATTATATATGTTTTCTAAGGGGAGTGGGTAACAGGAAGTTTCACAGGTGGGAGGGGTAGGAAATCAGGGTTATGAGAATTCATGTATGCACAGGCATACTAAAATCCTTGTGGCTGGAGCCACACAGCGAACACTGTAGCTGCAGCCGTGGACAGCCAGCACTTGGCCTGCCAAATTTGATTACTCTCTGTGTTGTTGCATTTGGCTGGGCAGGAGGTAATGGTTGATTATTGTGTCCTTCTAAAGAGGAATAAAAATGCATCTCAGTTTAAAAACTCAGTGGTAAGTCTGGCAAATGGATACATACTTAATTTTACATAAGTTATTAAGGTGAAATTAAAACATTTAACAAGATTATTAAAGACCTGCTTCTTTTCTCTTATTTCAACGTCTAGCCACATGATTGTTGATATACTGTAGAGATAATTGGTAAATAAAAACTGTTCTAAAAGTATGTGTAGGGTTGCAAGGGCAGGCATTCCAGAACCAGGGAAATGCTGTTGTTCTCAGTTTAGTCTACTTTTTCTGTAATAGTTACGATAAGACCTTTAATTTTGTGGTCACTTACCATATGGTATATGGTAATGAGGCTGTAAACCCCCTTCCTTCTTAATACATTTCAGCTGTTCTCCAGTGAATAGTGTGACAGAGACTTCCAGAAAGAGGGAAATGAAGAAAATTCAATGCTGTCCCTCACAGAAGGGTATACTATATATTATATAGCTGTTGATATTATAGCCATTATCACAAGCTAGTTGCACAAAATTAGGGGACGCTTTATACTTAAATCTCTCTGTGAAACCAAGATAATATTACCTCTAGTCTTGCATGTGTATTCACAAAAATGTTGTACGTTTGAAGCACTCGGATGCTGAATGTTACGTAGAAATCATTAGGAATGGGGAGTGTCTGCCTTCATGGTAAGGCTTGAATAATTTTTAGTGAACTAAAGCCCTAAGAACCATACATTGAGCCACAAATGATAACAAAAATCTGGATGGTTCATTAATTGGTCAAAAGAAAGAGGGGTTCTGCATGTGGTCATGCAACTAAAAACTATTGTAAAGCATATGTACAGGAACCAGGGCTAATTTCAGTTATTGTTTATCCTCATTTTCTTGAGTGCTTGACTTTCTCTTTGAGTAATTTTCTCATAACATATCTTTTTTGTGAATGTTGGAATAAAAAGGGGGCAAAGAAATACAAGTTTTATCTTTGGAAACTGCTCACATAATTCCTAAAATTGGTTGCATTTTAGTTTTGAGCTAGCAGTGATTGATGGCCTTTGTAGAAATGTGTTCTCCCTTCAGAAATTCTGCTGTTTCTTCAAGTTTTATCGTTTAATAGAAATTATCATACTATGTTTTACGCATAAAGATTGCTTAAAATAGAAGGAATACACAGAAAAAAAATAAATTGGGAGAGGTTTCTGTGGGGAAAAATGTAACTTCACACTTTCTGTGTTCACCTTCCTATAAATTTTATGGTGGTTGTGTTTTGTTCAATTTTCAATTTAGAAGCGGAGCCTTGTGTTAGCTGATTGTTCATAGGTACAGCTTTGGTTTTAGTCATAAATGTTGATTAAATATAAAAAATGACTGATTGCCAAGTTTGATGTCAAAGTCTTTAGCTGTTATCACTGTACTGCATAGTAAGAGCTTCTTCAGGAAGTAAAGATACTTTACGGTTGTACATGTGCATCTAAAAATAACACATGGCCTTTGAGGGGGGAAAAAAAAAATCCATCAGATGATATGAAAAGTTAATTCCAAAAGACAAATGAATTTAGAGCACCCTGATGGCTTATAAAACGAATACCCATTTCTTTTTAGTGCCAGTGCTCACTGCCACTAATAGCTCCAGATCCAATGTGTTTAGATGAGATCCAGTACATATTACAGAAGAAAACTGTTGCTGAAGTAATGGAAAAGATAAATCAAGTGTAGGACTGTATTATTTTCTGATAATAGCCACAGATACACATATACCTCTTCGTATCAGTGTTGATGTGCTGTCTCTGTTTTCCCTCAACACAAACACATGCTCATGGTTCTGAAGGGGATGGCAGTGCTAAGGGTGCACGAACAGTACTCAGCCAAATACTGCATCTCGTAGGTGTGTGGCTGCGAGTGGCTCCTCCGGCCATTATGCAATCACGTGCAGAGACGCAGGAAATTTAGGAACCCCTATTCTAGGGGTTACGGGGGACGTAATACCTTTGGATCCAAAGAAATGTAATTGCTTTTTAGAAGTGGTATTTAAAGTCCACTCTTTTGCTCAAAGTTTTATCCTCAGCAGTTAAGCTTGCACGCATGTGTGACTTGTCGCAAGGCTTTCCAGGGCTAATATGACTATATTAATTCTTTCTTTTTACTGTGTTTTGCTGAGCTGTGTGTGAATTTTGGAATGTCATAGAATTGTTTAGGTTGGAAAAGACCTTTAAGATCAAGTCCACCACTAAGCCATGTCCCTAAGCGCCACATCTGCCCATCTTTTCAATATCCCCAGGGATGGGGACTCCACCCCTTCCCTGGGCAGCCCGTTCCAACGCTTGGCAACCCTTTTGGTGAAGAGTCCCTGACCTGAAAGTATTTTTCATATATTTGGAAGATACTGAGTCCCAAGTACTTTATCTGAAGGTGGGGTTTTTTTGTTTGTTTGTTTTTTCAATAAAACGACAGTAGTCTGAATTCAAAGACCTTTACATAGCAGGGAATATTCTATGTTCTAGTGGCATCTTCTATGTTCTTTGCCATTCGAGCATTAGATATTTGATCTAAATTAAATTGCAGTTGATGGAGCAGATTTCAATTTATTCTTTCAGATGAGTCTTGAGAGGTGTTGGGGAATTTGTGAATTCTTGCTCTGTAGCCTGTGCAGGAGCAGGCATTCAGATTGCATCTTTTCAGAAGGAAAAGGAGACTTATTTAATACCTCTCCAGACTTTTCAAGCTGATGTAAGCTGGCGCTGCTGCTGAAAAAGGCAGTTTGCCTCCTGCCTGTCCCCTCCCACCTCTGACCTGTTCCCACCCTGTCCTCCCTGGCAGCAGTGGCCGCTGATGAGGGGGAGTTTGAGCTTCTCTCTTGTTTAATTCAGGAGTTAATAATCTTTTGGTAGAACTGTTACACTGATGTTTATAAAAGATGCAGGTTTATAATTATTACATTACTGCAAGTAATTCTCTGATTTAAGAATCGTACTTACAGATTTCTTTTATGAATTAGCTTAAGCTCAGTTTATTGCATACGCATGCACGTATTGTCAGTGCTTTCTAATCCAACAGTTTAAGTACTAGTAGTGATCCTGGTGCTATCAATTTTCCACACCTTCTATTACTTGCCACCATTTAATATTTTTTTTTGAGTCAGGGTAGGCCAGTAAAGGGTGGAAAGCAGTAATTTTATTTTGGGAATCCATCTGCATCTTCCTCCTTCATTTTTCCTGATAGCCTCAGAACTTGATGTAAGAGTTAATAAAGTCTTTCTGTGCTATATATGACCTGGCAATCTTTGCCATCTTGCAGAGTGCATATGAAGAAGCACTGAGTTACCATTTTTAAGGAGTGGGGTAGTAAGATTTTCGGTCTTGGAATTCTTGTTTTGACCTGAATAGCTCAAGTTTAATTGGAATTGCATGGGGCCAGTTACCTTCCACAGTGAGATAAACTTCCGCAGTCTCTCTGCAGGTGAGATTTCTGCCTAGTGAGTATCTACTGATTGTAAGTGGTTTTGCTAATACTGTCAAATGGACTTACTTTATTAGAGGGATGTGCTTGGAAACCTGCTCGGATAGGATTTAATAAATTTCTAAAATGTAGCATAGAATGCTGGTTCATAATGCTGAAAGGAAGGGAACTTATTTTCTGGGGAAACTGAGAGAGAACAGCAGCAGAGTTTTCTTTCTGATGCTGTTTTCTGTGTGTTTACTAATGAAAAGGAAGGTGTAAAGAAACAGGTGTGTGGCAGGTTTTCATGAATGTGTTGATAGAGTTAATGGAGTTAATTAAATTGCTGTAAATAAAAACATAAATTATGGAATATTCGGTAGAATGGAAGAGAGGGAAGAAGAAAATAAGATTTTAACCACTGTGATGGATTTTTTTGTTTGTTAAGGGTATTGTATATAGATATTACTAGTATCTTAATTTCATTTAAATATATGTGGTGGCAGAAACTTTTGCTCTAGGAAGTTACTGGTCCACATGCTGGATCCTTACGTAGATGTGGTGTATTTTTAGTATTTCAAAAGTATAATTAAAAAAACCCAAACCACTATACTGTCACTTTGAATAGGGAAATACATGTTATGTAAACATTGTGTGCTTTTTAGAAGACATCAAACCCTGTCATCTTTCTCTTGCTCAGTCAGAAAGACCTGTACAATGCGGCAGATCAGCTCTGAATCGGCATAGCACTGTGCTCTGAAGACCAGCCTTAAGTTTCTCAGAACTCGTGTCCTTTATTCAATGGACCTCAGATGTTCAAACAAACAAACACCATCCCACCTGCCTCCCACCCCATCCACCCCCCAAACATCAGGAAACTTTGATTTGTGCTTTTATACAGGGAGCTCAGCTAGACACTAGAGATAGTGAAATGGGGATATTCTGTTGCCTTTCAAAAGAGGAAAATACAGCGTCCAACCAGTGCTAAGAAGATACAAACCAAAGATAAGTTTTCTGTCATTTTTTTTGTCTGGCCCTTGTGTCACAGAATGCAAACAGAATGGCAGTTTGGTTTAGGGGAACTAGCAGCATTGCTGGCAAGTTTAGAATTGGGAGGATGATTTTAATGAGCTGGTTAGGCTTGTTGTTGGATTTTGGTGTCATACTCTGAAGTAGCCGCTGAGTTCTCTGTCTCAGATCTGACAATAATTGCAGGTGTGTCAGCTCTCACTGTAATACTGGTGGCTGTCAGCATGTAAATCTATGCTAGAAACACATCTAAATGCAAGTATTCTATTTAAGAGCTATTCTGTCACCAGCATAGTAGTCCAGAAATAACATAATTGTGATTTGATACTGTTGAAACTGATGGCATTGCTGTGTTAGATAAGGCACAGAACAGTGGTATTGAAATAGCTGCAGAAAGAGGAAAGACAGATGTTAGGTGCATTTCCTTATTTTAAAAAAATTCTCCTATGTGAAACAATCTAAAATAAATCTTTTCTAGTTGTCAGTTCTGTTTATGCTGGAAAAGCCATACCCTGTTTTAAGATATCATTTTTTAATACTTGAGTTCTTTATTTCACTACCATTTTTCGGCGGGGTTTTTTTGTGGGTAGATGTGGGAAATACATAACTGCTTAGCTCACAGGCAGCACCCAAAAAAGCCAAAACTTTCTAATATGGACAGTAAGCTGAAACATACATTGTGCTTGAGTTTTGGATGCAAATACTTATCCTGTCTCAGCGTATTGTTGCAAGATGATGCTAAATTTGATGCTGTTGCTTTTTTATTTTTTTTGAGAACATTATACTGCAGTGAAAACCACAGCATTTGTGATGGAGTTCTCCCATTTTATTAAAGGAAATCAGAAAGCTATGCTGTATGAATCATCCTTTGTTAGAGGTCCTCAAGTTGGCCTGGCCAGGGCCATCTAATGGGCGTCCCTTTGAATACTGTAGACAATCCCCTTTGATTCTTCTACCCCCCACCCCTCCCGCCCTATTATCTTGAATCTTTTTATTAGTTCTGACTTAGTCCAACCAAACAATTCATTTTCTTGGAAATAAGTGGCACTGTAGAGGGAAGAAGTGTAATTTTCTTGCCATAGGACGGACTGCAGCACGATTTTGGCCATAGTGTGAAGCAGAAGGGAATTCCAACAAGAATGAGTGTTGAGAAGCCAGGCTTCATAATGTGTGCTGCTTATTGCACGCAAGCATACCCTAGTGCCTGTGTGGCTGTGCTGTAGGAATCGGGGAATTATCTGTCTGAATGTTAACCATCTTTAATTGTGTTGCTGGTTTTTGGCAGATTAGATTCTTGATGGGGCTTACTATTCAAGTGCCAGTCACAGTGTGTGGAAAGGAAACTATAGGTTCAGCCAATGACGGGGTTTGAGACGACTTTCTTTTTTTCCAGCAATATGCATTCCTGGTGGATTAAACTGGCTGTGCTGCCACAGTGTTACACTTTAATGTAGTAAATGAGTGGTTACCAAAAAAGAGAGTTTTTATGCTATTGGTAATAGTCTAATGGCAGGGGTTATTATATTGGTTATCGCAAACTCTTCTGTTGTGGAACTTGATTATTGCTGTGCTTGTTATCTCCATCATAGAGTTTTGGCTTAAAAATCAGATGGAACCAGGCAGAGGATCTTATGGTTCACTGGGAGTTTTACGGCTGTGTCTTAAGTCTTACGAGCACAGAATCATAGAATCCTGTAGATTGGAAGGAGCTTCTGTGGGTCTTCAGTACAGCCTCCTCCTCAAAGCAGAACCTATTAGAGCACGTTGTTGAGGATCTTGTCCAGTTGAGTTCTGAATATTTGTGAAGATCCCACAACCTCTCTGGGCAAAAGTCTGCTCTAAATTTTGACCACCCACAAGGAATAAGTTTTATCTAGTTGGGATTTCCAATGTCTGTTGCCTTTATTCCTAATCTGGTGCACCTCTGAAGAAAATCTGGATCCATCTTTTCTAAGTATTATCATCTGGCACTTGTACATGGTAAATAAGTACTCCAGATGTCTCATGACTACCGAATAGAGGGGAAGAATTGCCATGCTTGACATGCAGGCTACCCTCTTGCTAATACAGCCTAGTCCTTTGCTGCAAGGACAGCATTGCTGGCTCATAATCACCTGGTTGTCTTCTGTAAAGCTGCTGCCTGCCCTTGTTGCATAAGGTTATTCTGTCCCACATGAGGGCTTTGTATTTGCCTTGGAAGAACTTCACAAGGTTCTTATTGGTCTGTTTTTCCAGCCTGTCATGGAAGCTCCTCTGAATAGCAGCCTACAAGCCCCAAGCTTGGCATCATCTGCAAAGAGTCTGAGACTGCGTTCTATCCTAGTATCCAGATCGTTAATAAAGATGTTGGTAGACTGAGGGATGCCACTAGGAACCAGCCAGAAGTTGGTCTATGTACTGTTGATGACCACCGTCTGAGCCTGGCAGTCCAGCCAGCCTCCCACCCAACCTATAATCCATTTGTCCAGTCCATATCTCACCAACATGGCTTATAGCACATGTTCTCCAGGAGATGTGACCCGGCTGTCCCTGCCCAATTACCTTTTCTGACCTCAAACCTTGAAACTTCATAGTTGAGTTTCCCTGTTTTCTAAGTGCTAGCCTTCTCTTCAGAAACTGTCAACCACATCAGAGATAGAAACCATGCACGCCCCTAAATCTGGTTACAAGTCACATTGATAAAGTTAACAATAAATGTAGGACTTCTGCAGGCTTTAACTAACCCTCCCTTGACACTACGATTAAAAAAAATGAACAGTGGGGAATTAAATATAGCATTTACTAAATGGTTTAAAACCAGATTAATTGATAACAAAGCAGTTGAAAATGGAGCATTGCTATTCAGATGTGTTGCTTGTAACAGGACCTGCAGGGATCTGTTCTTGTCTCGGTGTTATTCACTATTCTCATAATAGGAATCAGGAAAAAAAAAGGTGCAGTCTCATAAAATTTGCTGATGATGCAGAAGTAGTTTAATAATGATTACTTCAGAAATTGTATGGTTTCTGTCAGATACTTGGCTCATTTAAGCAGCATCTATTCTAATACATCCAAATATAGAAAGGACCTACAGATGGTGTTTGTGTCCTGAGGTGCAATGACACTTAACATGATGAAACATTATTATGGCTAACCAATTGAGCATCAGCTTCTTGATTTTGATAGGATAAGAAGCCTTGCCTTTATAGGTAGGGGGCTATTTAGGGAGCAGAGGAGGAAAGTAATTGAAAATCTCTCTGTATAGACTAAATGAGGTGGTCGTTGAGCAATTGCTACTGATTCTGCCTCTTCAGAATAGATGTGGAAACGCTAGAAAGATTCAGAGGTGATCTTCAGTACTTGATTCTACAATGGGAAGGGAGGACCTAGAATGGATCTTAAGGTTACCTGTCTTTTCTTGAGGTCAGACAAGATAATTGGCCTGGGACAGCCAGGGCACATCTCCTGGAGAACACATGCTGTATCTATCTATCTAACTCCTTTAAGGCAAGTTAATTTCCAACTATGGCATTTTCAACATATGCTTGTCTTGCTGGTTATTAAAAAAAAAAAAGTCTGTAACAATGGATATTTTGCAACCTCTCAAAAAGTTCAGGGTTTTTTGGCTTGTACTGTTAAAGACTTTTTCTGAAGCCTATGCTGAATCTCCTTACTGCTTGTTATTTCTTAATCTGTTTGTCGTGAACAAGGAGAAAAGAGTATTACATTCCTCTTCCATGCAAGTTTTTGATTTAAATTGTCTTCCTAATCATTGTCATTTCTAGACTAAACAGCCAAATAGTCAAACCCAGTCTTTAGAATGTCTAGAATATCTCTAGAATTACCTGTTTATCCACACCGTCTCAGTGTATAGATAAAAACATATATCCAGAGAAGTAAATACATAAAAATGAGAATATTCCAGCAGAAGCCTGATGGATACAGAGTGAAGAAATTACTTTGTACATTTATTCAGACAAACTGCAGAAGTTCAGTTAGGAGTTAGCTTATAAATGGGTACGAGGAGAAGGTTTCAGGTACATGATTGCTAATTGAGGTAATGTGTCAAAAATCTGTCTCAAACTGTCAGTTCTGTCATTAAAGGTATAACAAAGTCTGGTATTTACAAACCGAAGCCATGCAAATTCAGAATAGAAATGAAGCCACTTTTTAATAATTATGGCAATTAACAATAAATTAATTATGGAAAGCAGTTGCTTCTTTATTACTGTTATCTTTAAAACAAGACTGGATTGTATTTTAAATGGTCTGTTGCCACTTTATCTTAGAGGAAGCATGTCGCAGCAATCTGTGAGCGAGTTTCTATGGTGTGTGCCCTGCAGGAAGTTAGGCTAGATAATCACAATAATCCTTTATAGTCTTGGAATTGATGAATCTTTAAATCTGTTTAGTCAGGACCAGCTGTGTTGAAAAACCGCAATACTAAAAGACAAAAAAAAAAATGCTAAGTGGATATACTGTACTGATGTGTTTTATATTCTTTCAGGCAAGAGAATTGTACACAAAAATCTAATCATTTTTTAGGAGTCTTTCTCCAGTGATGTCTCTCAGAGATGCCATACTAATTCTTCTACCCCTTTAAACATATTCTTCGTGGTTTTTGATGACTTTTATCTACTTGGCAAAGACACACTTTTCAGCTATTTATATATAAACTGTGGAAAAGATTGACATTCAGTACTTTTTTTTTGGCTTGCTTGTTTCGAACACTGTAGAGGACAGCAGATATTTTGGATATCTTTGAGTAGGAGATCACCAGAAATTGTTCAGATGCTGTGTAAAGGTGTAAGGGTGAGTCAGTAGCTGGTTCTTTTGCTTTTGAGACTGCTGATTCTGTGGTTGAGAATCAGTACTGTACTTGAGGGTACTGCATTGCCAGATGTGTACTATGTTTCAGTCAAGAAATAGTGCTGACGTGATGCTTGACTTTTGGTTATTAACTGGAGTTTTTAACATTATACCCAAGCTGAGTGTTAGCTTGTGTAACATTTTTCTTCCTTTCTTTTTGGCTTTTGTCCGTGGAGCGTGCCATTACATTTCAGGCACTAGTGAAAACACCTAACATCTCTCTCAGAAGGTGACCCTATTTCAAATAGATGAAAAACCCCTCCATATTCCACACTAACAGGAATGCTTTGATACTTGTTTTTTTATAATAATGAGATGCCCTAAATGGCAAAACATGTTTTAGTTCTGATGGTATTGCGATCTTTGTTTAAAAGCTGCAGGTTTTAACAGCTGCCAGCCACATGTCCGTTACAAATATTTGCAGTGTTATGGTCACGTACATGGAACAAACGTTTTTAAATTATAGAGGTTTGAAATAATTCTTTATCCTGGGAGTTGTACCTGTTTTCTCCTAGCTTTTTATTTGCAGCTCTGCCTCTCATCTTTTAACTATTTTATTTTTTTATTTACTATAGGCTTGCATATTTTACAGAACAAGTAAAAACAGGTATTTGAAAACAGGCTTTATTCATAATTTATATCTTATTTGCTGCATTTTACCTTTTTGTGGTTTTTGTTTAACTACTGAATTTTAATTTGTTTTCAGTCCCACTGTATTGTGAGGTGGCTGTCAGCTCAGTGCCAGAGTTTACAGCAGGTCTGCTTCACTCATTTGTTCATAGGGTGAAGGAGCTCATCTTTAGCTTGCATTTGAATCAGTTACTATTTTACCATTATTGTTCCTGAGACCATATGTGGTGCTGCATTTACTGTCAAGGCAGAAGAAATTACTTCTTTATATAAGTCTTACCTTCATGGGTCAGACTCTTGTTAACAATGTTTCTGGCTGTTTGAAACCCAAACCATCTTGTCAGAGGGTATCTGAGTTGATCATACAGTGCATTTCTATTTGCTATTAGCTAGGTGCATGCATCTTCCCTAAAACAGGGAGATACGCAGCTCCTGGGCATAGCCTACACCACCTGCATGGCTCTGAGACGTCGGTGTCAGCAGGGTTGCCAAATAAAACAGCTCCTGCTTTTTACCAGCTTTGTGTCCTTGACCTGGCAGCTGAGGTAGAGGCCTCAGCCAAGTGGTATGAATCATTGACACAACTGATACTCTTTGGATCTTTCTCCTTAGGAAAAATTTTGTTCATCATGTATAAATGTTAAAATCTGAATTTGAACACACAAGGAAAGGACAGTTACTTAGTCAGTAGTAACAGTTCTTGTTTTAAGTGTGTAGATCCCATGACCTGCCCTTTATTTCTCCTTCTGTCATGCTCCAGAGTAGGAGTATCGTAGATAGTTTGCATAAATAAGAGCTGTGGTTCCTGCACTCATTTTCCTTTTTCATAATAGTACGGGGAAGCATATAATACGTCTGAGATTTTAATGAGCCTTGCTGTTAAAAATGTTGATACTTCAATATGAGTTTGCATAGATTGAAATAGCTCAAAGAACCATAAAGAATCATTACTCTCAGTAAGGAGAAAATACTCATGTATAAGGGCATTCTGATTTTCATTTTCTCACAATTTTATATTTAATATCTGGTGTTTGAGTAAAAATAATTGCATTATAGCGCAGAACAGAAGCAGAAAACTTGAAAATCTGAAGATTTTGAAGTCAGAAGATCATTTTTGGTGATTGGCTTACCTTCCAAAAAAAAAAAAATAATCCTGAACTTAAAAGTAAAATGTAAATAATTTCACTTCCTTCTGGTCTTTGTTTTAGAAAAAAAAAAGTTGTGTTATTTTCTGAACTCTGCCAAGTAATTAAGTTATATAGCCAAAATTAAGACTTCCAGGATAGATTAGAGTTATGCTAAACATCTGTGTGAAGTAGTAGAAATGGATCAATTCTCTATTTAAATTCCTAGGTAAATGGGCTGTAATCCTCTCCTGTGTTTTCCTCTGCTGAACAGTGGTCTCTGATTTTAGAAGCTTCTTCGGTTAAGGTTAAGTAGTAGAACTTTCTAATAATTCAGGGAGATATTCTGGTTTTTCATCTTGCTCTTTTTTACCCTCTTCTTAAAGAAAGGGTTAGGATTAATGTTTTTGACATGTGTAAAGCAGTTGTGATTCTATCCATAGTATTGGTTCAGTTGTCCTTCCCTGACAGAAACGTAAATCTTGTAAACCTTAGTTCATTTTGGTTTTCAGTGTATCAGGTAAATCTGGTGGGTTTGGTCCACCCAGCCTATAAAAAGGTATGTTGTGTTGACTACGCTGCCTTTAACTGCATGAGAATAAATGCTACAGGTAAAATGTGAATGTAAACTTTTACTACTACTTATTTTCTATCAGAACAGCATGATACTCCTAATCTAAAGTCAAGATTTTAAGAACAAGTGGAATTTTGTAATTAGCTGTGTAATTTTTCATTTCTTACTGTAATTTAAGGAGGCTGTGCTGAATACTTACCTGTGTAGAAATGTGGGAATTACAGTCAATGTTGTTAATGATACTACTAAGTAGTTCTTTGCAGAATGGATATTATACACTAAACCCAGATTTTTTACCATGTTGTTTGACTCTGAAACAGATATTTGTGACCAAAATCATAAACAAGATGACAGATGCTGTCACAAGTTAAGGCATGAGAAGCCAATATGCTTTTTTACTTAGAGCTGTTCCTCTGAAGCCAAAACTGTCTCTTTTGGAGGAATGAAATTTACTGGAACCTATCTGAGAGGCATAGCTGCAACATCTTTACAGTTGAACAATATTGAAATGTCTTTTTTAAATTTACATGAGAAGCATGTAGTTGGAAAAGTGTTAGAATACATTCAGCCATTTTCTTTAGGGATTCACAGAAATGTTGCAGGACAAATGGTGGCATCGTGCCCAGGATCATTAATTACAAAATGCGCTAATCAAACTGGTCTGCAAATAATGGTCTGTGTTCCATATTTTATTGGAATAATAGTCTGTGTTTTGCTTGTGGGTGGGTTTTTTTTTTTTCCCCATAACATTTTAGGTGCTCCTAATAAAACTTTAAAACCTGGCTTTTAGCAAAATCTTCTTTAACATAACGAGTTTGTATTGCATGACCTGCGTGAACATCCTAACAGAGACAAAGAATTATTAGAGACATTTAACATTACATATATTTACCCAGCTCTACAGCCCCTGTGACTTCTTTCAAATTTTTTTCCTCCTACTGCTGTGTTTGTCAGGTCCAAAGCAGTAGTACCGCTTCTGGACCACTCCACATGTGTGAATGAGAATGTTAATTTTATGTCCTGTGTGACACTGTATGAGAGAAGCTGGGAAAAGGATGAAGGTATCGGGTTAGAATGCTTGAACTCCCCTGGATGTGAGGTTTTCTGTTAAGTGTGCAAATAGCATTGAAAGAGCAGGTGTTTAACTTCAATGCAATGGAAATGCTTTGGAGAGAAAGTATTTTTCAACTTTAGAATTTGGCACACCAGTGTAAGGCACTGCTAAGGGGAAAACGTTTATCTGACAGCACTTGTTATGTACTGTAATCAATTTCTTGATAGGTATTTATCATGTAAGCTGTAATGTAGACAGTTTGACTACTGTTAATTAGCGTGAATGTTAATTATGTATTAATATACCTCTAACAAAGATGATATGTTTATTCAAAGTGGAAACAAAAGCATTTAATTCTACTCTAAAACTGATATGAAAGGTAATAAAATTTCTCTGCCATGCAGAGAATGACCTTAAAATACTGATTTATGGGGGGGGATTTATTGTATTTGCGAAAGAATGTAGCCATTTAGTCATGGGTGGGAAGCTTTCTTCTGAACGTTACAAGTTTTTTGCATTTAAGTGATGGCAAAAAGCCTACTAAAAGTATGAAATATAGAGGCTTCCACACATATTCAATACTGCTTCAGTTTCTTTTGGAGCAAAATGTTTTCATTTATTACCTCTCTGACAGGTACACACTTCCAGTTAGTATTGAATGCACAGTCTTCCTCAAATCCTCCAAATTTATATCTTTTTTTAGATGGAGGCTGTACAGCTTCGCCTTTTCTAATACATCAAAGGATAAGTGGCTTCTGCTGGCACTCAAGGACAGTGGTTCCAGCAGGAGGCATTTTGAATGACTGTAACAGAGACGGCAGCAGGAGGTTGAAAGTCTTCCTCTTTCAGCCAGGTTTACCAATATTTCAAGCTCTGTGGGACCAGAACTTCTGGGGGAAAAAGAAATCAAGATAATCAATGCTCCCTCTGGAAGACCACATAATTCAGCAAATATATTTTGGGATGTAAAGTACCATTATGACTGATTTTTATGTAAATAGGGGACACAAGTCTACAAGGAAAATGGAAGGTGATGATGTGAGCAGGGAACATTTGATACCAATTTTGGTTCCGCTTATTAAGGCTCGTTCACTGCTGGGACCTTGTATTTACAAGCAAGGAAGGGCAGGTTGGGGATGTGGAGGTCAAAGGCATCCTTAGCTGCAGTGACCTTGAGATGGTTGAGCCCAGGATCCTGAGAGGAGGGAGCAGGCCTAAAAGGATCACAACCCTGAACTTCAAGAGCAGATTCTGAAAGGTGATGGAATAACTAATCCTGGAAAACATTTACGGGCACATGAAGGGCAAGAAGGTAACTGAGAGTAGTCAGCATCAATTCGCGAAGGGGAAGTCACGCCAACCTGATAACCTTCTATGAGGAAATGGCTGGCTTGGCAGACGAGGAGAGCGCAGTGGACATTGTCTACCTTGACTTCAGGAAGGCTTTTCAACACTGTCTTCCATCAGATCCTCATAAAGAAGCTGATGAAGTTTGGTCTAGGTGAGTAGACAGTGAGGTAGGTTGAAAACTGGCTGGATGGCCAGGCTCAGACTGATCAGTAGAACAGTCCTGTTGGAGGCCAGTAACTAGTGGAGCACCCCAGGGGTCAGTACTGGGTCCAGTTCTGTTGAACATCTTTGTTACTGATACAGGTAATAGGATAGCATACCCTCAGCAGGTTCACTGATGAGACACAACTGGGGGGAGTGGTTCATACACCATAAGGTTGTGCTTTCATCCAGAGGGACCTGAACAAGCTGGAGAAATGGCCTGATAGGAACCTCATGAAGTTCAACAAAGGAAAGTGCAGAGTTCTGCCCTTGGGGAGGAACACCCCCAGGCAGCAGAATATGCTGGGAGCCAACCCGCTAGAAAGCAGCTTTGCAGAAAAGGCCCTGGGAGTCCTGGTGGACACCAAGTTGACCATGAGGCAGCAGTGCACCCTTGCAGCAGAGGTGGCCTTGAAGATCTCAAATACAAGGAAAGGCTGGGAGAGCTGTGACTGCTCAGCCTGGAGAAGAGAAGGCTCAGGGGCGATATCAGCAAAATGTATGCATAAGGGAGGGTGTAAAGAAGACAGAGCCAGGCTTTTATAAGTGGTGCCCAGTGGCAGGGCAGGAGGAAACGGGTACAAACTGAAATACAGAAGGTTCTGTCTGACTGTAAGGAAACACTTTCACTGTGCAGGTGACCAAGTATTGGAACAGGTTGCCTGGAGAGGTCATGGAGTCTCCATTTTTGGAGATATTCCAGACTGGCCGGACATGGTCCTGAGCAACCTGCTCTAGGCGACCCTTCTTTGACTTGGTTGGACTATATGATCCCCAGACCTGTCTTCAAGTTCTGTAATGATTTCTGCTGGCTACAGAATAACCAAAGGTCCATGTAGGTGGTGCAGCGAGAGGGTAATCGTCTTGTCAAAAGCAGCACTTCATCACTTGTGATGGGTTCTGTCTTTCGTGGAGGGAATGGTGTTGAACATGACTAGCAACGTGTTTGAACAGGAATTTTCAGTGTTGTCCGATTTGGAGATGTTATCACGAGTGTCATGCTATTTCTAGTTGTTCTCAAACCTCCAAACTCTACAGTCTTGCAATCAGGATAATTTATTCTTCATGTAAAAAAGGAAAATGAAAATTATGCTTTTCAAGCCCAGAGAGGATCTTGAAAATGTAACCTGTGAATACTCCACACAGAAGGTCTTTATACGTCTCCCAGAGGCATAACAGAATTATCAGCTGCAAAAGTCAGTTATATGTATGTCAGATTTATTTGTTTTTTCCTTTTAGTTGGTTCACAGACCTTTCTCCTTCAACTGTATTTCTGTTTTAGTTGTACTGGTCCTACTCAGATATTTGGGGCCACATGCTGGGTAAAAGGAAGCCTCTTTCACATTCTTGGGCTCTTTCTTTACTGTATTATCATTCAGAAAGTTGATTCATATTTATTTAGTTTAGGTAGTAACACTTCTGAAGAAATATGATAAAGCAAAATGTATTGTCTTCTTGTGCCTTTTAACAGTTATATGACATGATAAAGCCATTCAAAAATGGGGGTAGACACCAGGAAACTAAAACTCAGGAAGTCATCCCTGATAGCTAAAACCTTGCATGCATAATTTTTTTCCTCAGAAGGGAAAATAAACTTAAATTGCATATTGTTACATTTCAAAAGGAAAGCAAATTAAGTACATCTAATATGCAAAGGATTTGTAACCAGCTTCAATGTACTATGGACTGAAGAGGGGTGGGAGTGTTAATGTCACTTGTTTTAACGGTATTAGAAATGAAGAATGAAGAATTAAACCTCTAAGTTTATCAGAATAATTATCCCCTTCAATTCCATTTCCTTAAGCTTATTATGACATTATGAAAGGAGGTTAGTGTTGCTGTTACTCCTAAAGAATTAGAACTTTAACTGAATTTCAACAAAATAATGATAAGCTGCAGTCTCTTCCATAATATCATTATGTAGGTTTTTCCAGCCCTCAGCTACCACCAGGGGCAGCCAGGGTGTGGGGGTGGGCTGGAGACAGAGGATCACTTTAGGGTATTTCTTCAACCAAATTTTCCCTCTTCTTAAGGTTATTACTCCACAGAGCCCCTCCTTATTTTTACTGGAGAAGACCAACCTCCCTTCTTTGCCTCCCTATTTTTCTGTTAACCAAAAAACCCTAAACAACACTAATTTACACCCAGACTACCTGTCTCGTTCTGGCCAGATTTAATTTCTTGATGATACAGAGCCTAAAAGTAACAAAAGTGTATGAATACTAATAGCATGAAGCTAGACACCAAAGCAGTGTCAGGTTTGTTTAGAATTGTTTCTGTGACTGTTAAATGTCTTCTGTTACTTGTCCCAAGTTGCTGCACTAAACAGCTTGGGTATCTGAAGTTGTAAATAAGAAAAAAAGGTAAGAGTCAAGATGCACATCTTGGCTGCTAATGAGCGTAATAACTTGTACTTAGAGTTACTTACATGTATGGCATAACTGGTTTTTAGAGTGGAAAAGTTGTTTATAAAGGAAATAGAAAAATACTATTTTCTTTGTACCGTACTGCATTACTATCAACAAAAATAGGTTCTCAGTTGCATCTCTAAGTTAGACATTTAAGGTCTGCAAGGTGATATGAACAAATAGGAAAACACTTCTCTTGAAGAAGGGCAGTAGCGTGGTACTAACCCTTCATAAATGCATTTTTCTTCATAATATTCTCTGGAAAGCTCTGAACTTGAGATGGGTTGATTTGTTAAGTTGTGCTAACAGGTTTAGTTGTTACCTACTGTCCTTCATAGGCAGCAATGGAGATCATAGGAAAGGGAACGGCCCTTTCAAGAGCAAATAGCTTTGGTAACATTACGAAGACTTCTCCTCCTCTGCGTTGTGTTATTACCTTAAATGTTGCTACTGCTGTAATGTTAACCTGGGTTCCCCTCGGCCTGATGTTTATAGCTATGAAAAGCTGTAGGATATCCGTTTGGTTTGCAACAGATACAACATATCACCAGGTTTTTAGACTTGTTGGTAGATAGCTGTATTTTAAATACACCATTTAAGTTTTGGAGTAGACTAAATAATTGTTGCTTTCTATTTCTCATAAAGTAATCTCATTTAAAAAAATTTTTTTTTGTAGAAATGTGCAATCCGAGGAAGTTCTGAAATTATTTTGGAGACAATCCAGTTGTTGCTTTGCTGTAAAAAGTTTCTGGTAAAGCATGTTAAATGTTCTTATGTAGAGGAGGAGGTTAGCAGAGGTTCTGCACAAATGAACTTTCTGGTACATTTTGGAGAAACAGTGGGAATAACGAGTGGTAAAAAGAATATGTGTGTATACTGCCAGTATGAAGATGCCCATATAAAATCAGCTGCTGTATAATTTAAGACTTTGTATCACAGGTTTCATTCTTTTGAGGTTTTGGGGTTTTTTTGTTTGGTTGGGTTTGGTTTGGGGTTTGGGGTTTTTTTGTGACTTGGGGAAAGCCAGAATTCTTGTAGTTTCTACTTGAATTGTTGCCAAGAGTGGCAAGGAACCTTTTCATGAAGTTACTGATGTAAATTCAAGATACCGTCTAGCTCTTAGCTCAAGGATTTCACTATTTCAAAGAAGCATATGGATATAGTATATCCAGAAAAAAGTTACTGTACTACTTAAGTATGGTATACAGTGATTCCAGATATGTCATTTAGTCTAGTATAAAGGAAAAGCTTGTAGCAACATCGCTGCTTACCTTGTAAAGGCTTTATTTTCTTGTTTTGCTCTGCTTTTGCTTGCTTTATTGATGTTCCATCACTCCTTTTACTGCTTAAGTTTTCCCTTCATCATGTGTCAGTATTTTAAGCTATTTTAGACATTTTCATTGGCAAAAGTGAAGAATTTACTAGTAACAATGTGAGATAATCTTCTTCTGTCACTCTAATTTATTCTGCTTTATTACACACTGTAAATTGAAATTCCCTCTGTGAATACAGTAGAGAATCCATTTAAAACAGATTTATATTAGAGTAAATAATTCCTGTTTGAAGCTAAAAGCTATGAATATTCATAGGAGAGAATAAATGCTATTCATGTTAACGTGTTCTTACTAATTGAGAACTTCAGGATAGAAGAATGGAAATAAAGCGAAAGTGAGGTGCTGTTGTGGTTTAACCCGGCTGGCAACTCAGCACCACGCAGCCGCTCGCTCACTCCCCCCCCCCCCCCCGGGGGTGGGGGG
>NW_009259719.1:8045313-8064326 GCF_000687185.1 Egretta garzetta
AGCATGACGTTCTATGGTATGGAATAGCTCTCTGGTCCGTTTGGGTTAGCTGTGCTAGCTGTGCTGTACTCCCAGCTTGTTATGCACCTGGGCGAGCAGGAGAAGCTCAAAAAGTCCTTGAGTAGTCTGAGCACTACTTGGCAACAGCTGAAAACATCAGTGTGTTATCAACATTCTTCTGGTACTAAATCCAAAACACAGCACTATGCTAGCTACTATGAAGAAAATTAGCTCTATCTCAGCCGAAACCAGGACAGGTGCCCTCTGTTCTCAGTCTGTTACTTGTTTGAAAGACCAGTGTTGTTTGTTGAATGTTCAGCTGTGCGCTGCCAAAGGAGTCAGAGCTCAACTCCAGGCTCTTGTGAAGACTCCAGGATGGTACCACAACCCTTTGTAAACATACTTTGTAGTTTTAATTGGGAGAAATAATTGTTAACTTTGTTCTTGCTTGATGCTACTTTTCCGTATTTGTTTTCTGTATTTTTTAACTCTTATTAAAGTCCATTTTTGTTCTGTAATAAAACAGGACTAGATGCCTAGGCACGCATGTGGAACACAAGAATATGTGCAAGTATTAATTGTGTTCTCAAATTCCTTTGCTTTTTTGTGGGTGCCAGTCTTGATACCCCTGTACTATCCATATCTCCCACACAAGTTTTAATTCAGTTCCTTTACCTATTCCTGAGACGTCCTCTTACTGACCTGTAAAATCTGACCTTTATTCATCAACAGGCACTTGATGAATGCTGTCTAATTTGATAGGTAGCGTTTAAAGTTTGCATGGTAATAATACTAGAGATTTTGGGTAAGATTAAACTATAAATATTGCACAAATCTATAAATTCCAACAGGGCTTTACTAAAAAATAATTTGCTTAATTAAAAAATCCAGACAAAATTGAAAAGGAAGGAATGAGTTTTGTGTTGTTTCTAGCTTTGCTATTTCCTTTCATGTGCTGATGGTGCTTGCAGGCTTTAATATCTAATTTAGATCTGGAAATCCATAACAAGGAACCTGTGAAAAGCTACTCACTTTTATAAGGAAAATAATTTTTTTGTGCCCCTCTCCCCCGTTGCAGCCTAAGGCAATTCTATAGGAAATGTCTTAAGGGACTGCTCTTGAGAGAGGCAAAATCCTGACTTCTTTACAGTAGTGTTAAATGAAGTCATGGTAACAAAATGACTATAAATAGGTCATTTTCCATAGTATAGCAGTCTTGTATATGTTTTCATATTTTTGTGGTGTCTATTTAGAGAATAGACATATTTAGCCTTAGTATTTCAAAGCCACAAAAGGCATGAAACAGAGGGGTTGTGGTTTTGCACTGATGAAACAGCTTTGTGCTCATGTGAGTGCAGGTTTATTTCATGTGATTGTGTGTTTAAAAAACCCAAAACACCTGTGTGGGATGTGGTACCCAGGTGTTGGCAGTGGGAGAGGGCTAGTTACAGCTGGTTCCACAAGAGACGGGCTCCAGGGCATGGCTGAGCCCCTTAGCAAAGCTGGGGACACCACTGGGAGAGCAGGGTTGAGAAGGGGCAGCACAGTGAAGGTGAGGGGGGAAAAAAGAGCAGGAAACAACCCCACGAACTGCCGGGCCAGAGCGGGAGGAGGGGAGGAGGCGGTGGAGCAGGAATCCACACTGTAGAGCATGGGGAGGACCACACCAGAAGTTTATCCTGAAAGACTGCAGCCCATGGGGAGGACCATGCTGGAGCAGGGGAGGAGTGTGAGGAAGAAGGAGCAGCAGGGAGAAGCTGCCATTTCCCTGCTGAGAGGGAGGAAGGGTGTCAGAGTCAGGAATGCAGGAGTGAAGTTGGGCCTGGGAAGGGGGGGACGGGACACTCAAGGTGTTTTGAGGTTGGGGTTTTTTGGGTTGGTGTGTTTTTTTTTCTGTTTCTTACCACCCAACTCTATTTTAATTGGCTATAAAGTAAATTGATTTCCCTCAAGTCAAGTCTGTTTTGCTAGAATGGTAATTGGTAAGTGATCTTCCTGTCTTTATTTCAACCACAAATACTTTAATTTTTATTTCACCACCACCCCCCTGGTCTGTTGAAGAGGGGAGTGAGAGAGCGGCTGGGTGGGGGCCTGGTAGCCAGTAAAGGTCAACCCACCACAGCACCAAACCCATCTTTTGGTTTTTGATCTCCATAGGGTTAATATGGAGTCATTCAAACAAAAAAAAATAACACCAGGATTCCACTTTTTGATGTGTAGCTGTGTATATGAAGATTATCCAAGCACTGATAAGCGGGACTTGTTAGTAGTAACAGATGAAAGAAACACAGCAAATGCATTTTGTATCTGGGGATAGTAAAATAAGGCAACAAGGTGTGCTAGAGGACAGGCTTGTGCTGCTTGTAAGAAGAGTCCTCAGTTTGTTAAGGCTGTCCCGATGCTTTGTCCCTAACACACCTTAATTATTGCCATAGACATTTTTGCATAAATCCTTACTTTTATATTCTGGATGTAAAACATTTGCCAAATATGTTCATAAATGTACACAGCAGATCATTCTGGATGGACTGATACAGTGCTCATTGCTTGGTAACCTGTGACAGAGTGAGATGAAAAATGGAAAGTTACGGGTTGTATGAAAGTTTACTGTAAAACAGAATGGATACTTACATATGAGATTTACTGGCATTTTTTTTATTTAGCTACTAAGAAGATGACAAAGTTTCGGGTTTGTTTATGGTGCTACCCTGACTAAAATTGCTTAAAGTTATTTTTTACTGAAAATGTCATGTCCAGGGTCCTCTGTTTCTATTTAAGCAGGTTTTCTTTACATGAGGGAAGGAATCCTGATCAGCTTAGTTTAGTATTGCATTTTGAAGGTCTTTTTTTCTTGAAAGAAAGAAGGCAGAGGAAAGTCATTAAAATATGTGCACCTCCTTCCTTCCCTCCCTTATGGAGCTCTAATAAGCTATTAGTCGCTAGACTCTTGTGGTGTGAGGAGGGACGTTATAAACTGTTGTTTGACTGCTTCAAACTCTTTACTGCTCTCAAGCCTGGAATTAAGCTACCTTCAACTCTGTTCTAGCTCTGCTTTCTCTCTCACAGGTCTTTTCCTTCGCTTCCGTGGGTCTTGCATCTGTGGTTCACTTCATAACTGCCTGACATCACAGCTACAGCTTCTCTAGCTTTCCACATACTGATACGTCTTCTTCCTTCCTCGTAGGGGACCTTGTCTTTTCTGAAAAGGACACCATATGTTTAGCGCTCTGCTCATCAGTCCTTGCTTCTTCTGTTTAAAGCAGATGAAATATTTTTTGAAGAATAAGTCTGATAACTAAAGCTGAAAAGGGCGTATTGTCGTGATCGTGGAACACGAGAGGTATTTGAGGTTTGAGAGAGGTTTGAGTTTGAGGGTTTTTCTCTTGTTTGGATCATTGCCTAGGACCTAATGTGACCAGCTTTGACAAAATTGTATTCTACAATCTCATTTCTCATATTTGTAAGTACTTCTGACACTTATGTAAAAAGTAACTGTGTAGAAATAACTCCAGAACATACAGTAATTTCACCAGCATAGTGTTCTGGACTTGAATTCGTCTATAGCCTTTAACCATCATTAGAAGAGTGAGGGAGTGGCTCTTTCAGCAGTTTTGTTTGGTAAATACAAATATGAATATTTTTTGAGCTGACTCTCATCATCATTTACGTGCCAACTGTTTTATTGATAGATATGTCTAATTTGTTTATTTGATACTCCCCAACTCCATTGTCTTCATCTTCTGTTAGAAGAAGTTACAACCTGTTGTTGTTCATGTAAATAGCATATAAAAATGGACATTCTCTATACCTACTGTTGTCTTCAGGTTATGCAGGACTTAATTTGGACCACGCATAGTGAAAAAAACTAAAGACAAATCTAGTCACTTTGTACTTATCAGCTATGCATGATTATTATCTTCCTAGAATAAGTATTTTCCGCCCTGGAAATATATGCCTTTCTATTGGATCCAGTGTCTATATTTCATTTTTTCAGGCGGGACCAGAACCAATGTTGATGCATAGTTGAAAGATGGTGCATCGTTTCATCTCAGAACTGTTTGATAAGAACAGCAGTTGATTCCATCTGTGCTTAAACTGCTTCAGCAAAACAGATGTGTAATCAGGTTCAGAGAAATCAACAAATTGCTGATCAAAACGGAGTGCATCAAAATCTGTTTTCCTAAGTCGTGCAAACTTAGTGGTCTTCTAGGAGAATAAACTCAAGTGGATGGAAATTCTTTTTTCATCTCATCTTACCTATTTTTTGTAAAACAAGTGAAAAATCTTTTTTTCTGATAATATGTTGCAGTAGAAAATACATTTTTCTTTGTGGGTGTTCCTCTATGACATCTAGTTTTGACAAATGCAGGTATCTTCATTTAGAGAGCTTTTATAAAACACTCATTTACAAGCAGAAATGTGGTCAAGACAGTGCTGGCTTGTGAAGTTCAGTCCGTCTAGTCAATGTTTTCCCCAGGTGAAATGCAAACATTTTTGCATACAGGTAGGAATGGAGCTTAGTTGTTTAAAAAAAAACCAGCGTTCAACTGCAACAGGAGATTTTTTTTTTTTTTCTGCTCACAATCCTCGTTCATTGCACATTGGCCATTTTGTGCAGTATGAGACATGGCTGCGTAGACAAGAGCCACCTTGATGCACAGTTCTCATCTAGCAGATAGTGGAGTAGCTTTGCCACACTTCCTTATCTTATGGGTGCTTATAGGTGGCCTTGGTGGTTAACTTCGGAATTTCTTCTTTGTGGGCTTCCCATATAGTTATTTCCTGCAGGGGGAAAAGACTATTTCCACTTCTGACTGTGTTTTGGGGGTTGGCTTGGGGTTGTTCTCCCCCCTCCCCCCAATATTTGAAAAATACTATTCTTTTTGGAAAGGATTGGGTGTTAGTTGTTTAGATTTTGGGGGATTGTTTGGGGATTTTTTGGCTGGTGGTGGTAGTGTGGGGTTTTTTTACTGTAATTTTCCTTTTTTAAGGTAATTTTGCAGGTGGATTTTATCATTAATTGCTTTAGTCCCTTTTAGAGTGCAGATAATGAATATTCATATCTCCCCCTAATATGGGTAAACTTTAGTAATTGGAATATCAAAACTATTAAAAGTGGTTTTCTGTTGTGGTGAGTCATTGTTGCTAACTCTTCAGAACCATTAAGGTAGCTGCTGACAGAAAACTAACTTTCTCACCTCTGTTACTCTAAATCTAAAACTTTGAATTTATTATATGATTGGGATAAGTGATCCCTGATGCACATAATGAATCCTCTTACCTATAGCATTAGGCTCCATCAGAAAATGGGCCCCTTAGCAGATCGAGCCTCAAGTTCAGAAAGAAAAAGTTACTCAATTGAAATAGCATCAGTTAACACTACTTTTTGATATAAATATTTTAAAGCTTGTACAAACTGGATTAATGTTCCTCTAGGGTAATTAAATGAAAATTTGGTTACTTATTAATCTCTCTCTCTTTCTTCTTTCTCACACTAAAAAACTTACTGATCTCTCTCCTCCCCTCTTCCTCCCTCCCCTTCTTTCTTTCTTTCTCACTCTCTTCCCCTCTCCTCCCAAAAATATGCTTTTACAGAAACATAAGGTAGATCTTTTCTACAAACTGCGCCATGTGATGAATGAACTCATTGACCTACGTAGACAGCTGCTGTCAGGTCACTTGACACAGGATCAGGTGCGAGAGGTCAAGAGACACCTCACAGTGAGGCTGGACTGGGGCAATGAGTAAGTACAGGTACCAGCTGGGTACTGTTTGTTCTAATTATTTTTCAATAGCTTTTATTAAAAAAAAAAAAACAAAAACCAAACCAAACAAGCAACAACTTTTTCCTTCCAATAGTATTTCTACACAGGTAGAACATTGTTATTTGGAAATCAAATACAACTTCCTACAGTGAGTTTATTGCACAGTTCCTCTGCTGTTTCTGTAAAATGAGCTGCTTGCTTATTAGTAGGTCTTTTCTAAGACTATCTGTGCTTTTAAAAGTTTTAGGTCAATCTGCTCACTTCGTATCAATATAGTGAATATTAGGCCTGGGAGTATGTGTTCAGAGATACTAAAAACCCATTTGTCAGTTGAAGAAGTATTTTAATGCTTGGTGCAATAACTAGAGAATCTCACTGTCAACAGTGACAGTGGAGCTAAGGCTGTGATATTTAGACTTTTTATATAATTACAACACATAATCTATGTATTTGGCTGTTGATGACATTTCTTGGAGGTTTAGACTCCCGTTGGTGAATTTGTGGAGAGTATTTTTTAGAGCCAAAGATGACTGCAATTCAGATAGAAGCTGAAAGGGTAATAAATTGCCATTAGACAAAAAATAGCCCTTCACCAGAATTGGCTTTGTTCTGAGATGTAGTGTGTCAGACAGGTAAGTTTTGCATGACACTCAGATGACCTTTTCAAAGGAAGTATCACCCTCAGGCATATAGTGACTGCTTTTCAACTAGGAGTTGCTAATTAACTTATGGGGGAGGAATTCTGTAAGTGGACAACTAAGGAAGAAAGTCAAATGTTTTTTGCTAACATATCTTTGTTATGACTCTGTTCCTTAGTCACCTACTTCAGGACTCCCTAAGAGAGACATACTTGAATACATTCATGAAGATTTAGCTAGCCCCCATGCTACATTTCATTTCTCTCTTGTTGAAAGCAAGCTTTGAAGGACATAGACTAATAGATTGCTTCAAGTCATTGTTCTGAGTGCAGTTACAGATATTTTCTGTTATCATTCCCAGTAGAGTAAATGGGAACCAAGAGACCATTTTTGAACATTATGCCTAGACTTTTTGCTCAAACAGTCTATGGATAAAATTAGCAACAGGAAGCTGTAAAAATGTGGTAGGCAAAAGAGATGAGAGTAGACAGCAATGCAGCAATGAAGAGAATAGGCTGTTCAATGAGGTGGCTATAGACTTTTTTTAATGTAAAATCATTAAATACGAAGTACATTAAAACTATAAAGGTAAATCTAATGCATGAAAGTTATGGAGAAGCATCAGTGAAATCAGTAAACATAAATATGTTAAAGATTAAATTCATCTGCTCAGGATGCATGTTTAGGAAAAAAAATTCTGTGTTTCTTACTACATAAGAACAGATACTGACCTCCCTAGAGAAAAAGGTACATGGTATCAGAGATACCTGCTGTGATAAATGACCAAGTCCCGAATAGGGTTTCAGTCAAAATTAACAATTTATTAAACGAATAAATGCAAGCAAACAGCGCTGGGTGCGCCGGGAGCCTCTGCTCTACCAAGACGCACACCATACAGTTCTTGTTTCTGGTTTATATACCCCCCAGCAATAGGCGGGTCTTGAACTCCTCCCTCCCCCTCCCCCTGTGAGGAGGCGGCTGGGGGGTGTGTGCAAGGTAAGAACTACATACATTAACCTCTCTGCCCTTCTTAGGGTTGTGGTTATACAAGTGTATGTTATCATGCGGCCCTAGTACTGTTCCATATTAACACGAATCAGATGGACATATATAACACCTGCTTAAACAGAAAAGGGTGTCAAAGGAACTGCGTAAGAAGGCATATGATTGAAAAGATATTTAATTAAATCTGTACGTTGTGCAATATTCAATTATAAATGTCTGGGAGTTTGGAAGGTCTTTCTGCAACATCACTCTCTTCCACAGAATTTCTGGAAGAGTTCTGTTACTCTTTTATCTCCCCTCTCTGAGTTTTATCATGAAACTCATAATCCCATGTCTTAATCTGTTGAAGAACCTAATGATTTTCATATATATAGTCACACAGTACTGCCCTTTCTCAATTAATGTAGTAATGTTCATTGCTTATTCTGTTATACTTGAGATTTGCAAATAAAATAAATGAAAAATGTTGGGTTTAATATGCATTAATGTTAAGTGAGAAGCTTAAGTACATGCAATTGGAGCAGGTCTGTATTATTCAAGATAGTACAGTCTAATAAGAGACATGCTATGACCAAGTAGCTTTCAGAAAACGGGTAATCTTACACATCTAGTATGTAGCTTGTGTGCTTATTTAGTGTGAAGCTACTTTTATCCTGACCTTGATAATTAATGCATTGTATTATTTAGGAAAGTGTGATGGAAACGTGAAATTCACACTTCTGTCCCCACCAGTTAAGGTTTTTTTTCATTTTGTTGAACTGATACAGTTTTTCCTTAAATACAGTGGCAGCGGTTCTGGTAGTCATCCCCTGTGTTCTTGATGGAGTTTGTGGAAATCAAGGGACAGATACACTCCTTGGATTAATAGTTACAGATCTTTTTGTGAAAGAAGTTATGTAGACTGTTTTCAGAACTACTGCAGTGAACTGCTTTTGCTTATCATTGTATACTTGGTCTAAATAGTAAGTTTTGCTCTGTAGTTTGATCTGTTAGAAATGTAGGAATATAATTTATTTTACAGCTATTGCTGCTGACCTTTTGTATTGTTGCTAGTCATTCTCATGATGCAATGCTGACTTCCACTTATTCTAGCAATTTAATTTTCTATTGCTTAGACATTTTCTCCCCAGTACAAAAATACGATCCTGCATACATCCTTTCTGTGATGCTTTGTCACCTTTTCCAGTTTCCCACAGTTAGCTTGATTGTGTATGCATATAGTGACTGGTATTCCTGCTATATAGGTTTTTGTATTTCCCAGTTGCTCAAAAGAGCAGAATTTACTACCTTCAGATAAGCATCTTAGTGGTTTTAGACTTTCAGTTTTAAGTGTCCTTCTGTGTATTTTTACACAGCTGAAACCTCATACACTCCCGCGTTTTTCCTGCATGGCTTACTAGGTTTTATACAGAAAGTTACATATATTTGTGCTTTTTATAAATGTTTCACACTGAAACAATTTATTAGAATATGGGTCTATTGAAGTCTGAAATGCTATTGGAAGTGTCCAATGGTTTGTAAATAACAAGGACAAATTTGTAGAGCAGGAAACAAACATTATAAAACTTAAGTCTGCAATTCATCATCTCATTTTAAATCATGCTGCAAGTAAAGTAGAAACTTGATTTTGAAATCTTTGTTTAGGTTTTTTTAAATGAATGGGTAAGTTTTTCAACTTCTGTTAGTGCTTAGAATGGAAAGCCAGAATTAAACTTTTTTTACTAACAAAGCCCTGTTTCATTCTAGAGTCTCTTGCATCAAAAACAGATGAAGGAATCTGCCTTACAGAGTTTCTATTTGAAATGTGAATGCTCTGCTTCTGCTCCAGTGCAAAAAATTAATTGCCCCAGTGTGTGCATACCTTATTTACCAAAAAGACAGAGGAAGATTTCTTCCAAGTAATTTAACTTAACAACCAGAGGTCATCTTAAATTCTTTCAGAGTAGTATAGTATATGTCAGGAGATTAATAGAAAAAGCATCCAAGCTTCTGAGAACAATCACTTTCCCTTTTATACTGAGGGAAGATACTTCCTTCCCTGTAAATGTGGGATAGATTTAGGCTCAGAAACAGAGTAGGGGAGGGGGAGCCACCAATACTTTGAGATTTTGGACAGATAAAAGCCATAAACAAGATGAGTTTGTGAGCTTATGTTACTTTTCAGTCAAACATTACTCTTTTTCATATAAAATCTTATTAAAACTGTTGCATTAAAAGAAATTTTCGAGATAGTTGCCATAAATTCTGCACAGAAAAATCCACAAATAGCCAAAAGTTAAATGAATGTTTAAAAAGAAAAACAGAGGGAAAAGATGTTAGAAATGTATCTTTCACACTGTCACACAAATAAAACAAAACACTGTTTTAAAGTCATGGTCTTTCTGTTACCTCAAAATTGCAGTTGGAAAGCCAGTGGCGGATGCAATGTTAGTACCTACTAGCTACTAACATGCCTAACCCTGCAGAGGGAGTAGTGTGATCCAATGAAGTAAGCATAGTCTCAAAACTCCAAGTCCTAACTTTCAGTGCTCATATCCTTAGAAGATTATTTTTGGGCTTTGAGTGACTTACCATCTGTCACATTTTTCTTGGCATAAAAGGAATAATAATTACTTCCTGGTAGTGTTGCAACAATTAGCTTAAAGTTTGTAAAATGCATTTGGAGGTACATATTAAATGTACATATAGGAGGTCGTAATATTTGGAAATCAGTTTGAGAATAAAAGAAATTCTTTGTACAGTATTGGTCATTGTTCCATCAAAGGGGATCAAAATAGGAGTGAACAAATTTGAATATAATGAAATACCTTTTAAGAAGGTTGCAGAAAGAATAGTTGCTGTTTCTGTCTAAATATATAATACTTTTTCCCTCTCCTGAATATACTTGTAGTAATGATTGAATAGGGATTAAAACTGTGAGGAATTTTCTTGGATGTCAGTCTTTGAGGAAAACCTTAATAACCTCTCTCTGTAGTCTGATACTTCTGTGCTCAGAAGTATTTGCTTTCCATTCCCCTTAATCAGTTCCTTACTAAGATTACTTACCTTCATCTCATCACCTTCATTTTAAGAAATAATTTCCTGTGTAGCATTACATCAGTGCTTTAATTATTTCTTTATAGATTACAGCCTCTGCAGTTTCTTTGTATACAAAATAACTTAATTCTGTCAAAGAAAAGTACCAGCTTGTATTAGAACAGTCTTAATTTTCACAAACCTGTTTTTCATATATTTAATTTTCCATGAGTTTCTGTATTGTATTTTTTTTTTTTTTAAAGTCTGCACATTGGTTATGTGAATCACTGTCAGGATCATTTCCTTTCCCTTCACCACCTTTATAAATGTATTTGGGTAAGAGAAATATGAATGATATTAAATGAGTCTTTGATGTAGTGAGAGAAGGAATACAAGGAAGATTGGTGGCTGCAAAATTAGAGCTGAAAAGAGTAAAGGTAAAGTATGCGGTTTTGGAGCAGAGAAGATGAGATCTTGCACACTCTAGAGATGTGATGAGTTCTCCCAATCTGTTCTTCAAGTTTGGATGTGCACCTTAAAGGCACTTTGTAATCAAATGACATATTTCTGCAAGGTTCTTCTAGGAAGAGTTGTTATGACTAAATGATGTAGCCTTTCCATTATAAATAAATGAAAATATTGGAAATGAAGATAATTCTTCGAAATTACCATTAAAGCCAAGTTTATTTTCTCTAGAAGCCCAGTTAACCTGAGGTAGAGTTGTATGTTCATCCCTTTCAGTATTAAAAATGCCAGTATTTTTGTCTATCAGCTTGTCTTCGTATAAATGGAGAGGAAAGTATCTAGAGATTTTGGGTGGTGGGTTCCTCCCAACATGAAAATTCTAAAGACTTCTATGTGGAAGAGGAGGAATAGCTAAATGTCAGCTGGAGTTATCCCAGGCATGTGCTATCCAGAGGTAGTTGATAGGCTTGGGGATATTTTGTAGGTATACTTGGGAAATATTTGTGAAAGGCAATTCAGTGTAAAGGTAGAATAAAAAGGCACGTGAATTTGCTTGTAAAAGGAAGGTATTGTGGAGAAAAAACTGTCAAATAAACAAAACAGTACATTATCTCATTTTTATGTATGCTGTGTTTTGGAGAAATGCTGCTTGCCAGCTGGTGCTCTTATATTCGCACAGTATTTGATAACAGAGAGTGAAAGTGGGCCACCGACTGTCATTGCCATTTCAAGCATTACGTTATCAGTCCTTTGTGGGCAAAAATAATTGATACATATTAAATGCATAAACCTGAAATTCCACCTGCACAATAAATGGCAGCATGTTAGTACTAAAGCAAAAGAGACACCTTTATTTGCTGGGAGCAAGTAGTGTGCTGGATTAACGTAGTACTAGAGAATGAGAATCTTCTGGGCTGGATATCCATGGTGTTAAGGGATTTAACTAAAAATAGGATATCAGATAAGTTTCTCAGGAATGCTACTGCAGTTGTGTTGAACATTATTAAGTAGGAGATAATACTTTTGTCATGTATTGAGTAATGAGTCCAACCACTGACCTGAGTTCTCTAGAGCGTTGAAATTATGAGAATACAATAATACCAGGCTATGATTAGCTTTGACAGGTTTTTTTCTGTAAAACTTTAATAGTGCTTTGTAACTGTAATGCACTTAAAAGTGGTTTTGATAATGTCATTAGAAAATAATTTGTTAATATCAGTATGTTGAGGAGAAATTCTTTTATGAATATATTTTAGGGGTGGGTGGGTGTATATATGTGAGTGACCAGGTGTTTTGGAGGAGGTTTAGATACTCAGATGCAGGAAAATTTCGATGAGCGTTAACATTTTAAAAAAAACTTTGAAGTGGACTCTTTGCATATTACTATTTTTACCTGTTACCATCTTTTTTCTGTTATATTTTTTTACTTTCTGTTATAAGTAGGCTCAAATGGCAGCTGTGGTTAAGAATTACCTAGTGCACCTTTATTTTAATCTTCATTTGGTAAATAGATAAAATAATTTTTATCTTTGCAGCTGCAGTTTTCAGATACTGATCTTGGGCCAGGGATAACTTGTGTTTGATAGGTTTAATCAAAACAAAGTGTGTAAAAGGTGTATAACCGTCACTTTCACAATGTAGCCTTAGTTTAGAAACTGGTATTTGGCATGAAAACTGGATTGAAAAAGGAAAATAGTTCTTTTTTCCATGGAAAATATAATTTGTTTTGGCAAAGAACTAAGAATGTGGGAATTATAGTTTGTCAGTACAATATTTTAATCTCAATTACAGTACTGCCTAACAGTTGTTCGCCAGCAAGTGGACCAGGGCTGAGCTATATTTTTGAGATATGATGGTTTAGGAATATAATTAAAGAAGGATAACCTGATTAAGCAAAGTTTCATAAAGAATTATGGAGTTGGGAAACTTACAGGAAATTATTAAAAGTACAGTGGTCAGCAAGGGTAACTGGGCTTCCTACAGACCACTGGTTCTTCCAAGCTGTTGTTTTGAGTTAATTGCTCAGAAAGAGACACTGTATTGCCTGGAGGCTTCTGTTTATTGCACCATACAATTATTCTGCAATATCTGAGAGGCTTTTTCAAATAAAATTTTTCATTTGCCATCGGGAACAAGTCTGCGCAAAATGTTTCCCTCTGATTACAAAATTAAATTGACTTTTGCTTTTCTTTTATAGTTAGTGACAGAAAGAGTGCAAAGGTAGTACATGAGGGCACCTTTTCTGATTTTTTTTTTCTTTTTATTATTTAAGACCATTAAGAATTTCAGTATAAAATATCTGTAAATGAAGTATCAAAGTTACTAAGATGAAAGCAGGAAAATGGTTCATTCATGTGTTTCTTTAATTTTACTCCTAATGTGTGTGTTCAGAATAACTTTTTATTTTAATGCTTGGAACTCTTTCTGCCTCAGAACCTGGAGATCTACAAAGCAAAAGTTGTTTTTTGACACCTTTTAGGTTGTCTTGTTCTGCAGTCACCAGTTATTAATTAATTGTTAATACTTGTTCATTTATTTGTCTGGATGCAAAATAGCTTACTCTGTCTGCTACTCACATGCGGCTGTGACCTGAATTGCCTTCTTTACTGCAGAATTTTTTAACTAGTCATCCTCTTTGCACTGGTATACTTTTTAAAAAAAATAGCTTAAATATTTGATTTGAGATAAAATACTATTTCAGTTCAGAGTAATTAAAAATGTTTTTCATATGTGTGTGTTACAAATACACATTAAAATCCTTGTTGATGTTGCTGTTATGGTTTATCACAAAAAAAAAATAATTACTATGTTTATACAGTGGTAATACTGGGGGGTTTAGTTGCAGTTTAGAACCAGGAGTTTCAAAGCAGCTTCCCAAGGTGCAGTAGTATCTATTTGCACATTTGAACAGAATTACTAATGGAACTTTTTCATTATGCGGTGAAGGAACCTACTCAAATACTGCAGCAGAGACCAGAGCACTAACTTTATTTGCCTACTACGTTCCCGTGTATGAAATTAACTTGTTCTGGATACTGCACCAACGTACTGGCTGAAAGTTTCAACTGGCATTAATTGCTATAGCTACACTGAAGTCAGTGAACAAGAAGTAACAAGTTTATAGCGGCTTTATTGTTTGATATTTGCATTTATTTTTCCTTAGAAGGATTATCTGTTTAACCATTAAACAACTGCAAAAAGACTTAAATAGTTTAGTATTTCTTGTGTCCTTGCCCTTGAGTAAGCACATGTAGTACGTGATCGTGAACACTAATGTATTCTAGTTAACCATTTTTCCTTCCTTCTCTTCTGCAGGCATTTGGGCCTAGATTTAGTTCCTCGGAAGGACTTCGAGGTTGTGGATTCAGATCAGATCAGTGTTTCAGATCTTTACAAAATGGTAAGAAATTTGTGGGAGATTCATTTGAGTTTTCACTTTGGGAGAGAAAGAAGGGAAAAAGTTTTTATTCTTTACTCTTACCTATTTTCTTGATTAGAACAGTGTCATAAGCTGAATGGCTCTTTCATTTGCACCCTAACCACCAGAACAGTGTCTGGAGTACCCTGGGTTTAGTAAGAATGAACGAACTTTCTTTCAGAAATGACATGCTTATATACATTTTCACTTCGGTTTACAAAGTAACACACTATGAAAACTGGAGAAGGTAACTTTGAAAGTTGATTCTTCCTACAGTTTTCTTGGTTTTAAAATCTATTGTTTCAGAAGCAGCAAAAGAAGTTCTAAAAAATTAGATCGATCCTATACAGCTAATGGGAATCCTTTTAAACTTTGGTCTTTGTTACCAAAATCAATATACTAGCATTAAATAAAGTAGTAATAATCTTTTTTCATTTATTTGTAGAATTTAAGAAAAATAGGGCTGGAAAATCTTAAGAGGTTATCCAGTCCATTCTCCTGCTTAATGTCAGGATCAACTGTCATTTACGACAATTTCTTCTCTGTTTCTAAAAATCTCCAGTGGTTAAGACTCCATAACCTACCCAGGCAATCTTTTTGCTCAGTTCACTGTTCTTACAGTTTGGAAGTTTTACTAACGGTGTTCTTTAAATGTAGAGGTTTCTCACTGCAGGTTAAGCTTCTTGTCTTGCTGTCGTGTCCACAGAGAAACAGATCACTCCTGCCTGTTTGCACCACCCTTAGGTATATGAAGACTTGTTAAGTCCCATTCAGTCTTCTCTTCCTTAGGCTAAAGAACCCTATTCTTCCAGTTTTTCTTTATAGGTCAGGTTTTCTAGACCTCTGGTTCCTGCAGGTATTCTGCAGACTTTCTGTTACATAATCTGCAGCTTGCTGCTGCCTTTTGCAAGTATACCACTGAATTCTGTCAGATGGGAAATAATACAAAATCATGGAAGCTCCAGTGATAAACTGGTTATGTCTTGCAGAGGTCTGTTCATTTGAAAGCACCATGAGCTAGGCAAATGTCCTGGCAAATTTTATTGATGTATGATGAAGGTGGCTAACAGATTGACGTGCTTTTGGGTTACTTGATCATTACTTTGAACAGCAATTACCGATTTGCTGGGAGAAATAGAACTGCTTAGTGTTTTAGGATCTAGTTTTGATCGGTCTATTTTTTCTGTTAATTAAAGCTTCTTGAGCTTGGAGTCCATCAACAGTTTGTGTGAGTCTGGAAAGTCTGTGAGAGCCACTATTTGTTCTTTCAGGAGAGTCTGCAGATGCAGGTGAAGAATACTTATGTGAAGTCAGCTTCTAGCAGTTGAACAGATAATAAACATCTTTGCCCTGTTTCAAAGATTTTTGAGCTCACAAAAAAAAGGGGAGGAAGGGGAAAGACCAGTGAATAAGTTAATTTAAGCAAAACTAGTCCTTGATCATTAAGGCCATTTCTGTTGTGTGGCAGTTTCCCGTAGAAAATACAGGTGGTGCATTTGAATAAGAATGTTAGGATTTTCAGGAAAAGTAATACAATTCCTTCATGCAGTGAGTTCCAACTTTGATCATTATTAGTCACTAGTACAGCCATATTAGTAAACAGAGTAGTTAAAGTTGGTTTAGAAATA
Organism: Egretta garzetta; assembly: GCF_000687185.1. Taxonomy (NCBI): domain Eukaryota; kingdom Metazoa; phylum Chordata; class Aves; order Pelecaniformes; family Ardeidae; genus Egretta; species Egretta garzetta. The sequence continues at coordinate 8,061,248 of NW_009259719.1, forward strand.
TGAATTGTGCCATTAATGAACTGTAAAGCCACTAATGCACTTCACAATTTAACTGTGTTTGGATTCTTCTTTGTTAGTAGGACTATGTAATATAGTTAACTTTGTTTTGGATCATCATGTAACTGTAAAGGGAGAAAGAGCATGTAATGTTCAGTGGAAGGTGAATGAAGACCTTTTCTGAGATGCTACTTTATTTAAAAAAAAAAACCAAACAAAAAACCCATCAAAAAAACTCCAGCAATTACGTTAATACAATTTCTTAGCTTAATATCTTCCAAAGACAATAGTGTTTCTTCTACATAAACCTTGTTACAGTTTCAATTGCTTATAGTAAGCTTTTAATTTCCTATCTTAAATGTTTTTGGCTTTCAGCTGTCTAAGATGAGGGAGTGAGGGCCGTGCCTAGGTGAGGTTTTTTGATATGAAAGATTCAATTCTCCCTAAAACAAAGGCATGTTTTGTAAACAGGCTATATACTGTTGCTGGTTTGGATTATTTGGACTGTATAACAGGGGGTTTCATGGAAAGAAATAAAAATTGTTACATAAGAAATACTGAAGTTCATCACTCTGTAGTACTAATCTTTAATGTTTGTTCCTGATTTGCCATAGACCGAGGAGAGTTTGGTGCTATTACAGCAGTTTTCCTTCAGATACAGTGTAGAAATAATTCTGCACAAAAGTCAGTCAGTAATGACTCAGAGAATGCAAGATTAGTTTCCAACACGATTGCTTTATTACTCCATGTTTCATTCTGAAGGTATATTTACACTGAATACTTATAGTACAGCAAGTAGCTAATATTTGTCAGAGTAGTGTGATTATGTCACCCATCTTGGTCTTGAAGAAAATGTCCATAGCACATTTTGCTGCTCAGATCTGTACTGGTATCAGGACATGACCATTAGTCAGTTCACACTTCTCAGTTGCATTAGTTTGTAGATTCAGGAAGACAGTGCTGTCTAGTCACATCTAGTTCATACTCAGAAGGCAATTTCAGGAACCAAACCAGCTGAAAACCTGAGTTTTTTTTAACTTAAATTTAGCAGAAATTGACGCAGGGGGGTATTGGCATTTTTTTCTTGTTTTGGGTTTTTTTTGTGTGTTTGGGTTTGTTTTTATTATTTAACCCAGGGAAAGAATCCTCCTTACTCCTGGCAAAATACTTTAATGGCTTCTCAAATGAGCAATGAGGTTTTATGTTGTAACGTAATCTTGTGGGAGTAGTTGTGAGAGCCCAATTACTTTCTCATGTTTGCAGGATTGTAGAATGTTAAATGTACCATAGAAAACAGTCTCGTATTAGCAGAACAATAGACGAAGTAACACATTAGACTTTCTTATCTGTGACTACAAATTCAGGCATTTTATGGAGTTATTAGACTTGGCATTACTTCTTGGTAAACTTTAAATTTTAAAATTTGAGCATCTTTTTCAGCTCTCATTTTTCATTGCTAATTATATTTGTGACTCCTGTATGACTACTTATTCATTTTTTTGCCAGAATCATTGTGCTTTGAGGCCTTGTATATCCTGTTTCTCTAAGTTACTTGTTATGAAGCTGAATACTAGTGGCTTCAGGATGCACAGCATTTGTCAAAAAATCATTGCTTTACTCCTGAAGGAAACTAAATTGCCCTTTCCTTATGACAATGTTTGTGATGTTAACTGAGATGATGGAACACTTCTTTAAAATTTACATTACTTCTGAAATTGTGGGAAAATATTTTGTCAGAATTCTGCCACAGAGCTCAGTGCTGCAGTTGCCACTAGATTAAAGCTGTCATTTAGCCACAGCTAATAAGTCCATCAGAATGTCAGAAACACTTGGGTAGCACTTTTTAATGAAAGGGGTTACAAGACACAAATGTCTGGAGGCATTTGCCAACATCAGAAATGTTCAAACCTGGTGATTAAATATGTTTTGCTTTTCTGTAAATTTATTGATTTGTGTGTGTGTCTTCAGGATGAATTCAAGAGGTGCATGAAAGGCACAACTATTGGCTATGTTACTGCTAGGTCTTAGCCATCTTCTTCATCTGAAAAAGATACCATCAGTTTACCAGTCTAGTAAATGACAAGTTTCAAATTAATGCTGCCATCGCCTCATAATTGCTTATTCTTTATTGATTAATTGATTCTTTATTGAGATTGATAAGAACGAGTAGTTATAAAACTTGAAAATAGAGACTTCAATTGCCCAGAACTCTGTTAGAAAAGGAAAACAACAAACTGTGCAGGAAATTAATAAAATCTCTTATTTATTTATTTATTTAACGAAACAGATGTCAGAGGACAGGTTTGTGTACATTTGGTTCTAAGCCCTAGTAAGAAGTCGGTTGAGACTATGAAGATAGAAGGCAGTTTGTTTGAGACTGACTTGGTAATGATAGGGTTCACGTATCAAGCATCATTAGGAAAGGGAGGAGGAAGAACAGCAATAAAACTTAATATTGATAGATAAGATATCATGAGAAGCCAGTTTGATGGGGAAAAAAGAGATGAGGAGAATTACAGAATCACAGAATGGCTAGGGTTGGAAGGGACCTCGGGAGATCATCTAGTCCAACCCCCCTGCTAAAGCAGACTCACCTAGAGCGTGTTACACAGGACTTCATCCAGGCAGGCTTTGAATATCTCCAGAGAAGGAGACTCCATAACCCCCCTGGGCAGCCTGTTCCAGTGCTCTGTCACCCTCAAAGTAAAGAAGTTTTTCCTCATATTCAACTGAAACCTCTTATGTTTCAGTTTGTGCCCATTGCCCCTTGTCCTGTCGCTGGGCACCACCGAGAAGAGTCTGGCTCCATCCTTGTGACATCCACCCTTAAGCTATTTGTATGTGTTGATGAGATCCCCTCTCAGTCTTCTCTTCTTCAGGCTGAACAAGCCCAACTCTCTCAGCCTTTCCTCGTAGGGGAGGTGCTCCAGTCCCTTTATCATCCTAGTTGCCCTCCTCTGGACTCTTTCTAGGAGTTCCTCATCTTTCTTGAACTGGGGAGCCCAGAACTGGACACAGTACTCCAGGTGGGGTCTCACCAGGGCAGAGTAGAGGGGGAGGATAACCTCCCTCGACCTGCTGG